>NC_040237.1:8234653-8541859 GCF_001444195.1 Xiphophorus couchianus | reverse complement strand
GACTCTTTCTGAAATAAAACACAATACTTGATACTAGGGTGAGACCGTTAAGCGATCTTTCATTCCTTTTTAGGTCATCCAGACACACATTTGGCTACAACCTACAAAATTATTATATCTGTTATTAAAATAAATAGACTTCTTATTCTTGAAGACATACTGGGTGAATATACAGCTAATATCAATTTAAAGGTTCTGTCTTAGTTTAAGGACAAGTCAATACTGAGCAGAAAGGTTAATACTGAGAACAATAAATATTGTTTTTGCATTTGAACAATTTGCAACTTATTTTCTTCATATATTTGCTTAGGTCTTCTATGATTTTGGGGGAAAAAATATTTTAAACTGTCCTCATTATTGTACAGTTGAAGAACTTTGTAAATCAAAACTTTAGATTGAATTAGAAATGTCATATTGTACTAAAGATCAGTGTCAGATATGAAACAGTGAAAGCTGTTTTCTTAAACTCCTTATGCACTATGTCTTACAAAAGTAACTGCCACCCCTCACAATGGATATTGTGATATAAAATGCATGCCATATCGCACATCCCTAATCAGAAGGTGAAAAGAAACTGCTCACATTGAAAGGAAGGATGAAGGGAGCAAAACGCAGAGCAATCCTGAAAAAAAAAAACAAAAAAACATTGAAGCAGGGCAACATTGATAAACATACAGGTAAAGCAACATAGAAAAGGTTTTAATCAAAGCATAATAACTTAGAATGGCCCAGTCAAACTTCAAGATCTAAACTCAATTGAGAATTTGGGAGCTGGGTGGTTCAGTTTGGGGAGTAGGTGAACCATGTCCAAGGGCTATAATATCCAATAAAGGTTCAATTAAAAGCACCAGTGCCAAAACAAATCTCTAAAAATAAAAAATAAAACAATTATGGCAAGACATGCAATTCTTTGTGCTTTAACAGTTGTTATCAATTCTGTCTGAGTTTTATCTATATTTTCCAAAAAATGAATTTTAGACTGCATATGTGCACAGTTTGACAAAGTGTAGAGGGGGAGAGTTGGATACAAATGCGTACCACGCTTTTAAAAGATAAAAATAAAAAATTTAAGAATAATATTTAAAAATTATGCACCGTTAGAATGTCTAATGCCTAATGAATATGCTGACAATTAAACACTGCAATAGACAAGCTGGCTTCAATATATTTTACCTGCCAAACGCAACCAATTATCATGGTTATGTCCTTAGTTGACTCAGTGCTACTGATGTTCTGTAAAAAGGATTCAGAAAGGCTCCATATGTATTACATTAAGATTTGGTAGCATGAAGGACATTGGTTTGGCTTACCTCAGCAGTATATATATATTAACCACAGTAATGTGACAGTAAAAGTGAAATGTTCCATTAGAAATACTTAGCTCACCTTTCATAAAAAAAAAAAAAAAAAACAATATCAGACCTAGTTAGCATAAAGCAACACGCAAATGCCATTGTCTTTCTACTGATGAAAGCCTAACAGTAAAAATGTGGGATTCTCCTATCAAAACTGAGAGCTGTAAATAAATGTATACAAAGAGTGAAGCATCGTCTTTAGAAGAGGATTCTTCAAACAGAAAAAGATGCTTTTCTTACCCCACAAAAAATTTAATGGATGTACACAGATGCAAGCTACAAATGGCATCGTAATCACAGAGCAGGTGATCCAGCTTGTCCAAGAAAATTAAGCAATAACCCCACAAATGATCAAACAGGCTGTCTAAGCACATGACAGGAAAAAGGAAAAGAATCAGCAATCCAATCTATTTGGGTCAGGGTCCTAATTAGGATGTATGGCAGAACAGCGAAATCTGCTTTCACTACAAATGTCCAAAGAGAACCAAGGGGATGTTATGTGTATTTTTATTGTTATTGTTGATTTTGTTTTTATGTACTGACATGTAGCCCAGATTGTTTTCAGTCCAGCAGGTCATTCACCAACTCTGACCCTGGTCGATTTTAGAGTACAGTGACAATTCCCAGGAAGCTATACTGACCTCTTTTCTCAGCCTCAGAGACCACATTAATATCCATGCAAAGACAAACAGGGCAGCTCTGGCAAACACTAACCAGACCTCTTTGTGTCATGTTCCAGGCAGCCAAGCATAAAAATGAGTGGAGTTTAAAGAGACTGTTCATGGCCAAGTTTGCCTAAGTACTTAAGTTCTTACTCTGGTCAAACTCCCCGGGCTGCAGAACTTTTAGGGGAGAAAAATTAATGATAAAATGGAGCAGTCTAAATCTGTTCCTTTTAGATCAGACTGCCGTTTTGAAGTTATGAACGCGGCACTTCTGTGAGCTGGACTGGTTGAAAATGTTAAAATCAAAGTGTACAAAATGTACCATGGGCTGAATGAAAAAAGAAAAAAAAACATACTGGCTGGCAAAGCAAAAAGTTTGGAAGCAAATGCAGTCATCGAGCAGATACAGATTGAATGGTAATGATTATATCTCACCGTTGTTACCTTGCCGTAACCTCTGAGGAGCCAATAGCTTCTTGTGGCACCAATTGTATTTTATGACTAAGTTAAAGTGACCTCATCTTAATTTGATGCAGTAAAGTATGTGAGACACGATGGCATACTTTTGTTTGAAAGTTACAAATTAAAAAACCTTAGTACCCCAAAGAGCAGCTACTTTACACGAGGTAAATCTTGTTTTTTCACACATTTTTGCAGTTCATATCATGAACATGAGGTCATGGCATGTTATTTTCATTCTAGTTGATTTGGGTCCTAAGTCATACCTATAATCAGCTTGTCAATGCACTAAACACAAATCCCACTGGCAGACTGTTTTAGAGCAGGGTGATGGAGCAGCTGCTGAGATCGAGATCAGCTTGGCATTGATTGGTGGTTGGTGGGGGTTATGTAGACATGCTGCTTCAGGTCCCAGTGAAACATGCAATACAATACAATTAGTCCACCCACAGAGGCATTTATTTAAAAGGATGTCAGATGTGGTGACCAGATTTATTTTGTCACCATGCTCAAAACTAAAATACACAAAATTAACTTAACCTTGGGAAAATGATGCGGTCACTAAATAATTCAGTTGGTAATACTATCAGCCAAAATGGACCAAATTATCACAATAAAATTAGAATACTGTAATCTGAATTGGAGCACTGACGCCACCCTGCCTTTTTCTGCAAGTTTAGCTCTAGGTTTACTTGTTCTAGTTAGGAGACAGGACTAGTCTCCCATTCCAAGGCTACGCAGGTATTTAAAAAGTCATTTTCAAAAAATTACTGAATTGTAGAGTAACAGTGCATCTCTTCTGTCTGCTTTTGTGAAATGTTACTCAGCTGTGTGTTGTCTAAAGCAAAGGAGATGTTGTGTTGTAATTTCATTGGAGAGGTTATTTCTAATAAGTTTCACTCCTGCCATGTGAGTCCATCCAGGTGTTTTGTGGCAAATATGAGATGGTTCTTTCGGACTGCTTTAGCTATTCTTCTGTCTTTGGCCATTTTTGCTCACTGTTCTGGGATCTTTGTGACCTCATCCTAGAGGTATACTCTACCTCCTGGATGAGCTGTTGATTCACTCTTGGAGTAACTTTGGAAGGTCGGTCTTTTCTGGGAAGGTTCAGCACTGTTTCTTCCAAGGATATCAAAATCTCATAATACCCTGGTCTATGTATATGTGATTTACTGTTTACATTTACAGATAGCTATTTAGAGAACAAACTCAACAAGCAGCTAGATGAGACATTATTATATTTCACCTTAAACACAAAGTGGACTCTCATCTGAATTAGATAATGTAAAATGGCATAACAAATTACCTAAGCTCCTATTTGGCGGTGTGTTTGGGCATAGATTAAACGTTAATTAGGTTTAAGACAGAGACGCTTTACACAAATTCACACACTTCTATTCTTGCATCTGTTCTCATCTTAGACATTTACACAGCTGACGTAACATCTTCACACAGGAAAAAACAGGGGGAAAAAAGGAAAACAGAGGCAAGATGAGCTTAACACGCTTTTGCCACACGCATTCAAATAATTGATGAGAACCAGGTTTATGCACATACACAATGAGGCACATATTTAAAGGACCCTTTTTGCAGCCACATGAATAGCAGTGGGGAATACATGTAGTACTAAAAAAGCAGGTTGATTATGAACCGTTTCTTTCATATCGGAAAATGTGAAAGAGGATTTAAACAGTGTTAACAGCAATCAGTAGTTGGAAGTTTACTTATGTGGTCTTCAGATTCTTTTATCCTGGGGCTTTGCCTCTGGTCTGTGCCAAACTAAGCAGGGAATAGACACCAGTCAAGTGATTAGAGAACAAACATAGGGAATGTGTCAGATCAAAAGCATGTATATTTTTAAATTAAGATGAGGATGTCGCTGAGAATCTGTCAATTTGGTGACACCTTCCACCTCCTGCTCTTCCTTCACTCTGTCACATAATCACACTTTTGTAAGTGGCACTTCTTACTCTGGCACATCTGTAGTTAAAATCAATCTTTCACATGAGTGTTCACCTTTTTTCTGTTGGATTTCTTGTAATTAATCTTCAATGTGGTGGCAAAAGTACACCACATTTTATCCATACACAGGGCACATTGTACGTGTCACATCAATTCCTCTGTGTCAGTTGGCACCGATAACACGAACTGAACACATCCTGCTGAAGTGGACCGAAACTGAACAGATCACCGGACTTCAGCTGAGAATAGCCTTATCACAAGTTTACATCCTTCTGAATAGAGCTAGTTTTAAGAGGCTCACTGGGCACCTCACAATTCCAACCACTAACCAGACGCAGACAGAGTTGTTCTTTTATTTTCAAAGTAAATATTAGGAGGTGTATTTCTTGACACAATTTTGCCAACACTGGTGTGCCAAGAAATAGGCTGTTCATTTATAGAATGCCTTCACAGAGGATAAACAACTACTCTTTTCAACATCCTACAAAATCTATCAGCTCCAACTTGAACACATCTAACCCTGCTTCAAATTCTAAACAACAAAGCCAAGAGACTTCACAAGTCCCAGGTCATGGATTCACTGGTAAGAGCCTACATACCGTATGCTGCCACAATAACAAAAAGCAACACGACCCACTCTACAAAGACCTTCTAGCTCATTTTATGTCTCAGCAGGAAGTGCTTCCAGTTTGAAGGCATTTTTAATTCTTATTAGTCAAAAACACATTCCATAAGTGTCTTTGCATTTCTGTCAAGTGTTATGAAAACAGATGAATTGATCAGAAATTTGTGATCATTTTTTGGTGGTCGATCAGTCTTTCTACAGGTTATTTGTGTCTTAACATACTATAACGACATGGTGACAGTTTTAACCAATGTGTAAAATAGGTACTTTTTTTAATAAGTTACATACTGCAACTTTAATTTTGTAGGGAGGAAATATATGGTTCAAGTTGACTATGTGAAAAAACCCCAAAGCTTTACTCATGTAAAGAAAGAAATAATGATTATTAGCTACCAAAATGCCTATAGCATCTTATACTGCTGACTAGCATTACAGCAATCTTTGTAGATCTACACCTACAATATTTTCAAAATTGACATATGTTGAACATATGTTGAACATATGTTGAACAGGCAGGAGGCTGAGGAGCATCCAGAGCAAGAGCATCAGGCTGAGAAACAGTTTCTTCTCTTCAGCCGTCAGACTGCTGAACTCAAGCTCCACCTAATTCAGCTTAATCTCATAAATTATTTACATACACACAGCCCCGCACACACACTTTTTTAATATATATATACATCTCTATATCAAAAAATATTATTCATTTAGTTTTATTTATTTGCATATTAAATTTCTTAATCTTGGTCTGAATTTTGTACCACAATAAGCAAAGGTGGTATGACAATGAAACATCCTTGAATCCTTCAACATTTTCAAATGCAGCGTGATCCATAACCGAAAGAAGCTAAAACCACAAAACAGATATGAATAAGACAGCTTTGCTCTGTCTGCTCAGCCTTCCTGTTATCCTCTTTGAGTTTCACACATCCTCTTGCAACCTGAATGATTTGTAGCGCAAATAGTTTCTTCACAGATAACATTACATCTGCATGGTTCAATTGAAGTTTTTTTTTAACATCCTTACTGATACACAGAATAGTTAACTTTAAGTCTTCTTAACTCAATGAAAGCTTTTACACCACCGAGTGTTGTTGTCAGCACGACCTTGTGGCACTTGTATTTTGAACCCTCACTAATTGGAAAAAAAATTAAATAATAAATCAGTTTGTTTTTTCCTCAAACAGCCAGTCAGTGGTCAGGGCCAGTTAAGCAGAAAATTGACAGATAATATTATTGAGCCTTTCTGGTTTTGGATGCAATTTCAAAACATGGACTCCAATTAAAATTGAGCTCAGAGCATGCATTAAAAGGTACGAACAGCGACAAGGTCTCAACTGGAAGTACCTATAGCTACCTTCACTCAATCATATTGGGAACTGAGGTCAATATAAAATCAGTACCACTTCAAAGAGCTGCTGAATTGCTTTCCAGTGACAAAAAATAATAAAGACATTTCTTTGGATTTGCTATTATACAGGCCTTGGGTGGAAAGATTTCTCCCATTGAATGCAGAACAGTGAAACTGTGGACAACCCTCTGAGAAATCTATCCCTGGACTTTGACCATGAGTTTTTCTGCCAGCCCTGAATACTAAAAATTATACGATGTGACCTTTTGCCAAAGCGCTGGCTGCAAGGATCTAGGACACCCAAACCACCCCCCACACTCTCCCTCTCTCTTATTTCTAAAAATCATTCCGGTAGCAGACAGCTGCTACAAGGAAATGAGATCCCAAGTCTGTCAATTAGAATGAGTGACAAATCAGGAGATTTGTAGTCTAGAGACATCCACTCACCCCTCTGTCTTCACAAATCATTCATCGTCTAACATCAATGGAATCATTTTTAGAGGCTTCTCTTATTTTTACTTTGCCCATTTCCACTCATATTACAAATCAATAATTTGTGTTTAGCATTCCACAGAAAGCAAACAAAGTAGTTCAGATGTAACCTAAGTGAATTAAGAGACTAGCTTTAACGTCTGTATACAGCTAATCAATCAATACTCAATATCAGTTGTTGAAACCATGATATCACAATGATTTATAATTTATTTATTGTCTTTATGTACTGAATGTTGCAATTTAGAGTGGGTGAGATGAGTAACTCGGTGGTCTTTCCAAGGATCACCCGGTTATATAGCTAGAAGTGCTAAAGATGAGCAAAGCGAGAGTTTATGCTTTAAATGAGAGTGAAAAGTGTTTGCCAACAGTAGGAAGTGTGTCAGAGTAGTAGTGCTTGAGGAGATCTTCTCCTGCCTAGATTGTCTAAGACCGCCATCTAGCCACCATGATTTCTTGATGAGTAGCTACTGTAGATAAAAATTTGTGATCTTTTAATGCAATATCAACTTCTAGCTCTCTATCAGGTATAACCTGCCAATCCCATAAATCAGTATGTTTTCAGTATGTTTTTCTAAGTGCTGTGACACATGCCAAAAAAAAAATTGCGGCAAGTTTTTCAATACATTGAATAGTTTCGAATACAACACGATGAAGGAATTACAATATGATCCCCATTTATGCAGCAAGAATCCATCTCTCACCTCTTTTTTTAAAATTAAACTCAAAAACTCAAGTGTGGCAGAGTACAGATTTGTAGGTTGTTGTGTTTATACTGGGAAACTGGTATGAGTTTTTAGTTTGGATTACATTCTTGAATGGGAAGAAGATAAAAACTTCTTTATCAGCATCTGAATAGCCGATGACTGATCACAGCTAATCAAGAAAAATGTGTTTTTTTTCTCCAGTTAATTGGTGTGTTTTTAGTTTTATCTTACCCATTTAGTGACAGAAATTGAAAATTGGCTTGACCTACAATTATTACCTGTATGTATGACATTTGATAATACTGAACAATTGTCCTGATACAAAAAATAAATTAATATTAATAAAAGTACATTTCAGGTCATGCTATGACTCCAGCTTTATGATACAACTAAGATTTCCAGAACAATGTAGCACTGAGCCACCATACAGTGAGGAAGTGACACCAGTACCTCCTCCACAATGGGACTCGGTATTTCTGCAACCAGCATATAAATGTGCTCCTTTGCTGCTTTAAGTTCATCCTGAAAATCAAATATAGCTGAAGTATACAATCGAAACCAATATGACTGCGGAATAAAGAACTTTTATAAAGGTGTTAACTTAATCTGTAGAGATTCAAATTTATTGTTTTTTTCTAAAAGCATGATCAGACATTAGAATAAGCTAAAGTTTTTTGAGTGGTTCTCTTTATTGACTATACTCTGTTTTGATTAATCACATTGTGAAAGGACAAAATGTCACAAAGATTGCTTCTCTTGGAAATCTGTTTCTCTGAAAGTGCCCCACAGGAAATAGTCACAAATATCTTTGATTGTGTGCCTTACGTTTTTTGTGATAAAAATGTATTCAATTTTGCATTCCTCTAGTGAAGCGCTTCAACCAGACTGCATGCATTTCATTCCAGCAAAGCATTTTCAAACCAATCTCCAAAGAGATTCAAATTTGAGATGTCATTCTTGACTTCTAGTTCTTTTTTAATTAGCTTGTTTTTTAATACCAAAGCTAAAAACAGACCATTTATTTGAACATTTGGCCAACCTCCTAAGATGAAAGGGACTCATTCTGAGTGTCACACATCTGACAGGAATAAAGTTCAAATAAAAGTTAAGGTTGAGCTACAACATCTCCATCTAGATCGGCGGGCTTTGAGTGACATAAATGTCAAAGAACAATCACGTTATGCTATATGTTCATGTGTACAAAAAGCACACAACAGAATCATCACTGTGATGATTCACTGGAAAAATGAGGAGGCCAAAACATAAACGCTATGTGAAAAACTAAGTACACCTTGCGGCTTCCAGCAATTTGTAGACTGATGATAAATGCTGATAACCACCTCTATTAAAAGCCAAGGTTTTTGCTTTTTCTGCTCTGGCCACAATGTCAAAAGGACAACTACCAACAATAATCTTCGAAAACTATTTGTTGCTGCATACGCAGAAGGGATCTGAGGTACTTATACCTATTTCTGGCTAATTCCAGTTTCTCTTTAGGAAATATGACCAACATAATAAAATAATTTAAGCCATATTTGGGTTTTTTTGCCTTTCAGCCATGAGTGATGTAATTATATACATTAGGAGCAGTGGTGCTATTACATACATCAGCGGTATTTTGTAAAGAACTGGTCAAAATTACTCTGCAATGCATGTGATGCTGATTATTGTAGCTGGTAAAGGTGCTTTTTTAAGCATATAATAATATGATTTTTGTTTCAGGCATTTTTAGCCTTTAATTGTGTGTTATAAATCAATATCGTTTGGAGGTTTATGTTTTTGTACACTTGTAGAATTAAATCACTGCGTAACCTGCTAAAGACCACTGCATTGTCTTTCTGTTATGTACTAGAACTGAAAGCGGGTGCACTTTATTTTCAATATGACTGTGTTTTCCCAACTTGACAGTTCAATATGGACCTCTTCTGCTGCTGCTCTAAGATCTAAAATAGGTTTGTTTGTAAAAACAAAACCAGCTGGGAAGCCCAGCATTGTCTTGGCTTCAACTCATCAAATGAACAGACATTAAACAGATCTATAGTCGTCACTTTAAACAACACATCTGGAGTAAATTTAGACGATGCACAATTTAAGGAAAGCTAAAGGTTGCACTTGTGTCAAAAATCAGACAGAAAGTTTAGGTATTAAAGAGACTTTGTTTGAAGCACAAAGTACTTTACAAATGTTGATTTGAACATCAAAACTGCTGACAGTTTCAACTGTACATTTTCCAGCCACGAGACAGGTTCTGAAACATATTTATCAGAGCAAAGACTTTTTTTCCTCTTCCCTGCTGTGCACAATTATGATGAGTGACAAGATCCAACATCCAATGTTAAGGCACAGAAGTTCATCTCTCTCTGCTCAACAAGCCCTAAAGGAAGTCTTCATAGCCCTTTGGTCTGATAAAGGCTATTCTCCCGTTGTAAAAAAGCTGTTTCAGTGGACTAGTCATTAAAATGTGCCGGGTAGCAGCCGACACGTCCATCCAGAGGCATGCTACTCGCCTCATCATGTTCTTTAATCATAGCGGAAAGAGAGCAGCCCACACCGGGGTCACTTTCAACGAGCCACACTCTGAACGGTCTGAAGAGAGTCCAATTAAATCCTACATTTTCTGACCCAGGAGCGACTATGTAATGGGATCTGAGGGCCACGGCTCGATGGTCCAAGCAGAAGGAAAGTGAGAGTGATTGGCAGCACTTCATCCCTGACGCGATCAGTCACATGTGTCTTTCCACGCCCCTGCCCAGCCACCAAAAAAAAAAAAAAAGCATACAGTAAAAGCCTTCTACCCAGGCTGAAGCTGTGCATAACATGTTCTTACTCAGGTTGCTTGGTTAAACAAGCATTCATAAGGAAAGAGGGCAGAAGATATCCATCCAGGAGCCAGGCAGCAAGTAGAGATATAGTTACAGAGTGAGAAAAAAACAATAATGTCAGGACTCTTAATCCCTGGGACACACTAGTTATCAATCTCCTGTAAATGTCAGGCACCGGGATATGGCCTCATGAATGATGGATATCTTCTGTGTCATTTTTTTCTCATCTTTTTCTACATTGTATTATTGAGTGAACCGCAGCCAGAGCTCAAACTCTATCTTGAAAGGTAATACTCTCTCCTTGCAGTCGAAGCAACACTTGAATTCCAACTAACAAAGAGACTTAGAAGCACAGAAAACCAAAAAAAAAACAACTTAATTTTAATCTCAATGGTGACGTGTCTTTGTCACCCAAAAACTTTCAAAAATTAGGGATCACAACATCTGAAAAAAAAATGACAATGCAACACAGATGTGAAACGACAATATAAAAGAGGAATCATCTCACACCTCAGACTCTTCTTTTCAATCATCATGACCTGACCAATCTTCCTCAGTTTTACCTTATTGGTCATAGATCAGGGTAGGGCATAAAAAGTAGAGAAAGATCTTTAAGGTGACAAAACATTGATTGGAGTTGTATGCATGGCACATGCAATATTTTCCCCCATCAAAACATTGCCATTCAAGCAGTCCTCTGCAATTGTGATATTGCAAACATTGAAAGTGGGTTTTATGTACAGAGTACAGACCTATTAATTAAGTGAAAGCAAGGCTGTGCAGACGTATTGTGGTTTACTTAATGTAAGTGGTATGTGGTGAGTATGTCTTGCCAAATCGAGCATCAGAATGGAGAAGAAAGGTTCAATAACAGTTTGAACATGGATTGGTCTAAGACAAACTGGTCTGAGTGTTTGAGAAATTACTGATCTAATGGGAATTTTATCCACAGCATCTCTGAGATTTACAGAGAAAGATTAGAAAATGAAAAAAAAAATTCATTGAATTGCACCTGTGTCACTGGAAATCTTTGATGGGCAGACCTGTTTACGATGACAGGAATGCAACAGTAGCTCAAATAACTACTTATTACATCCAGGGTATGCAGAATACCATATTTAAATGAGCAACATGTTGAACCACACCATGTACCACTCATGCCACCTATAAACAGGAAACTTAGGCCACAATCCAAACTACAACAGACTGGTACCAGGAAAACTTTTCCTGGTCCGGTGGGTCTCAATATTAACTGCAACATTTAGATTGTAGGTTCAGAATTCAACATAAAAGTAATGAAAGCATGGATAAATCTCGCCTTTAAGTCAGTATTCAGTTTTGAATGGTGACGGTGGTTAAATGATGAATGTTTTCTTGGAACACTCTGGACCATTCACCAATCACTAAGCATTGTTTAAGCACCTCAATTTACCTGACTATTATTGCTGGCCATATGTTGACTCCTTTGTGACCAGTGGATCAATCTACTGATGGCTATATTTCCAGCAACATAATGGACCATGTCATAAACCTAAAGATTATTTTCTGTATATTACAGTGTACTCCGAAGTCAGCAGATTGTAATCAAATACAGTAGTTTTGGGACGTGGTGGAACAGAAGATTTCTGACACAGATGTGTGGCTGACCAATTTTCAGCGACCGCGTGATGCCATCATGTCCATATGGATCACGATGTCCGAGGAACGTTTCTGGCACTCAAATACTCATCCATCCCTGATTTAGGATGTACATTACTCTATTAGAAATTGGCAATTGATTTTTTAGAAATAAAAAACATTTTAGTACATTTTAGATGTACGTTTTAAAAAGCCCATCTAGTGACAAGTGCTGCGAACTAGCTGTTGCTATTGCACTATGACGCAAACATGGGACTGCTGTTTTGTTCAGTTTGTCTATGTCGATGTGTGTCTGTCCCTATCAAATAAACTCAAATAAATTGCTGGGACAATTGATAGAACTTTTGTTTTGCAGAAAGAATGTTCTGGTTTTGAATTCCACCATATGTAGGTTTTCTCTGGGTACTCTGACGTCCTTATGCAATCCAAAAACATTACTGTTAGGTCAAGTTGGCTTCTCTAAATTGTCATAATGTATGGGTGTGTCTCTGTGTTGTCCTGTGGTGGAGCAGCAATCTGTCTAGGGTGTACCTCTCCTCTTGCTCAATGACCCTGACATAGACACCACCAGGTAAAGAAAGTGGATGGCTCTATGGAGTAACCACAAGAGAGCAAATGATAGTGTTTAAGATATTCTCTATGTTAAACTTCTAACCTTACAATCATATATCAACAAAAACAAGTTTTTCTTATATGTAAAAAAAGCAATTTGCCAGTGGATAAAAATAAAAAATAAAAATAAATAAATAAATATACCCTAGAAACTAACACCTTACAGGGATGTGACAGCTGCTTTAGAGAAAATGTTGGCAGCAGACTCCCATCTCGCCCTGTATTCCCAGTCTCTCCACTGGAATATTACAAGGATTTTAGGGGGGATTTTGATCTAACTCTGTCATTATACAAACAAGCATTGTTAATATCGAGAACATAAGAAAATCATTTACAATTTACACTTAGCAGCTCAATCTTTCTCTGATTTTTTTTTTTTTCTTATCTCCAGCGTTTAAGCCCCGATCGCTGTTCATCAGTTGACAGAGCCTTTTTGTAAACTGCGTAAAGTTTGGAATCCAGCGCAGAGGAGTGATTAATTACTTAGCACTCATTAATCCGCTTGGTCTTTTAACAAGACGTATTATGAAATCTATTTAAAACTAAGAAGAGTTGATGATTCTTGGAAAAGTGGGTATAAACCTTTCAGAAGGTATGATTTGACCTTAAAGAAGTTTGGATATATTTGAAGTCCAGGTTATGAATGATACGGGAAAAAGTCAGATTTTTATTTTAAGAGGAGTGCATGTATGTGGCGAGGGAATTAAAGCGTGAGTACAACAAAAAAAGAACAATGACAACGTCGGAGCAACTGCGTCTCCTCAACGGAAAAGCTTCCACATAGACATCCAGCAGAGCAGTCGGGCTACACCACACGGGGCCTGATCGGCGCCGCTTCTTACCTTGAGCTGGCGTGGAGTGGATGAGAAAAGGAAGAAATAAAATCCATGTGGCGCGCCACATCGATCCGCTCCAGCGCTCCGCCAACATTGTTCCAAGCCGGCCGGAGTGGCCAACAAGTGCCAGGCGGACTGAAGTCTGATCCCCCGGTGCTGGAAACCCCGGCGCGGATCTCCTGCTGCAGCTCTGTGGGTCCCTCTCTGTCTCGCTGTCCGTCGGAGCGCACCAAGCAGAGCGCACAGAACGCGGAGACAAGCTGCTGTTCAAATTCGGTCAGACAGTCTGTGTTTTTTTTCTTATTTTTCTTCCTTTGGACAGTTCGAGTTCGCTCCACTTCCACAGACTAGGTGTGATACTCAGGATAACGTTTCCTACTGAGCATTCTCTGAGGGTCCAAGTTTGAATCTCTCTCTCTCTCTCTCTCTCTCTGCACCTGTAATGACTGATGGATCGCACACTTCCCCCCTCTTTACATCTTCCAGCTTCTTCCTTCCCTTTTCCTTTGCACGCCAAACTTCGCCGGCTCACAGTAACTCCAGAGCAAAGAACAGACTTTTACTTCCAGTGCTTCTCCAGCCCAGCTTCTCGTGTTCTCTGAGAAGCTGCGGAGAGGAAGCAAGGGTCACACTCCTACAAAGTTCCTCTTCAAGGCACGCTGTCAAGGTCGCCAGTTCAGTTTGACAACAACGCTGACGAGAAGTTCCGCAGCTCTAGGAGTGAAGGACGAGGGCGGCTGCTGCTGCAGGAGGTGGAAGAGGGAGGCGGGGGGCACTTCCGCATAGTCACAGTATTGTGGTCTGTGCCCGGCTGCCGGTTCGTCTGTGTGTGTCGGAGACTGAGGAAGACGAGTCCTGGGTTCTTCATGAGGTAACAGTTGGATCCAACGAACTGGCATCGCAGCGCATGATGCCACCATGCGGTTAAGCGCAAAAGCACACCCCACCGGACAACTCGAACATGTGCAGGACATTTTGAGGCTTTTCACATCACAGAAAAGGTGGAACAAAGAAAATGTTTAAAGAACTTGTTTCCTGTTTGTGTTGCCATAATCACAGCTGGTGGATTTAACATGCAAATGGTATAGTGTAGTAAACCCGATACTTATGACTTATTCCATGATGATTCTGCGTGTAACTGGATCATTAATTGAAAGTGAAATGTTTAAAACAGTAATTCAGTCATTGATTATCTGAAAGAAAAAAACCAGCTGCTTTTCAGTCTAATTGGATGCAGAGCTTCAACAAATCATCAATCTTTAGGCCACATATTTTCCATTGAATTTTGGTTTGCACTTTGACTAGGCCATTCTAACATAAATATAAGTACGATTTACCTATAAACAACAATGGGCCTGAGAAAATTAATTAATCTTTAGTTAATTTTTGTTATTATAATAATAATATTTACTTTATTCATCCCAGGGTTACAGCACATGACAGGAGCTGTGTCTGCAGGCAGCCAGCTGAGCCAGCGCCATTTTTTGAAGGAGGACATGCGGCAGAGGTCGTCGGGACTGGGAGTCGAACCCGCAACGTCTGCAGGTCTAAGGCCTCCAAACGTGGGGCGTGCTAACCCGCTGCGCCACCACAGCACGCCCCCCAAAAAAGCGTTAAGCTTTTTTAAAACAATATTTAATGTATTTTCAATCTAGTGTGGCCTTTATCCACCTGATTACTTTAATTAGATGAACTGTAACTTAAGGAACTTGTTAGTCACTCTCAAACACTGCAAATCCATTAAAGCACAAAACAACTTAAATAGTTCTTTAAGTTGTTTAAAGAGCAACTTAAAGAATAAATATGCTGGGGGAGCTAATTGTGGCTCATTGGTAGGGATATTCAGTATTCATTATCCCATCAAATGTTTCAGCACATTTGATGAGCAGTTGGAGGTCCATTAGAAACAGAACAGGTGGCAAAGACACTGGGTACATTTTCTGTAATATCTTTTTGATACAGAGCACAAGAAAAATTACACCAGTCGAGGTGCATATTGTTGGTATTATTCATTTACTTTTTTTTGTCTATTTATTTTGTCCCAGCAACACCTCCTGAAAATGTTGCCCTAGACAACTGCCTCTGTGGCTTATGCTATGAGCTGACTCCTTCCATCTTTCCATAAACTGACCAGCTTTCCTGTCCTTGCTAAAGAAAGGGATTACTACAGCATGATGTTGCCACCACCATTGTTCACAGTAGGCATGCTGTGTCAGATTTATGTACAGTACCGGTTTTTCACACATTTTGTGTAAAGGTGACATGGTACTTCTCTAACCAGAGCACACTCTTTCATATATATATATATAATGCTCTTTGCAGATTGTAAATATGAAATATAACATTCTTTCAACAATAGTTTTCTTTAAGGCACACTAGACTTGAATCCAGACCACTTGTCTTTTCAACAGATTGTCCAACCAGGTTGTGAACCTCTGCAGCTCCTCTTGAACTAACATGGGCCTCTTGGCTGCTTCATGTGAAAGGGTAATTTTTTTAGGGAGGCTTACCGTTGTGCCATGCTTCTTCCATTTCTTAATTATGGACTGAACAGCGGTGTCTGAGAAGTTGAAAGCGCCGGATTTTGTTTCTAATCCTGTTTTAAATGTCTCCACAGTTATATCTGACCTGTCTGCTGTGCCTATTTGGTCTATTCATGTTCTCAGCCTCAAACAATGAAAAATAAAAAACACAATCACAGCTTGTACTGACCTAAAAACACTGATGCAAAAAAAAAAAAAAAAAACTGTCTGTAAGTGCTGCAATAGCAGTCAGCTGTATAGATTCAGAAACAGTTCATGCCTACATTGTTAAAATGAAATATTATTGATAATCAATTCAATCTGCATTTTTCTTGAGTAAAAAAACCCCTCAGATTAAAAAAAAATACAGTTTACAGTTGCAGTTTTAAAATAGTTAAATTCACTATTTTAAAATGGCTTTTAAAATACATACTGACTAGACAGACTATATTTCCCATACAAACAGATTTAGCTTATTAGGTGCAACGTGGTGCAGGCCCTGGGTGCAGCACAATGGCACAGTTGTTAGCACTGTTGCCTTGGACCACTTGCAGTTATTGCATGATTTGTGCCATGGGTAAGACCCTCCTACTGTCAACCTAGTCCAATCAAAATGCAAGAAATCAAAATGTTGGGGTGGGATAAAATGCAGTGTTGTCCTGCTCAAAGCACTCTAAACTCAACAACTTAATTTAGTTAATCACATTGGTTTTTCAATTTACAGAAATGCTCTCAATCTGGATGTGACAACAATCCCAGGTGCGAGCTCCACTTTTTGGAAGGAATCAAACTTAGTAATTGACTTGATGGACAGTTTGTTGACTCTTATGTCAGTTATAGATTATGTAACTGCAGAGTTTGATGTCTTCGCATTAGCCCTTATGGCCCAGTTCCACCCCACTGTCCAGAACCCCGGGAGCGCTGGTTCCATTTGGGAGGGTCAGTTTGACCAATTTTGAAGTAAGTAATTTATTGATTAACTGTCGCCTCACCGATAGCCAATTCTTCACGCTAGTCTATGTGATTTATTTGATCCTAACATATTAACCTGGCCTAATTCACAAAGGAATGTTTCAAAAGTTTTATAAATCAAAGTCACAAAGGAGGAAAGCAAATTGGTGTCAAAATGGGTACTATTGGCAAGTGATTTTATGTGGCATATCTCTATCTCAAAGCTATGACCAAGCAGCTCGAACTCTTCATTAAGGGTAACAAAGCAGCTCCGTCGCTTTCAGCATGCAGTATTTTAAAGTTTGGCTTCAGTTTGATGCCTGCTGTACCTGAGATCCTGGATGCTTTTGTGGTAATTTTCTAGCCAAGCTTGTAATGTTTCTTTCCTTTTTAGCTAAGGCTATGAAATGCAAAGTAATTCCCCAGAATATAGGAGGCACATGACATGAATAGAAAAAGTCACAAATGGGCTGTGCTGTAAGTACAACCACAGGCTGGAATCAGAAGGGCTGCATGTTATCTTTTCTTCTTTCAGGAATATAGGTTGGAGGAGAGGGTGAGAAAAATATATGAGTGGAGGACAGAAGTTGGAAATGAGAAGATAGAGAGTGACTGAGCAAATGCTGTTTCCAGGATAACAGTGGGAACAAAGTGGAGACAAAGGAAAAGCAAAAGAAAGCATGGCTGAGGAAGACATGGCAGTCTTGAAAATGGCAGAATTTTTGGCAGAAGAAAGCATGTTGTTGATGTTCCTACAAACCTAGAGGCCCATCTAAGCTACCATGGGCAAAATAATGCACCATGGTAATGCCGTCTGTTTCTCCACAGCAGGATTTTTTAAAAACTACTTCTATTCCACCCTCCTCCTTTTTTAAAAGAAGGTAATACCTTGCACAAAAGTTAATAATGGGAGAGTTAACATCAGGAGAACCATGATGGAATATCTCGTCTACCACCCTCAGGGCTGCCCAGGGACCCGATTATGATTTTTCAAAGTAACCTTCCTGCTGTGACCGAACTCAGCAAGAAAGAAATCTTAGAAGAAACCTTGGTCAGAGTATTTTAAGCCACAGCCCTGCACAAATGAAGCAGAGCTGTTCGGGTTGCTTTCCTTGCTCTCATGCAGATGCAGACACCACCAGGTGTTAGCTCCTGGTGCTTTTGAGCGTAAACTGACTGTGATCACAGGTGCTAAAACAGATTACTACACGCTGTATTTTTTTCTTTTTTTACCAGTCCCCAAAAGTAATATCAGTAATGATGGTTAAAAATTATTGGGTTATAATTAATTTGAGTAATTCTGGCTTTTATCCGTGGCATCCATATTTAACACTGTATTAAAGCAAAAAAAAAAAAAAAAAATAGGCTACTTATTTTTGTGCAACAAAGAAATTAGCAAGGAAGAGTTTAAATTTAAGCAAAATATACATAGTTGCTTTTCATGCTAATGTGCACTTACTACAAAATATTATGACATTTTTGACATTTTTCTTCCTTGTTGTAGCAATGCGTCTTGACAATTTACTTTCTATGACACCTGTATTTGCATTTTCTAACACCCATTTTGTATTTCAACCTTCACAAAATTAAATGTAAAATGTGGATTTCAAATGTGTCACCATTCATTGTGAGAGTCAATTGTCATTTATTGCTGGAAAAATATATTGTTAACATCCAATTCTGGAAATCCTACATGGATTTATACTGAAATTAGAATTTTCATCACCTGAAAGTTAAAAGAAGTAGGACAGCTAACTGTGCTCCTATCAATGACTTTTAATTCTCTTAGTCTAATTTGCAGGTGTCGTCTAGTCCAGTACTCCTTCTCAATTTAAAGTTTTCAGTTATATTTTATTCAGTTATACTTTGGACATCCAAATACATCATACTGGTAGAAAATATTTAATACATTTTACAAAGCACTTAACTGCAACAGCATAATTTGCCATAAATCAAGTAAAATAAAAAGCTTTCCAAATGGAAAGACAAAAATGTCCTTATACTTAGCAGAGGCACAAACTAACAATTGTTTTACTGAATCTTCAACTGTGCAGAACTTACACTGAAAAAAAAGAGTCAAAGCTGACATTCCCCAATGTTTTGATGCCTTAAGAAAAGAAACATACAGCAAGGAAGAAAAGAGTCAAGGGATTGGGTGTCTTTGATCAATCAGATGCAGTTGTATTTTAAACATGAAATATGCTCAGGCCAAAACTCCGAACAGGAGCTCAGACTTTTGCCTGAATTTGCTAAGGATTTTGCTCCAGTTAGAATGAAATAGCAAGCACACATACAAGTCTAAAAACATAGCACCCCCCCAAAAAGAAATAAAACATAAGACTATGTCCATCGAGAAAAAAACAGAGGTCAGAGTTGTGCAAAGAAGACAGGCCAGAGGGAGTACTTCAAAGAGACCTTTAGAGAAGTTTAAGTCCACCTCCTTGACTCAAACACTCCCCCTCCCCCCATATACTGTATATATATATATATATAAATATATATATATCCTCTGCTAACCTGATGTTCCAGGATAAACTTGATGCATCAACCTTCAATGCAGTTTCTGAAAAAAATAATAAATAAATAACATTAAGTAGAAAAACAGAACAAGATGCCTGACTTTTGTGAATAAAGAATTTGCCTTTATAAAGGTCATGTACTTACAGTATGTCACAGCTTTTCATATAACGCCACTTTGATACTCCATCTATGGCTGGGGTCACCAAGCCCAGTATTCAAAAATACAGTCCTGCAACTTAGAGCTGTATACCTTCTCCAACACACCTGGATCAAATGAACAATTCGTTACCAGGTTCCTAGATATCTGAATCACATGATCAAGTTTCCTTACATTTATCCTGATAGCTGTTGGAGTAGGCCTTGAAGAAATTTAAAAGTTTGGCAAATCTCAAAGGTTTGTCAAATATCAAGTAAATGGAACTTAAGGGAATAGTCTGGTGGTAAAGAGATGTGCTACTAGAAACAGTGTAGGTTCAGAGATAGCATTATTTAAGACAACCCTCCTGTGCTAACCATAATATGCTATGAACACAGTTGTTGGGCAAAAATGTCTTGAGGTTATACTTCACTCTTTTGAGGAAACTTTAAAGGTTAAGTACCTCCAACCACATGCTCACCAAAAACTATACTTTTTTCCTCTGTTCAGTAGTTGGAATGTGTGGATTTTAAAGTAAAGAGAGTTGGGGTGGATATTCTGGTTGCAAGTGGACAACCTAACACAAATTATTTATTTGTTCTCATACATTTTCACCCTATAATATGCTTGGTATTTATGTTTGTGTATAAATCTGGAGGGACAGACACAGTGGTGGTTGTAGGGGATCCAGGGTGGGGCAATGATTTTTTTCATTGGGGGAACAGGACAAAAGAATGAAACAAAAAGCAACTGAACTGAATTTGTGAAATATAAAGACTGTGACATTTGAGGTAGAAAAGGGATCGACAGTGTAATTTGTGTAAGATCTTTAATCATACGCATCTTCACAGATGGAGACGAGTAAAAGAAAAATCAAGTCTTGGTCATTAGTCAGAGAGATGGTGAGAAATCATTGAAAAAGCAGAGACATGGGAGTGGAACTGTTTTTTCAGAGACAGATGGCCGAAATGGAAAATAAATATGCTAAGTGGAGCCATGACAACCTTTGCAAAAAAAAGAAAGGTAGGTGTAGATTTTACTGATAAAAAAGATGAAACTGTGTCAGACAGCATGACAGAACATAGAAGTGAAGAAATGCATGAAATAAACAAAAATAACAAAGAAACATCAACCAGCTATGCTTCTTTTGTCACTTTAAATTCTGATATCGAGTTGGCTCAGCTCAACATCCTCCCACATCTTTTAAAATTCCCAAGATGTTTTTACTTGAGTTTTTTTTTTATTATTAATTTACATTCAGCACCTATGAGGAAACTGGTGCTGGTGGCATTCGTCATGGATTCATACAAACTGATTTCTCTTTTTTTCTGTCTTTCTATCTGTTTCTCTCTCTTCTAAATCTTGTACTATTACACAAATTTCCTGTAAGGTTATTACTCACAATTTCTAATCACAGACACTGTGACCTGTGTTTTCTTTTTTAGAATTCTGCAACCTCATAAAAACAAAGACTGTGGTGAAACTAAAGAAGTAGGTAGAGTGAAGTTCATTTTTGTTTTTTTTCTATGAAAATGTTTGGGGACACAATACTTCATTATATGTTTATAGAGACTACTTGAAGAAAAAAAAAAACATATAACTTTGTCATCTGAATGAACCACAAGACTAATGCATTTTGATATTGAGCAGATCAATGTAAAAAAGCACAACATGATCACAAACACTTTAAACCCACTGTAAAATATGGTGGTGGAGGAAAGTTTGCTTGTTTTTCAGCAATGGCTATGGGTACATTACATTACTGTTTGAACTATGAACTCCTCTAAGTAGTGTAATCAAGAGTCAAATATGATATTGTCGTAAAAAAAAGGTTGGTTGAAATTGGCCAAGCAACAACGTAATGTTTTAAAGAACACTGAGCTGAAATGTCTCTACTACAATGTGCTATACTAACACAGTCATATAGAAACGTGACGTTTCACATCATTGCTGCTAAATGTGTGTCACTAAGCTACTGAAGGATTGGTGAGCCTAGTTTCTCACACTCACTTCATTTTGTCTTTTTTTTTTTTAAACAAAGTGAGGAACGTATTGAAACATTTTGAGTTTTATCATGTCTTATGTCAATTAAAAAAAGTTAATGAATGATTGAGAACTTAAAATTGCTGGCTTTACATAATGAGTCATGCAACACAAGCTGGTCTAAAGAATAACCTATTTAAAACAGTTTTGAAATGTTCCTAATGTCAATCATTTTCTCCATTTTATTGATATTGAAAAGCCTAATTAGTCACATTTCCCACAAAGTAAAATTGGCTAGGATTATGCATACATAATAATATAGCACTGTTCCGAAGCTCTCATAATAATAATAAGGTCAGTGGTCCATGTGCTAACCAAAATAGGAGAGATTTTTTATTTACTTCATAAATTTCTCCCTACAACTTATTAAGTTATAAATATAACTAAAACATACAAGTGAACCCTGGTTATGGATTCATATACTGTTCCTTGTTTAATTAACTGAGGTTTGATTCAAGTACATTTAAAGGATGACCCAGCTGAGCATGCACACATTACAAAGGTCTGCACAGAAATAGTCAAATAAAACCAGCACTGCATCTGAGAGATTACGAAATCCATAGAGGCACATCGAATATACAGCTTGTGCATGTTTTCTTAAAAATGACAATGCGTCTTCACTTGTATAGACCGTCATTTTACGGTTTATGTAAAATATCTTGGTGCTGTATCTGTACTGTCGCTCTGCATCATCCAGATAACCGGCCTGGGAAGCGGCTCTTTGTTGAAAAGATGTCAAATTCTATCCAAATGCTTAATGCTGCACCCATAAAAGATAAACCTTTATATAATATGAAACTATGAACTGGCTGTATATGAAAACACCCGCGGCCATACAAAGAAACAGACTGCAACATAACAAGTATAAATAACATCACCACTAAATTCAGCCTCCTATGATCTTATTTCCTTGCAACACTCCAGATCAAACATCAGTCAATACAAAGTTGTAATTGGTGCAACCAAAAGACCTTGGGCACCTACATTAGATGAGACATTGATGTTCCTCCACCCACTGATATGTGTTCAGGTCAGAGCTTGTGACTCCAAGCCTAAAGCTCTGAGAAAAGGCATTTAGTGCTTAGCTTGGAGAAAACAGTGGCCGTTTGCCGCGGTCATCTTTCTGATGGACTCTGAACCAACAAACCCCCACAGTGCTTCCTCCTCCATACTTGCATTGTTTAGTGGTACTGTCCTTCATTTATTAATTTACCTGTGAAGTTTTCAGTAAAGACTCCCTTTATTCAAGTTTTCATCATTTGTGCAAATACTTCTGGACGAAGTTACCTTTTAGGCATTTCATATTTTGAAAAGTAACTTCCCACAAGAACTTCATGGTGCATTTGAAAATTAAGTGCACTTCTTTGAGAAGCAGTGCAGCAGGGTCAAAAAGCCTTATGCAATCCAACTTGTGTTGACCTTCTGTTTACTCTCCACAGTGGAGCACAGAACATCAAGACATAGACGAACAAGCGGACATGACAGACTCTGTATGGGACCTCTTTTGTACCTGCCGTAGTGTAATGCGTCCTTGCATCAAATATGTATTTATTTTTTTCTAATTCATTCCATAACACATTCAGTCTTGAACTCTATAAATGCCCGAAACTGAAACATGTCATTTCATTTAATTTTTCATCTGAAAAACACTGTTTTCACTGCAAAGATGCATTAAGCGTAAGGAAATGTCAATTAACCTGCATACTGTATTCCAATAAGAACTTTGATTACTGAAAATTTAATAAAACATCTTGATCTAAGGCAGTGACATTAGACTGACCACTGCCTTCCTACACAATTCTGCTGAGGGTCCAAAGTCTTTGATCAATGCAAAGCGTAGAAAAAGAGATGGATTATACCAGGCAAGTGAAGATACTTTTGTGGTGAAAAACAAAATCTGAACTCATTTAACCATAGCTTGCAATAGCACGGAGTGGGTTCACCCACAAGTCTTAGCTTAAAGTTTACTTTACACTTGGTAAAAACAATGGTGTAACAGCACACCAGAGTGTTGGTGTTTTGTGACCTCCTGGTTGAGTAATCCACATGGCCTTCAAATGGTTTTTGTAGGCTGCCTACTCTCCAAAAGATTTGCCTGTCCCTTTTTTCACAATTTATTGACAATAGCTCTCAGTATAGTTAACTGGAGTCGTGGAGTCTTACAAATGGCTTTGCAGCCATCTCCAGACTTATGTGTTTCTTTGGACCTGGTCATTTTGAACTCTTTAAAACAACTTTCTGTCAGACATTTATATCAAAGTTATTTACATATTATACAGCGGTTGCACTGACTATGAATTAGCCCTGGGGGTGACTGGTAAAACTTAACCCTAAAAAATATGGTTTAGGATTATAAAAGGGAAGCAAGGCTGGTTTGGATTATGTTTTCCCTTAGTAAATAAAATTACTGAAATGTATTTCAATATATTTTCCCAGGTTGTTGACAGAGATAAACAAAATTCTTTCATGATCTGAAACATTTAAAGGAGTCTTTAAGGGAGTATAATTTTACACCACATTAAGTATTAAACTCCATATTTCTTTCCTTAGATAATGCATTTCTAAATAGGCTATTGAGGTGGAATTCACACAAAATGTGTGAAAACCCAAGTAATCCATATGTACTAATGATTTTAACCAGATTAGTCCATTTCCATAACAGCACCCAGGAAGGAGGAGTTCATCACAAATGCAATTCAAGCAATGTTGCAGAGGTATAAAAGTATGAGTCACAGAGAATATGATTTTGCAAAGAAGTAGTTATATGCATTATTTGGCTTTTATGGAAAATTTGGGCAACTCTCTGGAGGTCTTGCACAAGTCTTTGTAATTTTATAATTTAAAAAGAAATGACAGATTTTAGCTAGTTCCTTAATTTTCTTAGTCTTTTTGAAGCTTCTTTTCTTCATATGTTCAGTTCTTGATCAGTGCCATTCTAACTCCTTACACATTAGTTAATTTATCTCATGTGTTCATATGCATGATTCTTGGGCTGTTACCAAAATGCGGTGTGAATTTTATGTCAATAGTCTCACAGGAAGTACATTTACAGCAAAAAAAAAAATAGCATGCTCAATACTTTCCCCCTGTAACTGGATCATAGTCCAACCACCCCATGTCGATTTACGACACTGACTATGAAAAACGCATTTAGATTTTATCAAAGGAGACAACTAATTATCTCCAGTCTCTGTGATCTGATACCAATTACTTGTGGCACAGGAAGTACGTGTGATAGATGAGCAATCATTTCTTTCAGAGCTCCATGTCAGACTTTCCTTTAGCTTTATTTCTGCTCCTTTACTCACTGTGAAGTGATAGTTTGTTCTAGTTAGAGAGCTCACTATGCATTCTCCTTAGACCCATTTCAGAGAAACATCAGAGGCTTAGAGAGCTACTTCCTAATGTATCCAAACTTTCTTGTTTCAGTGTGCTGCATGAAGCACTTTTATGATAATGATTACAGAAACAGATGAGCAGGAAACCTTGTGGCTCAAAGGAAATCTTGTGACAGTAGGAGGTCTAATCTTTTCCTCACAGTCATTGCACCTGTCAACCATTATCACATCTAAATGTCAACTTTGACAAATAAAAGGTGAAATTTTTAAAGGTGTCAACTTGAATGTCTCATTTTATGACACATTAAACATGCCTTCCTCCTCTACCTACAGTTTTATTACTTACTGATGTTGATAACAACATCAACATTTGTGAAATTAAAAGGCAGTCTCAGAGGAAACAAAAAAAACCTCTTTGTGGGTTGCGTACCATTTGAAGTTAAAATATGCACTTAAATCTAAATCAACATTTTACTACTGGAGTCTGTGACAATGTGTGTGTGCATGTGTGTATTCCCATTTGCAACAATGTTGATAAAATCTTAAACCATTTATCTAATGTTTCTAAAGTTTGAATCTGACAGCCAACTTGATTTTAGGCAACTTATTTGATCAGCTCCAATGTTTTGCCCACGAGATCCAAATATATGCATTTTTGTTTTGCCAAAAAGACATTTTAAAATACAGTATATTCAAATACAAATGTGTTAAGTTCTTCACTCCAAATATCACCAACATATATTTTGTCAACCAGATAATCACATTTGTGCAAAGTGCATCTACCCACCCTGATACTTTGTGATATAAGGTAAGTTTATACATCTGCAACTTGCCAAGGCTTGTCTTATTCTAAAATTTAAAGTATACTGATGAGCAATGGAAAGTGACATACGCTTTCTTCTGTTTCCCCAAGTCTAGGTGGATTTGGAAGTCCAGTTCCACCTGTTTTCCACATGTCCAAGATTGAGGAAAACCACGACATGACTCAAGAGAGCACCGCTCACTCTGTCTTCATGGAGGCTACTGTGTTTAAAGGGCCAGTCCTCAGTCTGCATCAGGGTGTCTTCCAAGCAGAATTGGTTTGGTGAAACCTCTAAAGGCAGGAGTCCAGGATGCATACTAATCAGATATCTGAACCGCCTCAGCTGACTTCTTTCAGATCTACTTCAGGCTTTCCTCGGATTTAGGTAGTTCATTACCTTATCTCTGAGGCTGAAATCCCAATAATAAATATGCAAAGGTTTAAGGCTGCAATATTTAGAAATGAGAAAATGTACTTTGAACCATATAACTTGACCATATGTGAGAGCCAGATTGTAGATGGATTTGTAAATGGAAATATTTGCCTTTGAACTAGTCCTCTGTTAAAAAACAACAACAAAAAAAAACAGACACACCACAGACAAAGCCCCAGTCAATCTCTTTATCTCCTTTTCCATCACCTCTCTTGAACAAAAATCTGTCCATTCGAACTCTTTAAAGTACAGATTCAACCTTCACCTCAAAGGGGGCATTTTATATTTGTTCTCGTTGAGAATCATAGACTCTTATTCCAACCCCTTTACAGTCAGCTGCAAAGTGTACTGAAGCACAGGGCTTTAAAATACCAACAGGACAAATTGTTCAGGATAAACAGTACAACAAAAATACCTTTAGTTGTGAGATTGAGGAAACAATGAGCAACAGGTATCTGGTTTCCACTTAAGAAAACCTGAGAGAAAACATTTGAGAAAAAAACAGAGCACCGGCTGTTTGATTAAATGTGAAGTAGGAGCACCATACCATAACAATTTTGAGGCATTTCATACCATAAGTATACAGGCACAATTTTTAAAGCTGTGCAATGTTTACCGATTCAATGAACAGATTGTAAACCACTGTGGATTTATAAACTGAAGAAAATGATTGCAAAAACTTTAGAAACGCTGCATACCGACGTGAAAATGTATTGGGGAATGCATTGACTGCAGGGACAAAACGGGGATGGATGCACTAACTGTTTTCTAATATGCAGAGTTTAGTCGTCACCTGACCAAGCTTTGTTTTATCCGTTTTGTCTTGTCTTATGTATATGGTATGTTTTTCTTTGTTTATTTCAGTATATCACATTCTGTACAACAGTTTCTACCTGACTGCTCTTGGACTATAGCTTTGCATTTTAGGCATGCCTGTAATGACCAGAACCACAATAAGGCCATACTAATAGTCACTTAAATCCCTTTTTTTGCCCTAATGAGATGCTCGATTTGAATGTCAGTAACTCATATTTATTAGATTTTAATGCATACATTCATTAGGTTGCTGCCATTTGATTGACTTATTTAGTGTTTTGTTTTTATAAAAAAACACATAAGTGACAGATCCAAGTGCTGGAGAATTCATAACTGATGAAGGGAAAATGTTTGTCTCATCAAATTCTGTGTCTAACAACTCTCGTCTTGGATTTCAGGACACAGATTATTTACTTGCTTTTAGAACCTATTTAAAACCACTAGATGTGTTTCTGCTTGTCCTGATGGGTCAAGGCTTTATTGTTAGCTAATGGGATACTCAATGATCTTCTGACTGATTTGGTGATGCGTTGCACTTTCATTCCTTATTCAGTCTCATGTTTCAGACATTTTGAGGATTTCTGATCTTACAGAAGGCATACGTTGTGGAAGATAAATGTGGATCTAAATGTCTGAGTCCTCAGCCTACAACAGACTATGCAAAAAATGGCTGTCAAGTTATATTTACAAAAAATATTTTCCTTTTTCAGTGATGCATTTTCACCTACATAGGCCACAAATATTCATGATAAAAATGTATAAATAAAGAAATGGTCTCTTTACCCTTTCACAATGACAAATTTCCAAATGTGAGGGTTTAGAATGGACCATAATCCCTAATAAATGTATAATCTAACAATCCCATCCTGAAATGTCTTCCTATCAATGTTACATAAGCATGATTCACAAATAAATAAGGACTCTGAGGAGTAACGAGCCAGAAACAGAAGCAGGATTCCTTGATCTCTCTAGGACTGCCTAAACCTAATTGCCATGTATACACCTGGCTCTTTTTTTATTCGCACAAAGCCCCTCATTAAGAGCTGGTTGGACAGCAGGCCTGGTGCCAAGGTGAACGCTGGTCAGCAGAGCTGGCCTGGCATACACATGCAGGTGCAGTTCTGCCTGTTTTAATTGACAACAGGAGAAGAAAGCCTCCGTGCCATGCATGACAGAACTGCACACTTTCCCTCCCTCTTACTTTGTCTCTTTTCTTACTCTCCATTCTGATCTTAACCAGGTCATGAGTCCATCTGACAACACATCAGCTTTGTTAATCAATTTAAGCTAAATGTGCTTTCTCGTTTTCTTATTCAACTCTCTTGCTTTGATGAAACAGTCCCATAAAATCAGTGGTATATCTGTACTTAAATTCTTCTTAGATCCAGAGCAAGCATTGTGCAAGCTATGCATGAATTCAGTTGTGTTAAAATCACCTTCTTTATAATCAAGTAATCCAGAAGGCCAAAAAAAAAAAAAACAAGTATGTCATAAAGTCTAATTTATTCCAGTTTAATTAAAAAAGAATGCATTGAACTGAACTGTATATCACTGTCATGCAGGACTTACATTGGTCCTTGCTAAATTCCATCCCTTTCAAACTATTGAGTTATCAACTCAGTATCGCATCAAATTCTGCAAAATCAATTAAGCTGTCATTTGTTTAAGTGACAAGTGAGAAACATCTAAAACATCCAGGGAAATTTGGCCTTGGGGAACAGGGTTATTATATACCAACAATTTTACCATTCAGTTTTATTTTTTTGCTGTATGTTTTTGGGTTGTTTTCCTGCCAGAAAGTGAACCTCTGTTCCGGTTTTAAGTCTTTTGCAACATCTAATCCTGGATTTCCACTGTATTTAGCTCCACCCATACTAAAGTTGACCGTCTTCCAATCCCTTGTTTAAAAAATGCATATGCATATACGTATTTTTATGCCACAATAGCATTTTGAATGTAGGCTAAAAAGTCAATGTTGGTCTCATCTGACCAAAGTGTCATGACCTTTCTGTGTGCATTACATGACAAGCCACAAACTGAACTTTCTATACCGTTCTTTTACTATTAGCGTTCTTCTTCCAACTCTTACACAGAAGAGAAGAGGTATGAGGTGTCCTACTAATAGTTTTGTTAAGATTTTCTCCCACAGGAGTTATGGAGCTCTGAAGTGACACATTATTCTCTTATTAGTGCCTTGTCCAAGTTTAGGTAGACAATCATGTCTTGGTTTGATTGTTTTGTTGTACAAGTTAAATTTTTGGATGATGGGTGAATGATGTTTCATGAGACTTTCAAAGCTTGAGATATTGTTTTTAGCTTTCACTGAGCAGTTGTATTTATTCATCTATCAGGTGGTCTCTGTCTATTTTTTTTCTTTCACTACCTTGTGTTAGTCTATCACATAGAAGTCCAATAAAATGCATTGAAATTTGTGGTTGTACTGTTGCAAAACATTGAAAAGTTTAAGTTGTATGAATGACAAAAAAAGTAAATTGAACTTACCTTTTGCATTCATTCCTTTAGCTTGGTATGGCAACCTTTAGAGTGTAATCTGGTTCTCGCCCAATGACCACTGGAGATACGAACCACCTTAGCGCTCTGCAAATATAGGAAAGGGATGGATGAGTGAACCTAAATCTGTATGATGTTCAGTATCTGAAGAGTTGGTGAATTCTCACCAACACAGAACCTTTTGTATGGTGTGCACAGGCTGTGAACTGAAATGTTGCCCACAGGACAGAGTAAAGACAAATCACACTTTATAACTGTAGAATTCTTATTTTAAATTTGTTTTGAAGGACCTATTCAGGTGATGAAGCTAAAGGTTAAAAGTGTTCCATCTGAACCATCAGGGTGAAATTAAAAAGCTGTAATAGGAAGAAGCATTTTATAAAATACAACTCCCTGACCCTTGAAGAAAATCCATCTCAGCACATTGAATCTTTTCTGTGGTCTAGGTGGCAGACAAGTTTGATTAGAATCTTTAGAAAGGCTTTCCGTTCGTCTCACATTTGGTCCTACTAATTAAAAACGGTATTTTGACACCTCTCAATAGTACAAAATGGGGAAAGCATTTAGATAAAATGTGCTGCAAAGTGTTTTTTCTTTCCCCTCTCTTTTTTGTTAGCATCAAAGATCCAACATGATGACCCGCACCAATCCCGTATCCTTTCAGTCTTTTCAATAATTCATGAATTTTGCTGAAATCATTTCAGGGAAAGAGCTTCTCAATTAAAGAGGAGTGCCAAGCAGTTATTGACAGCAAAGTGCACCTTCTGGAAACAAGTGTCAACAAAATGTCTCTGTTTCATCTTGAAACAGACATTAATTAGAGACTCAGTCTGCAATTTTGCAGATGTCATGTGTTGAAAAAGATAAAGAGGAGGAGATGCTGAGAACCCCATTAAAATATAAAGAAATGCACATCATATGAAAAACTGAAAGTTGTGTGACAAAGGTTTAGATTTTATTTTTAGCACAGAAAGGTACAGTATATTCTAAGGTAAATGGTAATCTAGGATTCAAGTCAAAATTGGCTTTCAGTTTCAGTTCTTTTATTTTGTTTTTTTAAATAATAATGTTATTTCACAACACATACATATTCAAGTCACATCATAAGAAAAACAGACTTAATTCATATCTATAAACATATATTTACTGGCCAGTTTATCATCTGAACCTCTTCAAATGCATGTTTACACAATTGGCAAAGTAGGCAATCTAACTGCATCAACTCACTGAATCCAGCTCTCTGCTTGACAATACGAAAAACTCTAATTGGTGACCAAAAAACAAATAGAAAATCAACAATTAAAAATGTACTTGTTATGACCAAGGTTTTCCAAATAGCATGCCTGAATTGTCAGCATGACAAACCTTAAGGTACACAGGCTACAGTAGCACAACACAGAGGGTACCACCCTTGCCATGACATTCTGTTGTTCATTAGTAATTTTGCAAGATTACTGTGCCATAAACAATATGAGCATTGTTGCTGTAAATGCCCCCTCCTGGTCTCAGTGACATTGTATTCCCAAGTAAGGCACCATTTCACAAGTTTTATGAATTTGAAAATGAGTTCACTGTACTTCTAGACCTCCACCATGATCTCAATCCAATAAATCACTTCGGGACGTGACAGATTAAGACATTTGAATCATAGATGCACAGCTGACAAACAGTTTGTGGCAATGCCCTGATCAAGATGGAGGGCTAGGTCAGTGACTCATGAGATCTCAATGCCTCTATTTGTGAAATCACTGTATACAACCACAATTTATCAGACTGATACTATGATAATATTAACCCATTATCCGAACCAGAGAAGCCTTTTGGACTAGAGGTCAAACAGCTTCAAAAAACAAGAAGTCTAGAAGCTTTCTAATCCAACACTTAACATTTTCTGGAAAATGTTTTATGCAAGTTGTTAAATCTATGACATTAAGAATTAAAGCAGTTGCAAAGGCTGAATGAAATTCAACTTTGCACTAGAAGGGCATACAAAGTGGGTGGAGATGTAGTAGTTTAACAAAAATCTAAAACTGCAGTCAGAAATTGTTAGGAAAAGTATAAGCCGTACAATATTTAGGTCTTAAATGTTTAGATATGGTTTTTTTTCTTTCAGAAAAAAAGAACAAAACAAAACAAAAATACTTCAAAAGTTTTACCTCCAAATTAATCATTTTGAAAATCTGAGTTTAATATTCTACCATTAAAGAAATGGCGAGTATATAAACAACTGCTCTTTCCCAATTAAGAAAATTACTGTAATTAACATTTGCACAAAAAAGACATGAACAGCCTCAATAGCCTCATTAATAAGCTGTTTCTTTAGAGTTCTATCTCATATAATAATTCACACCAAATTAGATCTTTGATAAATTAGATAAATTAGATATTTATGTACATGTTGCAACAGTGTTTGCAGGCGTGAAATAAATTGTCCTTTATTACTTAAGTTGGATCACTACACTCAACAATTACCAAATCCTATTTTGTCTGTATCTCATTTGGAATAAAGTCAATTTTGGGGATGTTATTCACTAATCTCGGTTTAATAAATATATATATATTTAAAAAAAACATTCCAAAGAAGTCCAAACGGACTGAAAAATTTAAGAAACAAGCTTTTCTGTCCAAGGCTAATTATTGTTTCAGCCATTAGAGGGACAAAGAACAGTTTGCATGGCAGAGGAGCAAGTAGAGAGTAAAAAAAATACTGTCCATTAAAGGTTTCCTTAAGATAATAGAACTAAAGTAGAAAACTGTTGGATACTCCCAATACAATACTTTTGTGTGAAATAATTAGAATAAATATGCACTCTCCCTCCAGCAAAGCTATTCTGAGAATGGTTCTTTAAAATGGCACTAAAATGAAAACAATCTTGGAGCAAAACTCATGACAAGTCACCGCTGTTTATGTACATTTTAGTTCCCTTAAATGGGATTTCTTCTTTTATCCCATTGTCCATTCACTGCTCAAACTGAAGAAAATTTTTCAGATTAATTTTCTTCTGCCAATAAATTTTCAATTAACTTTAATAATAAAACTGTTTTCATGTGGATCAAATATCCTTGAACAAGTTTGATCATCTTTGCGTTGTGTGTGGGTGTGAAGCCTTTTTTTTTCTCCCAGATTGTCAGGTGTATGCGTGTGGGAGGATGACAGCATTCAGAGTAAATACGAAATGTTTTTGTTTTTAATAACAGTGACAGATCACCTTCACCCTCAGTTCACTCATATTTTATTTCCGGTTATTTAGCATCAGCAGACACAAGCTGAAAATACCCAAGCAGTTTCACTGTCAGCTATTTTTCACCTTTATTCGAGACAAAATTGTCTGCAAAAAGCTCAGTTATGATATACCATGTAACACATTTTATAAATCACTACTGACAGGCAAAGACATCTTCTCTCCGTATTGATCATGCTTCACTTCTGGCCACTGTTTCATCGAAAAGTATTAAAAACAGCATGTTTTTAATACTTTTAACAGGATTTAAATTATGAAGAAAATTTTTTTTTCTTCTTCTTCTGAAAATTTAAATTTTTAGACATGCAAGGTTTTTGTCTGGCAGCAAATATAAAAATGAAATTCAATAAAATGCAGTAAGATGAATAATATTCAAAGTAACCAATCTCTTTAATTAGCAAGTAAAATCTACTCGATAGTAAACCTTCGAATTACTAATCCATCTGTTCAGCCTTAGCTGCCTCTTTAAAACATTAAAAATATCCAGATTTGGTTTGGATTGAGATCAGGCTCAATGTCACCTCATTATATTTTCAATTTTTGAAAAAGATAAGTTTATAGGCACAAATATTGGTCTGATTATTCCTACAAATAGATGTCTTGAAATACTCAGCTTATTTTAGAAGAGCTATTTTAAACAATAAGGTGTGCTTTGGGTTACACAAACGTCTTACTCATACTGTGTAATTATTTGCTCTATCTTGTCGAGAACTCAGTGAGACAAAAGTGTTTGATCATTTAATTCTGGGCAAGGAATAGCTTTTGGTGTGTACACTTACCTCTCACAGACTTCCAATCGATCTGTGCAATGGCGGCTCAATCTGCAACCATGGCATGCTCAAATCTCACACGTTTGCTCAACCTCAGACAGGCTCTCTTAACATTAACTGTGAATGATCTTCCAATTTGTGACATTTGGGACCAAACAAAAACCACTGAGTGGCGCCTTATTCCAAAATGTGGGAACAAAGTCATTATTGTGGGCAGTTCTTTTGCTGTGAACCAACACACTCCTTTGCTTCTCGACTGAGTAAAACAGATGGTAACAACTATCACAGACAACATCTCAATTGTCCTTCGTGTGAGTGTCCAGTACACAGAAATCATGCCTTATTTGAAAGAAGAGGCTAGAGACTCAAACAAAAACAATGACTACTTTGGGTTAAAGAAAATTTAGTGTAATCTGGATGCATTAGCCTGATATCAAAAACAGTAAAGCCAAATACTGTAAGTGCCTCAGTCAAGTCCAAGTCATTTTCTTGGCTGATGTCTGGAGATGTTACTTTAATATTTTAAGAACTGTTTTAATAACTTAGAACGATCAACACCAGTAGGTGGAAAAGCAACCAGTTCAACATCTCACTCCAGACATGAATTTAGTTCAGAATTTTTAATTTGTCAAAAATAAATATGGATTAAACAAGCTTATTTGTGTGAGGCAATTTTGGAACTTGCATTTTGGGGGAACCAATGTCAAGCCATTATTTAATTTGTGTTAAGTCTTTCCCCTACAGATCAAAAAACTATTACCATTAATAACTGCATAGAGCCTTGCTCCAGAATTTCTGAGCTAACCCTTTAAGACTTTTATTGATTTAGGCTGAAGATTAGATTTTCTGCACAATGTAATCATGATTACAGCCCTTAGAGAACACCATCCAGTCACTGTGCATTGATTTCACCTGGCGTGTGCTTCAAATTCAGAATACCGGAAATGTTGAAGTAGCTTTGATTGCCTTATTAGCCATGTTTCTTTGACTTCCAGCACAGCTTCAATGTTTGCATTTTGTGGTTTCCTGTTTCACACAATCACTCTAATCCAACTGACACTCACAGTTCAGCTTGTGGCAGTGAAGCTGTGGCATCAAACAGAATGACAGCAGATAGTCTTAATTGTAAATATGATGAAGGAAATGTCCCCCTTTAATTTACACCTCAATATTCATCAGTAATTTTTAGATAGAACACTTTAACAACATAAAGGGCTCTCAAGAGATGTGACAAACCTAAAGTTAGAGGATGCTATGCATATGCGATGTGTGAGTGCCAATAACATTTTAGCATGGGGTGTTGTGTTGCCACCTGCAGCGTGCTCATAAGTCACATTTGAAAAAAGCTTCAGTGAAAGCAAGTCGAAATTTCTCAAAATAACAAATATATATATAAACATTCTGTGCATTTCAAAGGTCAGAGGAACATATGGATTTTTCATCTGCTTTCTCCATCGATAGTTCTAATTACACTTCGCAGGGAAAATCACCAACCAATTTAAGTCAGTTTGTAAGGTTTTGTTCTAGTGGGAGAGAATGTTGAGATGGGCTCATAAAATTGCCAGCAAGTGAATTAATTAACATCCCTGAGGAGTTTCGAACTGAAGTGTAAAAACCTTAGGTGAAAAACACACACCTACACACAGGTCATCATCTGGACACTGGCAGATGCTGATTTACACATATTTCTTGTAACTTTTTTGTACAACTAAAGCAAAAAAAATACTTTCACAAAGATTTTCCTTAACTAAATGTTCTTGTCTCTCTTTCTTGTTTGGTTGGCACTTTATAAAGAGTTATTCACCAATAAACCGTACACCAATGCAAATTTCTTCTTACAGAAAGAAGAATTTAACATACAGAAGCATTCTGAAACATAACTAAATGTAGCTGTGTCACTGATGGTGGTTGAAAATTGAGTCTCTGGGTCACCTCATTTCCTTTCTGGTTGTGTTCAAGGATATTGCAGGACATAAAGGAGTACTGAAATGCATCTGAATATATTTAATGTCTATGCACATATTTCTGATTTTGGTTATTTAGGCTGCCCTGTGACAGACTGGCGACCTGTCCAGGGTGGAGATGGGCACCAGCACCCCTGCCGACCTTCTTTCTATATATTGCTTAATATTTTCCTCCAAATTTTCAGACTATCCTGTAACATATCAAATTGGATATTAATGTTCCACAAGAACTGGTCTGGCAGCCCCTAACCCCCATCTTTCCTCCTCTGTATTTACTCTTGGATTGACTAAAACTCCCATTTTCAGAGACTGGACAAAGGTCCAGATCTGAACCAAACATATTGTACGGACTCTGCTGGCTTGAAAAAAAGTAACAGAATTGCAAAATTATTTAATTATTGATGAAACTAATCTGCTGTTTTTCCAACAATCTAAGAGTCTCTGAGGTGCAAAGATCTTCAGCAGGACAAGATGTGCATTCACTGGAGAGTATTTGCAACGTCATGTGCTGAGCTTGTTCCGAAATAAATGATGAAGTTCTGTGAGAATACTGTAAATTCTTGTTGCAACAGACTTGTAAAACCCATTTAACCCAATGTTGCAGCAGAAAAGACTCTCCATTAACTCTGGAGAACAAATAATTGATTGCTATTAAAACAAACATTATTGGATAATGAGTGACAATATATTCACAATTATTGTAGATGTGCGTTCAATTCAGTGTTTTGTTTTAAATTCAAATGTGAAAAAAAATCACAAAAAGGAATGTTTCTTAACTTGTAGGTTACTACACTGCACACATTTTCTTTTAAATAAAGTGGCGTCTTTCTTGATTGTTAGCACATTTGTATAAAAACATTTTCTTTCTTTTTTTTTTTTTTTACTTTTGACCCAAATTAGAAATCAGTTTTGGGCCTTTAAACACGAGAGTTGAGACTCCCTGGGCTAAAAGGAAAAGGAGAGAAGTGTAGCAGAGAAACCGAGAATGAGCACACTAGGTAATGAGATAAGGGGTCTGTGTCCCTCTCTGTGTCAGCTTGAATATCTGTCATACCTCTTCACCTGCTCTGAGTTCCCCAATCAGATCACCTGCTTCAACTTTTTCTCTCAGGCATTTCCTTTTTATACATATATAGCTCTCCATCATTCAGTTGTCAGATGGTCCGTGTTAGCTTTAGACATTCCTACCTTCTGTATCTCATATTTAACCTTGTTTTAATTTTTTTTTATGACTGATTCTGTTTTTGAGACATACACCAAAAGACCTGCAGCTGTAATTTTAGTGAAAGCCAGTTCTACCAAGGTTTACCTCTGGGCTACAATACAGGCCGTGCTTTTCAGATGTTTCTTTGGAAATTAAGGGGAAAAAAAACAACATTTTGTTTTCTTCTGCTTCACAGTTATCTGTGTTGGCAAACACACAAAGACCTCAAGAAAATACATTTGATTGAAAAAAATTTTGATTGGGGATAAGCATCAGGGGCTGCACAGTGGCGCAGTTGGTAGCACTGTTGCCTTGCAGCAAGAAGGTCCTGGGTTCGATTCCCGGCCGGGGTCTTTCTGCGTGGAGTTTGCATGTTCTCCCTGTGCATGCGTGGGTTCTCTCCGGGTACTCCGGCTTCCTCCCACAGTCCAAAAACATGACTGTCAGGTCAATTGGTTTCTCTAAATTCTCCCTAGGTGTGAGTGTGTGTGTGACTGGTTGTTTGTCCTGTATGTCTCTGTGTTGCCCTGTGACAGACTGGCGACCTGTCCGGGGTGTACCCCGCCTCTCGCCCGGAACGTAGCTGGAGATGGGCACCAGCAACCCTCCCGACCCCATTAGGGACAAGGGTGAACAGAAAATGGATGGATGGATGGATGGATAAGCATCAGACTTACATACAAATACAAGTATGGATTTAAAATCTAGTTTTACTGTGACAAAATGCAAAACGTTTACACAGTATGAATACTTTGTCATGGCAGTATAAGACATTAGTGTGGAAAATTTCTATTGTTTATTTTAGAAAATGTGCTTTTCAAGTTGTTAAGTTTTAAAAAGTTGTATCATGCTTGGGAAAATTACACTGTGAGCTAATGAGAAAGAGTCTGGGAGAAAGCCTAGAGGAAACTTTGAAATAGACAGTTACCTCAATGGCATAACCAGTGAAACCAAGAAAGAAGAGAGTTGTCATATCTTCAAAAATTGCTCAGCAGTAAATGAAAATTTTGATTGGGGATAAGCATCAGACTTACATACAAATACAAGTATGGATTTAAAATCTAGTTTTTGACACAAATGATCAAACTTAAAATATTGATATGTCAAATGAGAAAATATTCTGATGCATACGTACATGAGGCATGTTCACATGGACTTAAGTGAAAAATAAATTAAGCAACAGTGCTAGACAAAAATAGTTCAGCTTTATCTTTTTAAATTCAGTGATTGACTCAGGTGATCCCAAGCAATCATAGATGGTGCAGCAGACGCCAAAACGTAAACCAGCATGAACTGATTTTCTTTTCCTGTTTGAACGTTTCCATGTAATCTGTTTATGTGGATGCTCAACAATCACAGATGCCTAATCTCATGTTTTCAAATCAACAATTTTGAAGTGGAATAACTTTTCTATTGCCAAATGACAAAGAAAAAAAAAAGAAGAAAAAAATTGCCATAATAAAAATCTTGAAAAAGTTTCTGAACAATTACATTGCAAGACTGAAAAGACTTTTTTTTTTTAATGTAATCTGTAATGTAATGGGATGCTGCGATCATGTGATTTAGTGGTTATATATATTTTTTTACAAGCTATGCTTATAACATTATATGACATAAATTGAATGCAGAATTGATGAAAGCTCTGAGTTGTTAGTCCCGATAAGCTCAAAACCAAGGATAGTGTTTCTTACTACAATAATTTCTTATCTTCTGGCAGCAGAGTAATATAATTTTTCTTTTTTTTCTTCCCTTTTTAGGGGATTTAAATGTTGGCAATGACATAGGCTACATTGCAGGGCCAATCATGGTGAGAGTAATGTTTAGGGCTGGGATCATTAAAACTGTCTGCCTGGCAATCATTGTTGCCTGATAATGGAGGGTGATGCAGCGGTTTTGCAAGTCTGTGCAAGATATTGTTTGGTGAGAAAAATCATCATTCAGCTTCAAGATATTAGGGGAAAGAATTACCCAAGCCAAATGGTAGTTAGAAACCTATTGTTTGGCATAGATATTTGCTAATAAAATCTACTCTGCCAAGTCGGTCCTGCATTTCTTCATATACCCGTTTTTCATGTTTCTCATTGCAAATTAACTATAAAATAACATTCAGTGTTCGCAAACTGATCTCAGACTTTCTGAATTTATAATTGGGACACTAATTGACACAAATGTGGTTTAAAAAGAAAAGCAAAGAGGGAAAGAACAGGCAGTACTTGCTTGGAAGTATGTTTTTAGACGGAAAAACTAAATTCCAGAACATATTGAAAAGCCCATCATATTTTAGAGAAACAGATAGCTTGAAACTTCAACCAAATTGCTGTTTCTCAACTTTGCATGAATTAATCTTTTTGCAGTTACATGCAAATAAATGTGATCCCCTGCTGCCTATTCACACTTTTTCCATGAGGAAAAATAAAAACACCACACAATTTTGATGGAGTTCTCCAACAGGAAAGGCAATATGTCCTGGAGAGTCTACAAGAGGAGACCCATAGGAAGACCCAGGAAACGCTGGAGGGACTATGTTTCTTGGCTCACCTGGAAACGCCTGGGGATTCCCCCAGAGGAGCTGACCCAAACGGCTGGGGGAGAGGGAAGTCTGGGTCTCCCTGCTTAGGCTGCTGCCCCACACAACCCGACAAGTAATAAGCAGAGAAAAATGGATGGATGGATGGATGGATGGATGGGAAAGAGGCAACATGTCCAAAAGCATATTAAAACATTTTTGGCCCCATTTTTCTATTTTATAATTTATCTTATAATCCTAAAGGTCATGAATTGAATTTTTAATAATTCTATGGAGATAAAATCCAGTAACAGAGTCTACATGTGGCTCCATTAATCTCAATATAAATCCAAGTATTCTGGGAAGGTCAGTAGTTTTTTATAGAGAATTTTAGCAAACAAAAAAGCCTCATGAAGACCAATTGTTAATTTTTTTTTCCATAATAATAAATTAGGCGCAGTATTTAAGAATACAATTTTTAAATATCACTTTAACCTTAACTACGAGAAGAGATCACTTCAGATCCTAAGTCTCCTTTAAAACAATTTGCTAGGTCAGTTTTCATTTTCCTCCTCCAATACCGTTTTCCTTCTGCTCTTTGTCCACTACCTATCCGGTTTCACTCTACTTTTCCCCTTTTTCTCAGTCATCTGTGTGTCTCTCTCATCTCCACTGTCTGGTCCCTGCGATGCGGTCATAGTTGGCACCCACTTGGTAGGCTTTTCTCCACCTCCGCCGAATGAGAGAGGATGCATTATACATGAAATACAGGCTGGCAGACAGCACAGCACATGGCACCCATTTCACTGTGATGAGCCGGGGAGACTTCTATTAATTCTACCAAAGCAAGCCCAGTGCACACAGAGCAGAGAGGAGAAATGAGACACTGCTCATGAGCCTTGGGGAGAGGGGAAAGAGTTGGGGTTGTAAAGCCTTTAAGGAATCGGGGAAGAGGTCAGGCAGGCAGAAGACATGTTGGTTAAAATATTCAGGTAGATAAAACGTCTCCTGAGATTAAGTACATGGCTTTGTGAGTGTACGTGTGGCACCTGTATTTGTGTGTGCATCTAACTTTGTCCTCAAAGCATTTAAAAATCTTGCCCTCATCTTTAAATTTCCTTGCATCCCCACTCCTGTGTTATGTGCAGCCGTACTTCACATGCACGCAGCCACATTAGTATAAGTATCTATTTTTGAAGAAATGAAAGGCAGTTGGTTTTCAGAGTCCAAGCAAATGCCGCATAATGAGAGCCTTAAGTGCTCAACTGAGCTTCAAGTCACGTCTTGCCTTGCATCACTGACACACATTTACACACACACCCCCACACGCGCCCACACACACACAGGACATTTTCACAAGTCACACATTGACATGCTAATGTGAATACACAAACACACCGAATTTACAGCTCGAGATCATATATTAAGCATTCAGGCCCTGAAGGTCATCGTGCTAAAAGACATATCTGCAAGTTTATTTTGGCCCTGAAAGCTTATTTATCCCCCCAAATCGGTTCAATTGACTATGATGATGGGACTGTGGTGTTTAGCACACAGAAATGTATAATATCTTGCAAACAGAATGGAATGTCTCATCCCTTTGTGATTTCGATACAAAAAAGAGGCCTAAACAAACTCCCATAAACCAACGACTCTCATTCTGTCTTCGGTTTACCTCTGATGGAATGCTTGACTGGACCCAGAAACTATTGATCTAAAGCATTTCCTGTTATCTTTTCAATCGCCGCAGTCACAGTGTCTCCATGCTGCCCACGCACAGTAAAACTAACAGCCATTGATTCTCTTCCTCCTACCACTGAGACATTTCATTTACTGGAACAAAGCAACTTGTTGGTTTGTTGTTTCATTTACTAGGCAGAATGACAAGAAGAAACACCTGGAGGTGATGCTATGACTGGAGAGATGAAGTGGGAAAATGTGTTTAACTTTAAGGGAAACTATGCCAAAGCCCCTAATGAATTTCTTAACAGGTGTTGAAACTTTGTTTTTATCTATTCATCTAACTATCCAGTTGTTGTCATTCATTTAAATCTATGAAACACCTATACATTTTGAATAGATTTTTTCTGTTTTTTTGTGAGAAATGATGCCAAGCACCTGTCACTTATTTATATTTATATTTATAAAAACAAAAATTGGGTCAGCAGAATATATAGATACAACCCTATGAACCCCGAAAAAATCCACAAAATTTTCAATAGGGATGAAGGTGGGGCTTTATAAAATCTTTAGTGTTTGCTTGCTTTTTACCACCTAAAACCAGTTTTGTTGTATATTTTGGGCCATTGTTCTGCTGAACACTTGACTGTGTCCCAAAATTCTTCTAGGTAGTCAATGACTTAAGATTAAATTGAAAAACTTGAAGATAGTTCCTTTATTGTTCCATTAATTTTCTGGTATGCACTACTATCACCGACAGCTAAATAAACACTTAAAATGATGCTTCCACCATCATTCAGTTGCAGAGCTCATTTGAAAACAACATTCTGGACAAGCAGCTCAGTATTGTTCTGATCAATGATCACTGATAAATGGCCAAGATTTTAACAATGCCATAAGAAGGAGCAGATATATTTTTTTGCAATTACGAACTCTGACACAAACTGCATTTGTCAAAAAAGTGGAAACAATCAAAAATAACGTTAAGAATGAGGTTCTCGAGTGAAACTCAAACATACCACAAAATGTGATCAATTGACATAACTGCATCTGTTTTTTATTTTAGGGAGAATAGAAACAAAAGACGCCGCAGTTTATAAAAAGGTACATTTAGAGTCTGCTGAGGCACATTAAGCAACAAGGAGCATTTTCATTGACAGACTAAAAGGTCAATAAGTGGACATGGAGAGGATCCAAAGTGCCTCCCACTCTCTTGCCATGGCGGTCACAGACGAAGACAAACTGTGGTGCCAGCTATCAGTGCACACCCACCACAGAGATCAGTTGCAACAGATCAATGTGAACTACTCCTACTCGCTCCATGAAAAGTCCATAAAGGTGACGAGCTGCTGGTGGTTGCCAGCTCTTTAGAAATCAAATGATGAAATTAATAACACAAAAAGACACAGAGGACACAGTAGGAATATTATTTTCATAATTTGCTCACACTCTTTCCTCTTTGACTCAGAAAAGTCAGTAAAAGCCATTTCATAGATGTTAGAAACCATTTTCTTCTCTTTCAAAAAACAGGGCAAAAGTTGTACTCTTGTGTTGCTTTAATTTGTCTTTTATAACTAGCTGTTTCACAATTTGGCATAAGAGCTGAAGCGCTGTGCGTCTAATCAACTAGAAACCTCTAGGCACACACAGTAACGCAATCCTTTGAGAATTAGCCTATTGTGGCTGCTTAATGTTTGGTTTACACTCGCTGCCTTTGTCCTTGAGATTTAGAAGCACACAATATGCATGCCGTATGCATGTAACATGCCTTGTATGACTTGTATGACATCAAGTCCTACAAGTTCTGTATGACTTGATGTCAAGTTGACATCAAGTCAAGTGACATCAAGTATGTATGTCAAGATACAAAACTTGACATACTGTACATATCACGTTTTCTAACAGTCTGCTTACAAGGGGACTGTCACACAGGACACAGTCTTTTGTCTTTTGTATTTTCAACAAAAGTTTGTTCTGGTGGTCGTATCCTAGCGTTCCAGTTTTAAATCTTGTTCTTTTGTCAAAACTGCTCAGTTTAACATTAGACTGATAATCATCTCTATTGCTGAAAACAGGACACTCCAGACAGAATCCCTGCCTAGTGAAGCTTCCTCAAATTTTTCAATAAGTTTTGCTTTGCAGCCTTCTCAACCCTGCAGTTAGCGATGCCCTTTTGTGGCATCCCCTACTTCAGTGTTACGTGACCATCTCCTGGACAACTGTCGAGTGACAAGTCTTGCTCGTCACTTGACAGAGATAAAATAAATAAATAAAATTCGTATTGTTCTTAAATGATAATTTTTGAGAAATTGTGTTTTTGGTGTTCATTGGTGAGTCATAATCATCAAAAAAATATATTTATAAAAAACACTTGGAAAAATACCACTTGGAGTGTAATAAATGTATAATTATACGAGTTTCTCTTTCAAAATGGAATTGCTAAAATAAATCATTATATATATTGATTACATTCTAATTTACTCAAACACCTGTACGTTTATCAGCATCTATTTTAATATTGTGATCATACTTGTTATGCATTACTAATCACCCAGACGTTCTGCCTGTACAGCATTGCATCAAACAAATAAAAACAAAAGAAATTGCATAAAAATGTAATTTTTACAGGAGAGCTTCTGAAGTGGAATCAGAACAATTGATTAAACAAAACTAAACTGTAAAAATCTTAAATGAAAAACTACTTCATTTGAATTCATTTGCAACCAGTCTGTTTTGTTTTGTTTACACTGTCTGCTTGGAAGCTGATTGGAAATGTAAGCATGTTTTGGTAACCTACAGTTATCCTGTGTCATGCTGGTGATGAATTGTATAAGGATTCATGTTCAGTATACTACACATACATACCTCAATGTGTATCTTTTTGTCTGTTATTTTTCTTCATCTTCTGTGAATGCAGTTCACTCTTGGTTTAGAGGTAAGAATGACACTGTGAAAGAATCTGAGGCGCGAATGACGAAACATTAACAGTGAGAAAAATCCATCAGGCTTGTGAAAATGATTGTTTAAGCACCAATAAACTACCCCTGACCGGTAATTTGGCAGCACGGCACAGCAAAATGTACGTGTAAATCAGGCCGTTTGAAAGGTAAACTGCAGCCTCTGGTAGTGATTATACACACACATGCATCGGCAAAACACACTCATTCTTCAAAGGCTTTACATTTAAATATCTAATTGTGTAAACAAATGAAAGTTGTCTATTTTCAGACATTGAACATTGACAAAAATAAAATGTGCACATGCAGAGATAAAATTCATCTACACTTCTTGTTAGAGCTCACATATCTAAACACTACGCTTGATCTGTGTGCCAAATTCACCAAAAAGCACTGTTAAAAAAAACATTTGCCCTGTTACAGATCTGCTGTTTGTCACACTTTGTCTTTGGTCAAACAACATCTAAAAAAACAGAACATAAGGGAATACAGAAAGTGATTTTGAAATGTTTTAATCAAGGGAAGATAAACCTATTCAAACTGACTTGGCCCTATTTGAAAATGCAATTGCCTTTACACCTAATTACTGATGGTCATTGAGCTACAGCCAGAGGTCACAAGTCTTTGCAGTAACTGGCAATCTGACACCTCATTGTGGAGCAGCTTTGACAAACTCTTCTTTCAAAAATTGTTTTATATACTGCTTATGGTCATGCCATAGCATCTCAGTCAGATTAATATGCTAGACTTGGGCTAAGTTAAGCTTAGTTTTTTAAAGAGTGGAAGTTTCTAGTGTTCTTTTGATAATTGCTCTATTGCATAATCCAGGTGCCTTAGAACCAAGTTTATAAACTGATGACTAAACATTTTCCTTCAGGATTTTAGAGCAAAGTTCATTTTTCCATCATTGAAGATAAGTGGCAAATTTCCTTAGAACTTCAATATCACCATGTTTTAATCCAGAAGCATGGGCATTCTATCATTTTAGAAAGTTCCACTTCTTCATGTTTAGTTTTCTGGCTCATATGATTTGTTTTAGAATTTTATTTACAATAAAAGCAGGGAGGCTCCGATTTTGTGTGTGGATAAGATGGACATAGTGCTTAGAAAACAAAAATATGATTGGTTTCAATTATGTTTAAAAATGATGTTGAGTTGTCTTTCTGTCTTTGTAGGAGAAAGTTGCTCTAAGGGAGAAATGGTTCAGTCTGGCTTGGAGATGTGCTGGGCGAAATCCAGAGGGTGAGGATTCCATAAAGTGCAGGTATAGTCTGTAGAATACAGGGCAGGCAGAGGATTTGAGGTGAATGGAGCTGTGTCTGACAACCGTGGAGACAAATGTAAGAAGCTTGTGGAGGGTGAGAGATGGGCTCAAAGAAGGAAGAGTGCTAAACTGGGAGCAATGGGTAAGGGAATCTAATGGAAGAGCTTGGTCATGCAAGTGTTTACTCTGTTCCATTCTGTAGGAGGACAAAACATTAGAAAAACAGCAAGCTTTCACAAAAATGTCAAAGAAGGTCAAAAGGTTGGCTTGACTGCCACAAGTACTAGTTGACCCTCAGGCAACAAATGATCGTCAGGAAGCTCCTTCAGTACTCCGATGCAGATTAGTTGATAACAGTCAAGTGTAAATGCATCGCTGAGCTACAAAACTATGACGCTGCTGACTTTCTCCTTGTCAATCCACAGAATACTTACCCCAAATTCTTGGGGAACATCATCTTTGACAAATGGCTAATTACTTAAGTGGTTATTCACACTAAAGTAATTGTTTATAAAAAAAAAACAATTATGTTTTCATTCAAGGTTTTATTTATGGTGTAATTTTTTCCCCACTAATAAGTTACACAATTATTTGTCACCCACATTTTGTGATAATTCAGGTTATTCAGTTAACCTTTTCACATTTTTGCATATAGTTCTGCTATTAGAAAAAGGTTAAACTGGGGTACTGTGGTGGCGCAGAGGCAAAGCACAACCCACGTATTGAGGCCTTAGTCCACGTGGGGGTGGTCACAGGTTCGATTCCTGGCCTTGCGATATTTGTCGCATTCCCTCTCTCATTACCCTGTTTCCTGTCAAACTACTTTCAAATGAAGGCCACTACAGCCAACAAAACCTTTTAAAAAAAAGGTTAAACTGAGACAAAACATACCACCCCTATAAAATAAGGCTTTTGGAAGTCTTCCCATTGCAGAAGCTTTCTCACACCACAAACAATATTATAAGGTCTGCACTCCCTGTTTTACTTACTGAATAAGTGCTGATCAGGTCTCAGTATGTGGCTGCCAGGTGGAATATTGCAGAATAGTAAGAACATGGAAAATAAAAATTCTTTGATTCTCAGGCTAAAGAAGAAAAACACTATATTTTTGTTTTAGTTTACCATTTATTATTTGTTGGTTTTCAATAACAATTTCTTGTACCAACCTCTTCACGGGTACTAATTTAATTGCACCCTGGGGATTGGTGCTTTGTAGTGTGTCTGCAGCTGTGTGTGCAGAAACTCATCTGTTTAATTTTACATTAAAGAGAATCATAAACCATTTATCAGTTTTTAAATACACTTTGTAAATATAAAATATGTGATCTGCCTGCTTTCGCACATACTTACACATACAAATTCATGCTGTAGATAAACATATATATCCTCCAGGCATTCTCGTTCCTTCCCCATCACATTAATCACTGCCGCTGGTGTTATGACAGCTGGGCACAGAGGGGTCTGTGATAGAGGCTCACCTTCTCTGTAGCAAGACTAAAAGTAACTCTTCAGTCAATTTAGCTGGAAAACTGCCTTGTGCTTAATGGAAAATATAAACAATTTTTTAGACATTTCTATAATTGGAGCAAATATTTTCAAAGATTGTATATTTATCCTGTAGGAAAAACAATCTTTGTAAAATGTACAGTATAATAAATGTGCTTCTCACTTCATGTTTTAATATCTTGGAAGTGATTGAAATACTCACAGCAGGTATTAAGTACATGGAAGTAAGATTTTGTAACATATTTTTAAATCATAATTTCCGGGCTTTATAAATGTCTATTATGACTTCAGAATATGCAGTGAAGGAGAACAAAATGTTCATAGAAAATAATGTTTATATCTTGATAGGCAGCATTTGCAAGCATTTTTTTTTCAAATATAAGCTAAAGTAGCTTGCAAAAGTAAGAATTTTCCTTGCCCTTTTTTACAGTTCAAGTTCACAAGCACAAGCTTAATAGATTTCTGATAATTGTAGATTTTAGACTTGGATTTACAAATACTGAATATCAACTTTAAATAGAAAATAGATTCTCTATTGGATTGAGCTGCAACCTTTGACTGCAACTTTGTTACACAGCACTCTGCTTTGATCCAAGCAAATATAACCTTGGCTCTGTATAGAATTGCCTTATTTTTTTTCTCCATTTATTTTCCTAAACTCTAAATCAAAATCAAATCAAATCAAATTTTATTTGTATAGCACATTTCAGCACCAAGGCATTTCAAAGTGCTTTACATCATATCAAACACAGAAACACAATGCAACATAGAATCAACAATCAAAACATGACATTAAGTCAAGTTCCATCATTAAATTTGTAATTGCGTTTCAAATACAACTCTAAACAAGTGGGGTTTTAGTCGAGATTTAAAGGAAGTCAGTGTTTCAGCTGTTTTACAGTTTTCTGGAAGTTTGTTCCAAATTTGTGGTGCATAGATGCTGAAAGCTGCTTCTCCTCGTTTGGTTCTGGTTCTAGGGATACAGAGCAGACCAGAACCGGAAAACCTGAGAGGTCTGGAAGGTTGATACAACAACAGAAGATCTTTAATGTATTGTGGTGCTAAGCCGTTCACCTCCACAGTGATTTGTAAACTAACAACAATATTCTTTGAGTTATAGGGAGCCAGTGTAGGGACTTTAAAACTAGCAAGCTAGCAAACTAGCTACAAATCTCATTGTTTTTTTTTCTCCAAAGAGTTAGTGGCTCGTATTTTTGCGACAGTAGGCGGACAGGAAAGAGGAGAGGGGGGAAGACATGCGGCAAAGGTCGTCAGGACCAGGAGTCGAACCCGCGACATCGACTAAGGCCTCCAAACTTGGGGCGTGCTAACCCCCTGCGCCACCACAGTACGCCCCCTAAATCTCATTGTTGAAGATAACAATCCCCATAGCATAATCCTGCCAATACCATGATTTGTGTTGGAGATTGTGTGCTTAGGTTGATGTGCAGTGTTAGTTTTACACTACATGAAGCATTTTGCGTGTAGGCCAAAAATAATTCTGTTTTGGTTTCACCTGAACATCGCAACTTCTTCCAAGTCTTCGCTGTGTCTCCTACATACCAAACGGCAAGCATGGCTTTTTATTGATTTCCCTCAGCAATGACTTTTTTCCACCATTCTTTCAGTGAATTCTTCCACCAGCTGAATGAACAGAAGCCAACCAACTTAAGAAACCTCACAAGTTCAAGGTCATATAAGAACCATAAAAGAAAACAAAACAGGAAAAAGACAGAAGGACTATTACGTTTATTTTTTTTTCCTATCACCCTCATCACAGAGGGTCCTCCCAGCAACTACAATGCAGAAGCCTCAGGGGGCTGCAGCGATGAGCTCACAGGCTCTGCCGGCAACCCACGATGCTGGAGCAGAACCCCCAAACCCCTGAGGCCAAACCACCCCCCGAGCAAAGGCCCAACAGAGCCAGGGCACCTGGGCACATACCAAAGAAGACACAGAGAGTTACCAATGCACAGGTGGGCAGATGTACCAGCCCATGTTTAGTTGGGGTCCCAAGATGATCCAGGAGACAGAGTCCAAAACCTGACAGATAAACAGGCACACACAGACACAATGACACGTTCCCACCCTCATGCTCACACACAGGCATTCACAACTACTCATCCACCGTAAAACACAATAAAATGGACAACAACTTCCTCACCCCACGCACAATTTATACTCCCAGGTCCAGGTTAAGTGTCCCCGGCGGGGCAACCCGTTCACAAAGGAGATGGTCTCCTTCATTTTGATGTGGAGAATAGCAGACCGCCCCAACCTCTGCAGCAGCAGAGCAGCTCATCACCTCGTACAAGGGCCGGGCACCCCCTGAATGACCTGCGCTATAGTTGCCGGCCTTGACCCTGTCCGGAGACTGGGTCCGAAAGAGTCCACATAGTCTAAATGAGCCAGCCAACCAGAGCAGTCCCAAGGCAAAACACTCCCAACCCCCAAGGAGCCCTGATCTCAACTCTGCAAATCCCCCCACCTCCCGCCAGCCCTGACATTGGTTCCCCCACAGAGGCACCTCCAAACAGCACACAAACAATCAAATATGCGCTTACAGTATAAAACACAACAGCATTAAATTACACTGTGCAATAAACAAGCATTGTGCTAATTAGCTGCTAATGTATTAATGCTGTATTCCAGTTACCTCAGACATCAGACTCGAGCTAACTGCATTCTAGCTCAGAAGTCAGAATTTCAACAGGGTGAGGCCCATGGCTATTGTTTGAAGTACTTTTTAAAAACATAATTATAAGCTTTAATTTCGATAACCTTAAACTGAGCACTTAATTTGTTAAGTTTATTGTTGCAGTAGCTATATGCAACATTGATTTTACATGTGTATTGTAGAAGGGTTGATGAAGAAGGGCAGGTTGTCAAGGAATCACCTGTGCTGCTTTGTAAAGTGGCCATTTTGTCAGTTTATTGTCATCCCAGGACTATCACTGGGAAAGTAGTCTTTCTGTGGGAAGACTGGTTTTCTGTTAATTAGTAGGTTGTAATGTGAGTTTAGCTTTCCTCAGCACACTGAACCCTGAGTTACCTAATGAGGTGCATGTTGGTGAATGAATCTGAATAAAACTAGTATTCTTGAAGTGGTCTGAGTGATAGGTATGAAATTATGCTGAACTGATTTAGTCTGTTTTTCTGTTTCACATAACATAATGCATTTCACACATATTATCCAAAGGGAATTAGGAGTAATGATAAAAAATTGTGTGTCTTTATGTATGCTTTTGCTGCATTTTTTTATAACCTCTTTAAAATTGGAAAATATGAATCACCATATTCAGTGTCTGGTACTTATCTACCTTACTTACTGTAACTGTAGATTTCAAATGTGAAAATAGTATATAGTACTGTCTTGAACATTTTCAGGTATTTTCACCAAGAGCAGGCTTTTTTGAATTATAAAACCAGTTGATTCTGGCAGGTGAGCTAGTCATAATAAAAACATGACAGTTATTTGACCTTTTGGTGTCATTTAGTGTGAAAACTTTTCATTTTAATGAAATTGAAAATAATTGAGATGAGTTTCTGCTTTTGAGAAATTGTTTATCACACCCACCTTTTAGTTGTTGTGCACTGCTTCCAGGTATAATAATTATAGTAATAATAATAATAATAATAATAATAATAATAATAATAATAATAAAACGTGGTTAGTTTTACAAATACAGAAGCTTTGGCCAAAAGTTGCAGCAACTTTGTAGTATCTTTCCACACTTGTATAGTCACAGTTATTCTGGCCAAGAAGCTTTCATTCTGAAGTGGTTTTCTTCCATAACATCCTTATGAGTGTATGACAGTCATCACAACAACTAAAAGTGGTGGTTTCTATTCATCTTGTTTTGTCTCCATTCAGAAGATCTGAATCTTAATATTTCTCTCTCCAATTTTTCTCCAACTCTGCCATGTTACCATTATGAGCCTTCGGGAATGTTAATTACACACTTTGGGAGGGAAGCCGCCAGTCTTGCCAAGCTTTTGAAGATGCTTTCCGTCTCATACGACACATTTTTGATGAACAACAACCCACGGCCACCCTCCAACATTGTTGTGCTGTTGATCAGTACAACAATAAAATGTCTCAATTAAATACAAAAGAAAAAGAAAAGATTAAAAATGTTTACAATTACAATAACCTAATCATAGGAACTACAAAATTAGGTTTTGGATTCACATGTACCTTATTTTGATTTGAATGTAAGAGTATAAATTGGTTTTGTCAAAAGTTTTAGAAATGAAGCATAGGCCGTTCCTAGGTTTGGAGACATCTACAGCAAAGCTCTGTTCCCCGAATTTGGTTTCCAGTATAAGGAGGTAAAATTTGGACTGCTACAGCCAGATTCATTAAACGTCATGCAAATTACAGAAATATAACTGGTTAGGATTATCTATTGTGAAAAAACCAAAGCCACAATTAATGAATAAACAAATTACAATGTTTTAGACTTGGTACATTAAATTTGATTTATAAATAAATAAATTAAATTATAAATTGAACAGAATGAGAAATAAATTTGTATTAGCATCTTGCTTCTATACACCACACAATCTTAAAAGTGCGCTTTGAATTATTTTACAGGGTAGATGCTCTACAGTCTGGATCCCTTCAGATGACCTTCACTTTCCTCAATAATTACAGCACCACTGGAGCTTTAACTGACTTTTTTTTTGCCCCGAGGAGACCATTAAAACACTTTTCTATGCTCTGTGCTAGTCAAACACTACATAGGTGCATTCTTAAATTAGGCACAAATGCCAGTGAAATAGAAAACAACCCAAGTGTTTCAAAGCATACGCAGATGTGTATGAGTTACTGGTAGCATGACTGCAGGCCACAGAAGTCATTGAGATAATTAGCAGGGGAGTTGTGATCTCAGTTGAGGCATCTCACTGCTACTGCCTGCAACCAAGTGTCTCGTGGAATTAGAGGTGGACAGAATTTTTTGGAGCTAAACTTTAAGGTTTAGTTTTCAATTCATCATGTTTTTGAAAGATGTTTATCTGTACACAAATGAAGAAGAAATAAAGTAATAAACAAGAGAATACATTTGACATGTTACGGATACTTCTACTCGTGCAGTTAGAGACAAATTCAGTTGAAATCAGATATTTACAAACACCAAATAATAAAAAAGCTTTTTTTTAATCTATGTATCAAGTTCAATAAGACCAACTTTGTCTTGTTATAGGTCAGTTGGTATAACCCAAACAATTTATATTTGCTACATGCCAAAAAAATCTAGCAAAAACATTTTTTAGAGATCGTTTTTGTAACTTTATCTGCTTGGACTTCACTCTCAGCACATTTTTTTTTTCCTGATAGTTGCTTCAAATAATATGTTAATGGATTATTCAGTGACAGATTAAAAGTTTTATCTGGGACCAAAACATCATTTACTTGATAGATTTCTTGAGGCAATTTAAAACATGCCACTTCAAAGTGTTTCTTGATGACTGTTGGATGTGCTTAGTTTTAATGCATTTATTGAACAGGCTGATAAATCCAGGATTCTTTGACATGCTAAACACCAATCACAGCCAGGAAAGAGGAAATTATCCAATTCCAATTTCTGGCTTATTGTTAATTTCTCTATTACAAATATCAGCGTTTACCATTGGTATCATCATGGTTTTAACCCCTAACTATTATTTATTAAGACTATATAAAAATATGAATCAGTTGAGGTTTTTGTTGTACTTTAGACTCTAAATTATGCAGATTGTTATTTTGAGAAAAAAACATATTCTATTTTAGGCATTCATTTTGCATATTTGAGAAATCAGGCATTATGATATATAACTAATTGCTTCCAATAAATGGTGCATGCAGAATAAACACATAAATGATAATATTGAGTCTACCTACACCATCCTGGCTGTGAGGTGGTTTTAGACAACCTCTCCACAAAGGTCTTCAAAGGGTTACATTGAATTGGACATGATTTTGTCATTGGCAGAAATATTTTCTGTCAATGCCATTCCATCCAGCATGCTTTTTTCCCTTTGAGCATATTTAGAGTTTATAATGACTTCAAAACAACTAAAAAACATGCTCCATCCACTTAGGTACAGAGAGTGTTCCATTTACTATCATATACCACCTTCTAAGAGCGTGCACTGTGCCACAGTTTTCAGTGACTGCTTGTAAACACCCACTCAGCCCATTCCCCCAGACTGCAAGAAGAGGCAATGTATTTAAAGCTTTCACGGCAACTTATTTCCCTGTTTGAGTGACATCGACTGTGTTTTACATCACCTAACATCTCATCCACGTCTCTGCACACCTCCACACAATCTCATTCCTGTGTTAACAGCTCTACCAAGCAGATTTGTGACTCTAGTCAGTATCAGTGTGTGGCTGTCTTCAAACAGATACACCTCTCAGTGGCATGTGAACGGAAAGTAAAGGCGGTAAAATACAGTGTTATAACAGCAGAAAATTTGTTGACATCTGTCTAAATTTATAATAGAATTTGTTTTGACGTGGAGTGGTAAGAGAATAAATTGAAACATATTTGAATGTGTATCTTTAATAAAGTTAAAGTAAAAGAAAAACCTATAGGTTAATGCCAGACATTTAATTTTAACTTAAACTTATTTAAATACTCTGAAAACGTAAAATTAAACATGCTGTTGAAAATTTGGGGAAATAATTTTATTAACTATGAGGCTTGTTTCTGATATCCTAATACTCATAAATTGGTTTAGATGTACTTTAAACCAAAGACAACAGGCAAGAATGAATAATGTTCATTCGTTAAAAGTTTATGCTGGTTTGTGCAGCAAACATTTTTGTTTGTGTCTATAATTTTACAGGATTAATAAAAGTTTAGGGTGAGCCATTAAATGTTAAACAGGTCCTATCATATTACTCAAATCAACCAAAAATTGTGTCAGTGGTTTGTGGGGCAAAAATTCTTTGCACTGCCATATTTTTTATTTTTTTTTTACCCCTTCCAGGGGGTCTTTTGTGGGCTCTAGTGTCCCTTATATGAAAGTAGGCTGACTCTCGGGTCCAGGAGTCGAACACGCGATGGCTCAAGGCCTCTAAACATGGGTTGCGCCATCCCCTACGCCCTAAAGCACTGCCATAATTTTAAAGATATTAAAGATTAAAGGTCAGAGTAAAAACAGGAGGAAGTTGGTCTTTCAAAATAATGCTTACAAATACTCCTCAAAATAAGAATCTCTCCTAAATTTCTTGGATTGTTAGTAAAATGGGTTTCACTATTTTGTTTAGTTCTTCCTTTTTTAATAACGAAACATCCTAAATGTCACAGGTTAGTCTTTTTATTTGCCTTTTTATTTATAGTCTGTCTTCTTTGTTGTTCTTTCAAATGAAAGTTTTAAAAGTGGCTTAAAAGTAAAAGCCTCAATATTTAATAGAGTAAGGTCCACATAACTACTGAAAGTTAAATAGTTAAAGAATAATGTTGACCTTTAAAATACAATTTAAAAGGTCAAACTGTATTTTGAGGTTCCCCAAGGGAAATTAAATAGTGTTGTTCTTCATGCCTGTATATTTCTTCAGAGTTGTTAGCTGTTTATGGCTGTGAGTGGGAAGGATCTCATGTAGTTATCAGTATTACAGTGGTTCTGGAAAAAACTCAGACTAAAAACACTTTACTTAACTGCTTAACTGTTTCTTCAGTTTAGTCTTTTTCCACGACAATTTGATTGTTGTGGAAAAAATACTATTTCCAAGCACTGTTCAGATGAAATCACTCAATCAGGTTTATTCATATATTGTGCACAATACAGAGCTCATAGGGCAATCAGTAATGAAGCTGGTCTGGGAGAAAAGCTCTGTCAGGCAGAGACAACACATGAGTTTTATACCAAGGATAAAGAATTTACAACAAGGGGCGAGACAGTCTGGTTCTGATGCAGCTGTAGAAAACAACTTCCAACCTTCTACATGTAACCCAAATAGTTATTTTGGTGAGAGTTCACAATCATTCATATAACATGACTAGCAGATGTGACCTTAATGTAATTTTTCCATCACATCCAGATTAACACCAAGGCATTTATCTTGGTCCACCACTTTCACATCTTCTGTAATAATAAACGTAGTGTTTGACCTTTTCCTGTTTCTTTTGAAATTTTATAATCATCTCCTTTGATAGATAAGAAGATGATAATTTCAAAGACTAACTTATTATCGTGATAAATACAAATCAAATACACTAGGATAAAATTATAAACATGTTGATAATTTCAGTGAATTACAAGCATTCATTTCATGCCTTCATGTGTATCTGGAAGTTGATGCCATTCTTATGTCAAGTCCTTCTTGCATGTATTTAGTAAGAAATAATGTGCTTAGTCATTTTACCAACGTCTTTTGAGAGCTTTCTTAAGGCACTGCCAGATCTGATCCAGTGTCTCAGGACATGGTTTCTACTACCCACTTGTCTGCTGGACTGTGAGAAAGAGTAAGAGGTGAGAAGGCGCAGTGTATAGAGAGTGTATGTGTGTGCCACTCTGTGTGTGCGCTGTACAGATGTAAGATGGAGCTAGGGAGGTAAACGAGTGCCCGAGGGAGACCACCCGGGAAGAAGAGGAGGTGGTAGGAAGACAGGTGGGGGGAAAGTAAGATTAATGGTACCTGGGAAAATGAGTGCCCCTGCTGGTCCGAACTTTAAAACCAGCAGGAGTTAGTTACTGGCTGCTGGTCCAGCAGAGATACGTTTCTGACATCTTAGCATTAAAAAACACTCACAGAGCTTGGTTAGATCTCGGGGAGAGAAGACATACTTTCTTCACCACAGATATATACAGTACAAGATCAGAGTCAGCAAAATTGTTTCAGGTGAGAGACTGGATCCTGAGGCGTAGCTCTTCCACTGTCTGCTGCACTTCAGTGGATTGCCAGATTTGAAAACATCTTTTTTTCCCCCATCACTTCATGTAAAACTCGCTAAATGTTTAACCGTAAAGCATCCATTTTTCCAGTACAACTTTCTGGCATACCTGCAAGAGCTAAATCAACAGTTGCTCATCCTTAAGGCCTCCAACCTAAATTGCAATAAGCGGACATGGTCAACCTGCTACAAACTTAAGAAGCTAACAAAAAGTTCATAATGTAAAATGTATAAGCAACAATTATTATTGTTGCTTATACAATTAGAATTGTATAAGGAATTGTTGCTTATTATAGTATTTGGTTCTCATGGTAAGGAGCTCCTACATTTATTTCTTTTTCGAAGGTCCAAAGGTCAGGAAATGAACCCCAACAGCCGCTTAGGGGACAGCCATATGCGGCAGTGCATTTACACCACACACTGCCCAATAATAAGATACTCCTGAGATCAAAACTAATAACTACTTTTGAGACAGAAAAATAAATGTTTTTACTATCCCAAAAAGTTATATTTTGTGTAGAACTTTGACTTTGATGCATAAACTTTCATAAAAACACAATGCTGTTTCTTTGTGGCACTTCCCTCCACAGAGTTGCCACATAACATCTACAGAAAGTTTATCGTTTTGCCATTTAGGTATTTGTATGAAAAGTTATGAAAAGCCAATATTAGCTAATTATTTAGACTTTCTATCTACTCATGTAGCCAGCCTGTAGTCAACCAACATCCAGCTACTTAAAAGACACATTGCTCATAGTTGCCAACTTCAGTTTGATATATAGCACTTCTTTGGTTTCCACACTAATACTTTCTGTGTTTTTCAAGACCACATTTATTCCCAAAGAAAAGGGAAGCAACCTTCTTCAGTCAGCTTACCAGCAATCAACATAAACAGGTGGAAGAAGGGAAAATCGGCAATACTTTAAAAGCTTCTACTGAAAAAAAATAAATTCCAGTCAGTCTGGAACTTTTTGGCTACTTTATTTAATTAATTTGTTACCATGGAAACATTATGACATAAACCTTCTGCCACATTAAATCTATTTAAAACTTTGTAATCAATTACTGGTTCACACCAGTGACATGCGGTGAGATTCATAGCTGGTGAGTCACTGACTTAATCATAATCAGATTTGCAAATATCGACCCCCTGCATGTTATTGTCTACATAAGGAAATTTTGCGCATGTGTACAGCGCTGGAGGGCAAAAAGACTATTCTTTTACATGCCATCCATAGTCGCGTTGCTGCCGTAGAGTAATTCATTAACTCAATCAAACTTGGATATGTAGATATTATTAATGTTGTGCTCTGCTTCACAGCAAAGGGAAAAATCGTTAAAAGTACAACTCAAAACCATTTCTTTCTCTCTTTCTGTATTAGCGCAGCTACGCACAGACTCGTTGACATAGCAACCGACAACAAGGCCACAAAAAAACCCACTCAAATATTTCGCATACAAAGAGCAGAACATTCAGTCAGTTGCAGTAGCATGGTTTTGGGCTAATGTTTATTTTGCGATTTTTAGTAAATGATTGCTGTGACAGGAGAAGAAAACTATAAATATATCTCTGCACTTGACCTTACTGTGACTTACTCTGCAGTTGTGGAGTCACAATGTCTGGGATCGTGAGCGCCCCCTGCCATGAGGCAAGAGAACTGCCTGCCTCACCTTGAATCTGTTCTCTGCCGTTTCTGATCGTTCCTCAGCACACGAAACACATTACACACACAGTTGGTGAGAAGAAACACTGTACATTATATTATATAAGCTAAATTATGGAAAATCAATTAATACAATAAATGTTTTTTTGCCATTTTATTGGCAACGTACAGACAGGAGGAGCATTTTCCCATCGAATGGCAGTCAGGGCAGTTAGCGAGAGGTTGCGCAATCCCAGGTGAGGCTTAGCTCGCTGCTGCCTCATCGGCTTCGTTTCCGAGCATTTGAATGGGAAAATGCGAAAATTATACTTTTTTTGAAGAAAAAATAATCAGAATTGGTTAAGCTAAATGAAAAATAGGTACTTTATAGTACAAACCACAGGGTGAAAATAGCAATATAAATTATTTTATCATTATATATTATTTTCCCATGATGACAGGCTGTGCCTCACCTGCCTCCCCTGACCACACATCACTGGTTCACACTTAACCACTGTGTTTAAAATTCTGTAATTGAATCATAACTAGATGAAACAACTTTTATGCGTGATGTGAAGGAGGTTGGGATTAAATTTGGAAGGTTTTTCTAATATTTAGTTTTTGATAACTAGTTTTAAAAAGTTCAGACAAAAACAAGCAATAGTTAATGAACAAACGCCTCTGATGTAGGGTGTCATGGCTAAAAAAATACAGAAGTATGTTTTAACATGCAAGACATATTCATGATGTTTATGACTTTAGGTTTCAGTAACATTTGTGCAACACAGCTTAATGGCCAAGGGTAGACAAATACTTTTTTCAGATAACTTTGACACATTGCACAGTAAGCGGTACAACAAAAGGAGAGTTACCATGGCGGCATGGACTGATAAAAAAAAAACAGAGTACGATAAAAAGATAACATTTTACAGATATGTAAATACCTTTTTCCCAGCTTTTTTGGAGTACATATGGTCTTTGTTTAGTTTTATTTTAAAATCTTAGATTATAAAATATAGAATGAAACTTTGTAGCTTTGATTTTTTCTCAGCTCCTATGTTTGGCCTGAACATTTAGACCTATGAAGGTACAGCTAAAAAGCCATTGTTCTACTGTTCTGTAAACAAAATGTCTACCACCAGTAAACATATTATAAAGTTAATTAAAGTATGGTATTCTGTGACCAACTGACTAACAGAAAAACATATTGACTGATTTGTTGAGTCAACTACAAAAATAAGTTCCCCTAGAATAGCGTTTGTCTATGATTATATTTGTCCACAACAACATCAGAGAGAACAACACTATCCAGGGAACACAGAATAATAATACCAAACAAAGAAGAATATGTGCTAATGGTGTCAAAGTGTAAACATAACGTGTAGATAATACAGAGCAGGTCGAACATCCCACCATGACCCTGAAAAATATGCAAACAGACAGATGTGATAGTATCGCAATTGTACTCCCACATGTAAAATTCACTCGCAGCAGTGTGGCCACAGTAAATTCTTTCTCATTCTGTGGGGACAGCACATCAGTCAGACAGATAGAGGAATGGGAACGATAATGAGAGTCGGCAGTCAGCCAATAGAAAAATGGTTTGACAAAACAAGCGGATAAATGCTTATTGTATTACTAAAAAAGAAATTTAATGAAGTCGTAGATGTAGCATACCATCAGGGTCTTCTCTTTTAAAAAGACTATTTAAATGTTGAACCTCCTTCGGACAGAATTGAGCATCATCCACAGAATAAGTTTAGACATATATAATTTTCCTTCATTTTTAGGCTAAAGCATGGTCTATCGATTATCCAGTAATTCAACAAGAAAGGATGAACGATGGAGTGCGGACAAAAGCCAATCTCTTTAGAAAAACAGGGATTATGCACAAAAAACAAATGCACACTGTCATGATTACTGCCTAAACAATGAAATTATGAAGTCTTATTGCTAGCCAAAATTACTTCAATTAAGTGATTAGTTCTTTTTCATTTTGTTTTTCTAAAAAAAAAAAAAAAAAAAACGAGCAATTTTCAAAAAACTAAACAGTAGTCTCAAAAGTTTCCATGTTTGTAGACAGAATCAAGGTGAAGATTAGAGGACAATTGGAGTTGCAGAGCCTCAAAGGCTAATTTTATTACGGGGGGAAGTAACTGAGAACATTCATGCAGAGCTCCCTGACTGAGCCTAAGGATCTGCTCTTGTATGGTGGTGTGGTAGAGGAGTAATGAGTGCCAGGCAGAAACACAGGGTACTTAATGGGATTACACAAGGAGACGTTAATCTAGGGAGAGCAGGTGGGGAATTAGACATGATCTGAGGGCTGCACTGAGAAGGATGGAATAAGGGGCTCCAGGGGCGAGAGAGACAGAGAGATAGAGAGAATCACAGAATGTCATAGGGCTAAAACACTGTTGAAGGGGAATCGTTTTTATTATCACTTATGCTTGACTGACTTAAGTCATCTTGTTATTTTTATAAAATATCTAATTAAATTCATTAGTATTTATTAATAATATTAATAATAAGAAGAAGAAGAATAAGAATAATTCTTAGTAATTCTCCCCACTTTAATTGACAGGAAACCACGGGTACAGGTTAAGCAGTTAGTTTTGCTGCTTCAAGATATAGAAGATACATTACCAAAGCACAAATAATGTCTCGCTGAAGTGAAAGCCCATTAGTCCAACTCACACAGCTAAAAGAGTGAATGTACCCTTTGATAATCAGCCAGACCTAAAGGACAGCAAGTGCTTCATTTGAATGAAACAACAATTAGATTACTTGCTGCAGTTTGTGCAGGGCTTATTAAATCCGTTACTGCAAATAGACAATTTCTCTTTTATGATGCAGCTTGCAAAGTTGCAAATTGATATAGAAACCATTGATTGTCTCCAAAATCTTTGACCTTGTCTGTTAAGTGCGTGACACACAAACTGGTTGGGAGTCCCAGGTATATTAAGGGCAATTATTTTAGGATCTATGTCCAGGTATAATGACATTTAGTGTGGAATACAACTGTGCTCATCAGAACGGAGTGGACTAACTTAAAATTTTATGCAGGAAAGTATTTGAATGATCTATAGCTTTTGCTTTATCGCAGATTTCAGTTTCAGTAATGATTAATTACAATTGACATGTTTGGATATGCTATTTGACTCTGCTAATTAATGTTTACACACATTGAAATGGTTTGGTTATATTGAATTTAAACTGCTGATATACTGTATTCCAAAGACAAATGTTATTCCTGTATCAATTAATAGTGTCCTAAGGCCATGCTTGGTCTATAATGAATGGCAGACTCGATTAAGAATGAACAGGGGAAGCTTTTGTTGTGTTGTTGTATGCCAAATTAATATTTTACAATGGGAAACAAAAAATGTCTAAAAATCTATTTCATCCGTCATGCAGTGGGAGAAAAAGTATTTGGTAGACTGTTTCCCTACAGAACGTGACACCAAAATCCCATATGTGGCATTAATGTATTTATTATATTTTAACATATTCATTTTTACACAGGTATTCTGACCAATAATGGTGAAAATTATATATATATATTATTCTACACCCTGTCTTCTTCCAATAGACATAATAGCTATGAAAGTATACAAAGATGTTGAAAACATATATTAAAAGTTAAATGTACATGGAGATGTCAATGTAGGTCAAATCAATGCCCTTTAAAAGGCCGCATAAATATTTAAAGAACAGTTATATGACTATAGTAATCGAGAGTGAATGAAAAAGTGCAGTTTTGAGCTGAGCTACAGTTCAAAATAACAAAAGGAAAACAAGAAATAAACCAAAGCAAGGAGACGGTTTACACATGGCCATGTTATGCGGGCAATGAGGAGGCCGAAATAAAGTTCCACAGCTAACTCACAAAGAGAACACATTTAATTTGTCAGCATGTGACTAAGAGCTGTGTGCTCTGAGCCTGATTACAGAACAAACAGCAGGTGGGCAGACAAGTGTATAATGTTTGCAACACAAATGGGAACAGAGCAAGATATTTATTAGTGATTATTAAGGATAAGGATTTTCAATTACAGCCAACCGCTGGTCTTTAACAGATACAAATTTGAGACAAAGAATAAATCGGTATGTTTTGTATTTGTTCCCTTTTTTAATCATCAAATGAGCAGTCATAAGAAGTTTTATTTCTGGTCAGAGAAGGAGAAGGAAGAAATAAACCAAGCTGTTTCAACTTTACCGGCTCCCAGACCACTAAAAATTGCAACAAGCACATAAACGGTTGGAAATTGCCAACAGTTCTCCTATTAAACAAGCTTCCAGTCTAGTCACAGAGCAACCTGTGAATTATGGGCTGTTCCTCGGCCTTTGGGGCTCCGCTCACCTCTCAGGTTGGTGTGCTGGAGAAGGAAATGCTGCCCTACATATTTTGTGTGCATGCACCTGTGAGTGCGTGTATAGCCTTGTATTTGATAGTGTATCACTGTTTTCCCAAAAAATACTACACTACATTGTGAGGACTGATGGGGCCCAAACAAGATGAAAAAAATATATCTATATACAAGTAATTATGCAAGTTTAAAGACAGCACTTTTTAAAGGCTGATTGTCATATTTGCTGAATGTATATAATTATAGCTCAAATCTGCCTCACAATTGTAAGACTAATTGGTTTGTGTTAAATTCTAAGCAGAGGTTAAAAGATGAAGAAATATAGACGGGGTAAAGCAAGCGCAAGGAAAAGGCTGGTCAGAATGTCATATACAGTAAGTGTAAATTAAACCCAGTTTAAAACAAAACAAGATAGACCCAGAATATATGGGAATGTAAGCAGATGTAAACCACTTTCAAATGAACGTCAACAGTTCAGTTCGCAGGATTAGTTAAGACCACAGATTCTGCATATCTGGCTACAAAAAATAAGGTCATTGGCAGTAATGATCAAGTCCCCTGCTTCAAGACTTTATTGAATTCTAACACTTTCACTGTGCTGTTGTATTTTTATTTTTTATTTTTCCCAAACTTGTTCTAGGTTATTAGTTAGGCTAAAATGGGTTAAAATTGCATGGAAGTCTTGTAAAAATATTTATCAAAATATCAAAATATCAAAATAACTTGCATAAAAAGCAGATAAAAGTAGCAGAAACATAGTCAATATATCAGATCAGCTAGATTGCTTTTGATTTTATGAAGAAACACATTGCTAACTTAATTTCTTTAAAGCTGAATTACTTAAAAAGGTTTGTTTGAACAAATGTGACTGGGTATAATGATAAAACAACTGCTGCTTTTTCTATTAGTTCTTCTAATATAGCTATTACTACAACTGGTACTACCACTACTTATGGAAGTACTACTACTACTTCTGGCTCCACTGCGATGATTTATATTTTAAGAACACTTTTCGATTATTTCCAACAAATTTTAATGAAACTACTGAAATATAAATTTGAACACACCTTGACACAAAAATTGCATCTTACATTTTTAGTGTCATGGTACTAAGCAATATATTGTCACTCTAAAAAGGCATTGCAAAAGATTTCTCTCTGAGCTTCATTAAAACCTCGACCGGAAGGAGTTAGATTTACTAGCTGTGTCTGTTGGTAGTGAGTTTGTTGATCTACTGGCTCACATGGAATAGGTTTGCATATGAAAGATGATGAACAAACAGGTGTTTCCATCTACACAACTGATAAGTTTTCTTGAGAATGTGTCGATTCTCAAAGGGTTTACTTTCATATGAAGAGGAAACTAGACCCTCATAAGCATTGTGATAAAGACAAACACTGTTCTCATCATGTGCAGCTCCTGAGTGCACATCAAAGCTCTGCTCCAGGGGTTTAACTGCTTTAAAGTCGAGTTCTCCAAACTTTAGAACAATAAGACGGCATGGACACCTGGATTGAGAGGAAATTAGCACTATGTGTGAGGACAAAGCCTCTTATTTGGCTGTTTCTGAGGAATCTCTGTGGCACAACTGCGGCCCACTGTCAAAGGCTTTCAGAGCAAACAGATCAGTAGCATCCAGGCAGCTGAAGCTGGGATTAGCCTGTGATTCTTTGGAGGCAGTGAAATGAAGCAAACACACACTAATCTTCTTTTCCCTGTTTCTCACTAGACCTCTGCTCCATAGGGAAAATCAAGGAACGGGAGTGAGAAATAGAGACTGAGATAGGGAGAAGACCTAAATGAGCCGGAACAGAAGAGAAAGGGCTATATTAGCTAAATGTGTTAAGAATGGTTGCAGGTGCAGCAGCATCAGCACAATTAATGCATCCAGGCACTTGGATGTTCTTGCATTTCACGTAGAAAGCAAAATGGGAGGAATAACAGAGGATAAGAAACAAGAGGGGTAATTCAAAATTTTGATCAAAGTCGGTTAAAAAGTGATTCTGAAGACTTAGAAAGTTTACTGACAACACAATGTAATGCCATGGCAGATCAATTTCTATAAGATTTTATATAAAGTAAGATACATCCAACCATCCATTGTTCATACCTACTTTACTTGCAGTGTCAACGAACAGTTGATGCCTATCTCCAATGGTCACTGTGCAAGTGCCTGAGTACATCCTGGATTGGTCATCAGTCCATTGCAGGAACGCACAGGACAAACAACCATCGGCACAAACTTATACAAGCAATTTGGATCAGTTAACTAGCCAAATAATCATGTCTTTAGGTTGTGAGAAAATCCATACATGCACAGGGGGCATATGCAATTTTGATGTAGAAAGACCCCAAGCCAGGATTTAGACCAGGACCTTCTTGTTCCAAAGCAACAGTGCTACAATTAAGGCATATCTGTTTAATGTTGCGATTTAAATATTAAATGTATTTAAGTGGCACACAACACTAAATTCTGTTCAAAATGCAGTGACTGGGAATGTTGGATTAACTGCAGAAAAACAGCATGTTGCCATTAAATGTGATAAAAACCACAATGTGTGTACTTTAAGGCCAGGCTCTCATTGCATTAGCCAGACATCATTCTGGAGTAAATACAGGTTACAAGTTTTCAGTAGATCAATTAAACCCCACAATATTTTCATTTGTACCATTGTCATTTCTCCAAATCAATAAATTGGTCTTGAAATATAAAATCCCAATATATATTTGAATGGCTTGCTATACATCCAAACATTCTCCATATGAGAATTCTCCATTTGCTCATGGTTAATTCTGGGTATAAGAAGAATCTGGTCAGACTTTTCCCACCACAAATCTGTTCACAGTCTGTAGTTTGCTGTTTAACTCTCATTCAGAATTAGAACCAGATTCAGAATCAGCTTTGTAGGCCAGGTTATGAAAACAAAGAATTTGACACTCACTATGCAGACAAGTTGAATATACACATATAAATTTGGTAGGAAATAAACTAGTGTTCTTTTAAATATATATTTGTCTATATGCATGTATTCATTAACAAGTCTTGAAATTCTTTAGATTACAGTATAGTTAAACAAGTTAAGTTTCTTTTTCCCAAATGGTTTGTGTATTTAAATTGCCAAGAGTTCCTATCCATTATCATAAGCTTTTAATACAATGTAGATCCACCTTTTACAATAATATAAGACCGTAGTAACAAAAGACCATTTTGCTGTGGTAGCAGCCTTTAGGCAAGCTACATTGCTGCATCTGTTAATTCTCATTCTGCTCTTGACAATAACAATGTGTTCTCAAAGGGTTCCACTCAGTGAGTTTCCCCAACAAGCTCAGTAACACCATGGTCACTGAACCTGTTTTTGGTACTTTTGAGATTGTGAAGAGATGCCAAATCCTGCTGGAAAAATGAAGGCAGCATCTCCACAACGCTTCTCAGAAGAAGGAAGCATGAACTGCACCAAAAGATTCCAGGCAGATTGCTGCATTGACTGGGGATTTCAGAAAACCCAAGTCATCACTGAATGTGGGAACGTCCCACTGGACTGTGAAAAGGGACATGCAACTGTGATTTCATTATTTGTCATAATAAAGTTGTTCTACTTTATTCTATGAGGCGTTAATTTTTGCTGTAAGCCATAGTCATCAAAATTCTAAGAAAATGCTTTAAATATTTCACTCCATATCTAGTCAACCTGTACAATGAGTTTCACCTTCTGAAATGAGTCAAAAATATGAACCTCTTTCACAATATTCTAAATGCATAGAACAAAAAATGCACTCTGAAATCTAAACACAATAGCATTATTTAAAATCTCATGTTATGTTAAGGGAGTATTTTATGATCAGTCTAAAAGCATGCAAATAATAAATATGCCCACAATAAAGCAATATTAAAAATTATATTAAGAAAGCGTACATGAAAATAAATTCCACCCTTTCACACTGGGAGCTTTGGAGTTTATACATTCTCCAGACTTCCTCTCCTGGTCGTGTGCACCATTTTCCCTTCAGAGCATAATCTGTTAGAATTTTATCTACAGTGCTTCCAAATATTTTTTATTTTCCCATCGCCATCTTCCAGTATTCTGCCTTTCCTCTGTCTCATGTCACATTGTGAGCTTGTCGTTGCTTTATAGTTACTTCATTGCTTTCACACTGGGCTCAGCATAATTTCCCCTACTGGAAAATGGGGAACCACAGCAGTAGGTTCAACAAGAGTAAATAACAGGAAATGAGGCTTATTTAAAGCAGACACAAAACAAGGTCTGATAAATACTTGATCCACATGTCTGTACAGGAATAAAGAGCCAGTGTTTTAGTTTAGTGATGAAATCCTTCATCATTTCATGGAGACAATGAATTTAAACTGACTCCACCACCAGAGTGCTCTTTTCTCTTCCACGCTGACTTAAATAAATGTGTATTGACTTATGATACAGGCTTTCTTTTATGAGTCAGGTGCATCCCTCTCAAATTTAATGTGACTCTGTGTCTGATTTATGGAGGAGATGAAAGATATGGAGGTGTAACATACAAAATGACTTCATGATGGCTTGTTTCGCTGACAAGGCGAATGGCACTCCCCTCATACTGTTTGTGTTTTTGAACATTTGATTTACTGATCTCTTCCCTTCTCAGACACCCTGTCATTTATTCCATTTGCTTTTCTGTGTATTTGGAAGATTTTTGTTTTTACTCTGTTTTTACACTGCATTGTCATTCCAGTTTTTCATTTCACCCTTATCTTAAGGTGATAATTCAGTGACTTACAAGGAGCAGAAGAAAAATAAACCAAAAACAATATAGGACTAGGAATAACAACAAAATGCTTTCAAAAACATACCTAATGAAATATTAAAGTACTCTAAGAGTCAACAACGTGGGTTCAATTGAAATTAGGAAGATCTTGAAACTCTAGTTAGATTTGCTTAAGTAAATTAAAGGCTAAAAAAGAAACATTAAAAGTGAAAGCAGGTTCTTCACCGCTGCATAAAAAACCCAGAGAGAACCCACACATGCACAGGGAGAACATGCAAACTCCATGCAGAAAGACCCCCGGCCGGAAATCGAACCCAGGACCTTCTTGCTGCAAGGCAACAGTGCTACCAACTGCGCCACTGTGCAGCCCTTTATTAAATATATTTGTTATTTTATTTATCAGTTCCAGCAGATACTGATTGAAACCCCCAAAACCAGGGCAGACACAAAAGACCATTTCTAAAATAGATGGTTGTTTCCACCAATTTAAGCAAACTGGTGGAAAGCGTAGTGGAAAGAAAATGTCTGGTCAAAAACAGGCGCACGGGTAATCGGTGTATCTGCAGTCTTGAGAAGATTGTGAATCTAAGGACATGGACTGTTAACATTTCTTGTGTGAAGCCACTGATAGACATCAGAAGCATTCCATTTGCAATAAGCAAGGACTGCACTGCTGCTCAGTATTTCATATACTTCTTTCAGATGAAAGAAAGTTGGAAATCAAGGTTCCAGAATCTGAAGAAATGGCAGTGGCCGAATCCAAGTTGCTTGATGTCTGTGAAGTTTCCACACTCAGTGAGGATTTTAAGAGCCATGTGATCAGCGACAGAACAGCAATCAAAACATTTTTGAGCACTTCATACTTCCACAACAGGCTTTCTGAAAATGTTGATTTTATATTTTACCAGTATTTGGCACAGGCCTATAATGCTAAAAATATCAGTATCTGCTTTAATGACCATGGTTTTAAGTACTTTAATAGCCAATGAACTTGTTTAACCAGTCAAGAGGAGGAGTACAGAAACAAGACCAAACAATACAGCTAAGCTGACAGTTGCTATTAAAGCAACCTGAGCTTCCTTCAAATCTCAGCAGAGCCCAGGCTGATCACTTCCATGCCATGCAGAATTAATGCAGTAATTCAGGTAAAATGAGCCCTGACCAATTGAGCTAATGTACTTCACAATCCATCGGTTTTATAATGGGCTGACATTTTACGCTATTTTTTAAACTGGTCTTATGTAATTTTCTAATTTTCTGACACAGATTTTTTTTTACTGCAATACATATTTTAAAAATATAAAAATGCTTGTAGTACATTACTATATCAAATGAGTTTCATATTTTTAATTGCTTTACTAACACATATTACATTTTGAAAGATTTTCTTTAAAGTCCGCTTGAACCTAAATAACAACATTTATATAGATACAATAAGCAGATAATGAAAAAAAAACCTAAACCTTACTTATCAAAGTAAATCTCGCTATAACCCTCACTGGCCATAAGTAAAAAATATTCATCTTTAGAAATATTTATTTTAGCTTTGTTAAAGATCATTTTCACTAAATAGCTAAAAATAATATGAAATAATATTACTCAGACTAAATAAATTATAAAAATGTCATTAAAGACAGTTTAAAATTAAAAATACAAAGTCGAGAAATTTGAGTGGAAGCACGGTTTAGTGAGTTGATCCCACTAAAATGGGAGCAAAGGGAATAAGGCGTCGCCAGAACAATAACAGTACAAACAGTACTTGAAGTGTCTGACAGTCAGTTTAAATTGTGACTGAAGATGGTACAGGTCCATTACCTGTACCATTAAAGAGGACTACATTTTTAACTCAAATTGTAACCTTAATTCAGCTAATATGCAAAGTCCCACATGCAGGTTGAGCACTAAAGAAAAACAATGTCAAAGAAAGCGGGATCTGAAAGCAAAGGAGGGTAAAAGGGCTCAAGCATTTAATAGGCTAAAAGGCTTTCTGGCAGGAACTATATAGTGTTTAGATTGGTCCTATGGTACTACAATCAGTGTTCAAGGACAAGACAGGGTTTCTGGTGCTAAACGTGTCACTGGTAGTCACTATAAGATATACTGATTCCTACAAGCTCGAGCGAAAAAAAACCCTTATATATACATAGGGAAGAGTGTGGCACAGAGTTGAGCTAAATTGCACAAACCTGACCTCTGCATTGAAAATAATGAGCACTTCTGGTCAAGAGTAAAACTCTTAAAAAAGAACAATTATATCTTCATAAATATCTCAAGTTATGCTGTCAATACATGATCACAGTTTTAACAATTTTGCAAAAAAACATATTTTTTTTATAAATGTTACATACTGGAACTTTAAGTAAATCTTCCTAAGTTCACTCGCTGCTACCAGAAAATAGATCAGGTGGAAAAAAGTTATTATTTTCCCTTTCATTTTCCGACATCTGATCAACTGAGTTTGCATGCACACAGCTTTGTTGTCTTAAGTCCCCACACTCTACATTTTTTGGCCTACAAAATGTTTGTTTTTGCAATCAGCCAATCTAATCTTAAAAGTACAAACAAAGTAGTGCTTTTATAGACATGTCACATCTTCATTTTGCACTAGCTTGAATTAACAATTTTCACACACATTGTAGCTTCCTCTGACCTGTCTGACCTGTTGACGCTGACCTGCATGCACCAGCTGAGATCTGATGTAGATATGCTACACTTTCCTCCAACTGAATATGAAATAAATTGAGCTATTTGGAATCTCTCTTAAGCCTATGTTTTTTTTCTGACAGCCCTACTTATAAGGTCAGATTTAATGCTCTTCATTTGCCTGCTCTCCTATGTCGCAAATTTTAATTCCCCATTCCCTTGATGCTTACATCGCTGGCATTTTCACAATATTATTCTGTCGAGAAATAGTGTGCGACTTCCTACCTGAAGAATTTCAACTGCTGCATAAAGAGTGATTAGAATAGAAGAAAATTGGCCACAAAAAAATCTGAGTCATTTGGAAAATGAGTGTAAATTTGCCAAATGAGAGATCAGAACAGCAGCAACGACTTAGCATAGTGAGGAATGTGTATGTCCATGATCTGCTACAGACATTATTAGGGTCAGAATTTTGATGATGATTGTATTTGTCTCAATGAAGTCTCTAGCAAGCCCTCTCTTCTTGTACATTCTGCTGAGCATATTTGACCCCCAACTCTAACAGTTGCTCTAAAACCCTTCGTGTTTTTTCCCGTCTGTTTTTTCAAGCTCTCCTTCTTGTCAATCGAGGGCCAAAGGTTCTTTTCCTGATAGGTTTTCTCTGTCCTCTGCAGTGTTCAGTAAGCAACTAAAGTGTGTCACACCTCATCTGAAGCGATCTAATAACACGGACCTCTCTGCCTCACCTCGCTTGTTTCTTTGCATCAGGGTCAGACATGATCCCTGGCCTCAAACCTTGCCGGCTTACAGGTCCATTCTTTCCCTTGTTGCAGGTCATCTTGTCACATCATTCCTGAATGCTAGCCTGACAGCTACACCCCCCAAAGCCCACAAAGTGGGTCTTACATGGTGTGTATAAAATACTGTCACAGTCAGAAGCTGTCAGGAATGAACAGTGAGGTCCATTACAATTTAACTTTCTTACAGTCACTTGTCCAAGTACAGTTTGGCTTTATAAAAAGACCAGGGGCCTCATGCATAAGAGTGCGCAGTTTTCACACTAAAACTTGGCGTACGGAGAAAATTTGAAAAGTGCGGCGCACAAAAAAAATCGGATGCATAAAGCCGTGCGCACACACGTGACCAGCATCTTTCCTTTATAAATCCTAATTAGCGGGAAATAGAGCGAAGCTGCTGGTCCGCCCTGCCTCTGAAAGAAGATAAAGACTTTATTCAGCTGTAGTTAGCTATAACGTCAAAATCAAAAGGAAGTACCAAAATTTAAATTTGTTGTGAAACAGTCTTTTTTTCCTCTTATCTATTCATCACAACAAGATAAAGACAGAGTGTGAAAAGTGTGACTTTTCCCACAAGTGTGACACTTTTGTGTGAAAAGTGGCTGCAAGGTAACATTTACCCACCTAAAGTCCAAACAAAATTGAATATTCCTTCAATTTTAAAGGCATAACCATGGCTTTAATTTTGAAGCCAGGTCATGACTTTAAAATTAAAGCCAGGTTAAAGATTTAGGAAAGCACATTCAGACATGGGCAATTGTGGAGTACTACGGTACTTTTGGGATAGCAATGGAAAGATGGCTCTGCTCTGCCCTAGAGCACCTTTTTGAATCCTATTGTGTACGCCTGAGAAATTGTGTGACAGTTTGTCCTGTGCAGTTCTACACAATATTGTTGAGCTTAATTTGGAGTTCAGCGGCTAGATAAGGAGCTATGGACCATTCCTGACAGATGCAGACAGAACCTTATAGAGGCACTTCTGACATGTGACTTAGATATTTATCTCATTTTATAATCTAAAAAAAAAGTACATCTTTATTATCTTTTGTTGATTCCGGTCAGAAATTCTCTAGTATGGATTTTTCTTTTCCTGCTCTGAATAATTGTTCTCATCTGAAAGGTTTTGTTCAGGGCTGCTGCTGAGAAAGAGTGTCACAGGAAGGTTGGCTCACCAGGTACTCTCTCAACATGGCTTGGTGTAATGTCTTCCTAAATGAGATGAAGGGAGGGTTACCTCCCTCTGACTTGGCAGTCTGTCAGGCCCAGATATCGCAGTGGGAGGAAGCTTAGTGCTGTTGATTCTTGCTTCTTCTTCCTGACCTTGGTTTCTTCTGTATCACTCAACTCGCCATGGGTCTTGTCAGAGGCTGCATATGACATCAGCAGGACCAGACATCCCAACATCTGAGAAACAATGCTGACAATGTTTATGGCTGTCAAAGAGTTGAAAGTAATTGATATTTTGGGGATTTTTGGACAATGGCATTTGATTATTAGAAACTCAGACAATATTTTTTGCTGATAATGATAAATGTAATATTCCACTCAGGATTTTATTTCACTTTTTTCTTTTTTTTAACTTAAAGTAGGAAAAAGGCAGATATGAAAGTTTCTTGTTTGCCGTTTCAGTTTGCCTTTAAATTGTTCACAGTCCTGTAAAATAAGTATTTATCTCCTTGATATTTTTTTCAGTTTATTCTTTCTGTCATAGCATGTGTTTCAAATGTGTTGAATTTTTAAAAAAAAGACTATTTAACTGATCAACCACATTCTCAAATTCCAATTCCCTATTAAAACCTAATTCCATTTTTAATAATCTTCTTTGATTTACATATTTTCTACAACTGATAAAGGCATGTTCTATTGTTTCTACAGTATCACACCAACTACATAAACCAGTAAGATGTTTCCCTATCTTAAAAAGAGTTCCATTTAAAAAACTGTGACCGGTTCTTATTCTATTTATAATTATCTCCTCCCTCCTGTTTATTCCTCTAATCCTTACTACATCAACTGTATTTTGTATCCTATATAATTGCCTTCCATTTATTTCATTATCCCACCTAATTTTCCATGTCTTCTTGCTTTCTCTCCAAACTATACTTTTGCCTTCAGATTTAGATAACTTTACTGGCATATCAATATCTTCTTTTTTAATAGCCTCCTTAGCCAACCTATCTGCTCTTTCATTACCCAAAATACATGCATGAGCAGGAGTCCAAAATAATATTACATTTTTATTTTGTTCACAAATTCTATGATGAACAGCCATAATCTCATATAATATATTTTGATGATTATTTGTATGTCCCTTTTCAATACTCAACAATGCAGATAATGGATCACTACAAACTATTATTTTATTTATATTAGTATCCTCCACCCATGCTAAAGCTAATAATATAGTACATAATTCTACTGCATATATACTGAGATAATTAGATGTTCTTTTTGAAATATTAATCTTTAATTCAGGAATCACTACTGCTATACTAGTTGCTTCATTTTTTGAGGTCTTTCGAGCCATCAGTATAAATTTGCAAATAATCATTATATTTATTCTGTATTTGATTATAAAATTCTTGGCAGATATCTGTTATATTTCTTTCCTTAATATTTGATAATGATCTGTCTATATTAATATTTTTCCATGTCTATGTAGGCCTGAAAGGCCACAATACTGTTGGACTAAATTCTTTGTTATATACATTAAATGTTTTTCCTCTGTCATCCCCAACCCACCCAAAACTTAATTTGCTCCTTTCCTCTTTCCCAACAATTTTCTAATACTTTCTTACCTGGATGATCTTCAGTATGTCCTTTTAAATTTATCCAATAATTAACCATTATCTGTTGTCTTCTAATACATAATGGCTTTTCTCCTGATTATACTTATAAAGCACGTACTGGAGTTGATTTAACTGCCCCTCAACAAATTCTCAATGCTCTAGCATGCATAACATGTAATTCTTTTTAACTTAGTTTTCGCCGCTGAACCACACTCATTATGGGAGTGAGTGACACCACACTCCCATAATCTATTCTTGACCGAATTAGTGACACATAAACATTTTTAAGTGATTCAAAACTAGCACCCCATGTCAACCATGCTAAACACCTCATAATGTTAAGAACCTTTTAACTTTTCTTCATAATATGTTCTATGTGATTTTCCCAAGTTAGTTTCTTATCAAAAAGTACTCCCAAAAACCAAAAGCAGTCAACCCTTTCTAACTCTTTCCCATATAGGCATCTGCCTCAGGGAGTCTGCTCCTTTTTGGTTTCCTTCTAATTAATCATGATGAGCTGCAGCTGAGGGGATACACCCTTATAGGAAAAGGTGAGTTGAAACACCGATACAAACACCAACCTGAACAGAGCTTTGTAGATATGATTCTTACTGACTGAGAAGAAATGAAAGCTGTTCAAATTTACTGGCTTTCAAAATTGGAGGGTAGAATTAGTACTTACAGTACATGCCACTTACTATTTCTTGTACTCCATAAGGTATTGAATCAATGCTTGGTGCCGTTATACTTTTTAAGTACCAGGTGGTGAATATTAAATGTCGCCCAACTATTTATTTAGCTTTTTTTAAATATATATATATGAACAGCAGCAGCATATATTAGATGGCAGATGGCAGTAGAAAATGTGCAATTAATTTCCAAAACAGCTTGCCATATGTTACTGGTTTGTTTCTGAACTTCTTCCAATGAATTTTTTTAATTATTACAAATTCTGCACCTAACTTTACAGAGGCCATTGAGATCCATCTATACAAAAACAGAAAGAACCCAAATACATCAAGCTTCAACTTCATTCTTTATGCATGAAATATGGAAAATACTTGTCCCTTCCCAAATACTGCAGTTTAAATATTTTATTTACTTCTGAATTGAGCACTGTTTGCAGATGTAGAGACGGGCTTCCTCTCACCTCATGTCTTTGGTGTGAAAAGCAGCACTGATCAGTTCAAAGTTCTCAAAAGAAAATTAAGTTCAGCCATGGACAGCACTAGACAAGGCCATTAATCTACTGATCAATGTGAGAGTGTCCATATCACTGCTGATCACAGGTTGCAATTGCTTGTTAAAGATTCTGCTGAATATGTGCAGAAGGGGGTCCTGGAAGCAGCAGAAGGTTAATATGGTGCATTGTGCTAAGCAGGTGCTTAGGAAGTTGTTATGCCTGGGCATCATGAGTCCACACATTAATTAAGGACTTTTTAAGCCTGCCTGTTTCCCCAGTGACTACTAATTAGTCTTAATTAGAGGCTGAGCTGATGAAGCTGGTGAAAAAGATCCATTGCAAGAAATTTCAGTCTGTTTATTTTACTTGATGTCTTTACTTCTCATCTTGTTTTTTTGTCCTCCTTCATGTTGTGATGCTAAATACAAAATGTATTGGGGGAAGAGGAAGCATTCTAGAAAAACTTCAATTTGTTTAGTGCACTCCGAGTGTGTGATGACATTTACTAGTGCGTGGGTGTCCATATTGTTGATGAGCCCAACCGTGTGAAAAAGGCGAGTTATTCTTCTCTCGCAGACAGCTTTAACTGCAGACTGCAGTGACCCACAAAGAACAGCTGCAGAGATAATCGCCTAATGTGCCTTTGCAGATAATGACCCTGCGTGATATGACCTCCATTTTAGGCCATTACCACTTCAAGTAGACTAGTGCTGAGCCACCAAAGTTGAAAGATGACGGGTCACACTGAAGCGTGGAAGCTTTGGTGTTATAACGGCCCGAAGATTGAAGATTGCTTCCCACAGTCCTCCCTCATTCCAGTAGCTCATGATTGAATATCCACAAGAGTTTAACAACAACAGTATCAGCAACGCGCAAAGGGCTCAAGGCTGAAAGAGTTTTGTGAGCAGGACTGTGCTTATATCAAAATCAAGTAAACAGGATCCAATTGGTTTAAGCCATGCTCATAAAAATTGATTTGTAATGTGATTTGTCTCAAGATGCAGGTGACTATCTTGTATATGGAAGGCTTATGACACACAACCAGCATTTATCACAGCGGAATATATGAAGTTCAGGCAACTGATAGAGATTTTATAGAGATGACCAGAATCATTATTATCTCTTAATAAAAAAAGGACCTGCAATTAGAGCTCATTAACTATGGCATACACGATTACAACAGCTGATCCTGTTGTGGTGTTCTTGATCAGGAACTTGAGGGATAATCAAGGAGGGAAGAGTGTGGGAACTTTGGGGTTGGTTCTTTGCTTTTTGCAGAATATATGGATTTGGGCCAGGTCTGCTTTAATGTAGGTGCTCCTGTGGTTTGTCATGGTGACAGAGTAGAGCCAAATCTCTCAATTTACCAGTTGTCCATCTGTATTATCACCATCACCTGTGGTCCTTAGATATTGATGATTATTAAAAGAAACAAGTAGGTGTCATTAGCTTCCCTTTTGGTGTGGATAGACTCGTTGCTATAGATATGGGGAGAAGGATATTCATTCATGGGGAAAACCTAAAATAATGAGTCCGTTCAGGCATTTGTGGAGGATGCCTCCCTGGCTTTTGGAAAGCACTGGGGTCCTCCGAAACACACCAAATATTTTTCTGGGGAGGAATGTCTGGGTTTTGGTCGTGGATTGGTCATTCTTGAAACCCAGTTTTTCTTACCTGGAAGGCAATTGACAGAGGACTGCATGGACGAACAGACTCTAGAAAACCATATTTTAAACTCCACTATGGCAAAGTAAAGGTGCCATAACTTCCAAGCTTCCAGAACACTGACAATGAAAAGAACCTCACTGAGCATTCAAAACCCTAAATAAAAGGAATTAATATCTGTCTCCAGATGTGCAATAACAACTGGCACCTGTCAGAGCAAAACTAGCTGTTCCTTGGCAGCTGCTGTCTGAGTAAAGACAGTCTGTAATGTGTTTAAAGCATAAGGGAGGAGTAAATCACGTTACCCTCACTCCTTGACACAAAATGCACAGATACACACATATAAAAACGCAAAGTGGTGATTTCTGTCAGCATGCATGCAGCACAGTATGAACTATTGGCTGTGAAGCTATACCATAACTTTGGCACCTAAAAGGACAGTTTCTCTAAAACAAACCAGTTTAGCACATTCATACAGGAGCACTGTCACTTCCCTCAGGACTTCTGACAAAAAAAAAAAAACACACTCACAAATAAGAAAATTCTCTTCTCCTGGGTCACTGTGTTAACCTAGCTGCTGCTACTCTGCACTATAAAACAGACAAAAAAGGGATACGAACAGAAAAGAGCAAATAAACAACAGAGAGTTCTGACTGTGGGTTAAAAGTTCAGTGTTTACTTCAGCATCACCGCAGAGAGTTGTCTGTGTCCTGCAGTTTCTTTGTTTCTGTTGCTTGGTTAGAGCTTGCCATTTGCTCTTGGATGGTTTATTGGTTTTTCTGCAGCACCAGTGGGACCAGCCAAGTGTGCATATAGTTTGTGTCGAATCAAACTTCCTGATTATGGTTTCTTGAGCGCCACGCAGTTTTCAACAAAAAGGGCACAAGGGCAGGGTGAACCGGAGGAATGTGGTGTCTATTTTATACCATCTAAACCTCAGCGTGAGCGAGATGCATGTGCATGTGTTGACTGTTTGTCTGTTATTCTTCCTATCGGTGTAAAAATGATTCATTTATAAGAAATGGAGTTAGGAGATGTGCTGGCACACATAAATACTTTTGGTGCTGGATAATTCCTTAGTCTTTTTTTGTATTTATGTATTTTATTTTTCTCTGGTTCAGTTGGGGTCATTACATTTTAACACTCCGCTGAAGCTGCAAATTACAATTTCTTGGCAGCAAATGTACTTCAATCCATTGATTTCTCACGAGGCAGCAATTGGCAGTTTTAGGATTTCTCCTTCATTGTTAGGTTGCCAGTTTTTTACAGACTGCAGGTGTCTTTTGTGTCCCAGCCATCTCTTTTATGTTGAATGCTTGTTGTTGCCGCCCATTTGATGTGAAGAAAGAAATAAAAAAAAAAAACAGTGATAGTAAAAATAGCAGTTTGTTTGTTGTCTTTTAAAAGCATCTTTCATAACTGGTATTGATTAGACTAAAGGAGACAATAATGACCAATTTGCCTTCTTATTAAAGTCTCTGAGTAGAACAGTAATTTTTGTGAATCCAAAGGAGTTAAAGCTGTTAATGAAAACTTTGAAACTGTTAGAGCTGACTGATGCTCATTTTTATTATTATCTGAGCAATATCACAATATGAAAGAGATACTTAATCACAAACATGGGTTTCACTATCTTAGTGTATGTAAACTTGAAAAAACAAACAAACAAAAAAAAAACATATATAAAAGGTTGTCTATTTAATTATTCTGGCATTTATCAAATAGAAATATATATATATATTTGTATTCAGCCTGACCTGAAACAGGAGAGGTTTATGGGTTTATGACACATTTCCGGTAATTTTGACCATTAAAACCACTTTTTAATCTGTTCTCGTCCCTACAGGGGGCACCACTTTTTCAATTTATTTAGAAGATCATACAAAATTCCCTCTTAACCTCTTTATGCTATTTGTTGACTTTAAATGGGCTTTGTGTTGAGTATTGTGAGCTTATTAAATGTAAATGTTCAACTATGAGATTTAGCAAATGAGAAATCTTCCGTTTCTTTTTTTTTTTTTTTTTTAACAAAGCAGTTCTCATAAGCATTTTTGTGAAACCACTGCTTTACACCTTGCTGTAGTGATTGTGTTTTATAATGAAATCTAATTGTTACAAAGTCAGAAGAGATTGGTTTGAATGTGGTAATGAAATTAGAGCAGCAAAACCATAAGACTGTAAGCCTCTCAGATCTTTTCAGAGCCATGAAAGTACATAAAGAAGCTGTCGAATAGTGTATCGATTTTGGAGGAATCATCCGCCCCAAAGAATTAAAACAGGAGCCTGTGGCCTGATATAAACCAGGCTCGACCTTGTCAAATCAATATCCAGTCGAGAAACAATAAACATTGTGAAATAATCTCAGTGTGTGCAGGACAACTGCTTAGGAGTATGTTTTATAGGAAAATAATACGTCCGTGTGAGGTTGGATATTTTATGATTATCTGGCAATGTAATCATCCTCGTTGCCCATCCCTTGTCCTCCTACAGCCCGACTTTCGCAGCCTCCCTCTTTATTTATTTACCCTGGTCTCATCCAATCGAGTGACAGATCAGTCTGGGGAAAGGGCAGCTTGCCAAGGCAGCCCTTTGTGACAGAGCAATGCATTAGGACATTAAGACACCAGCTCCTGTTCAAAAAAATCAATCACGCACCCTGGATGTATTAGAAGCAGAGAAGGGCACCTCTTACACCTTTCTGGCTGTGCTGCTATGTTTCCGTCTTAGTGGCTCCAGATTTGTGCACACCTGGCCAGGCTTGTTTGTTTTATAGTTTTGCATTTAAAAAGAAGGATCTCCCTTTCCAATAAATTAACCTTTTGAAAGAGGGAAGAGGACATTTAAAAGCCTGAAAACATTACCCTTTCTTGGCTTTCAGGAGATTGACAACATTTTTCTCCATTTTTATTTTAGAAAGTAGATATTGTGTGTTAATTGGGGACTTCATAACATTTTGAAATTGAGCAAGATCTTTGTTTCCTTGGAAAAGAATAAGTCGTACTGATTACTCTGTAATCTGTTGGCTGGCGAGCAATTTTATTCAGAGTGGTCTAAAGTTAAGGGACCTGCCAGGTGGGCCAAGGACACGCTTTGAGTCTGCAACGGCGTATCACATTAGTGAAAATCAAGCGATGCAACACAAAGAATTAAACTGAAAAAAATAAAATGTAGATTGTAAAATGAATGAGGATTCAATGTAGATTTTACGGTTGGAATGGATACAAAGGTGAATTTGGTTCTGATGAACAAATATGGTTTGTGTCCTGATAAAATAATGGATTGTAATACACTTGCCAGGATTTCATCCACCCACCCATTTCTCAGTTATATTTGTGATTTGTAGTCAGTTCCTAATTCTGTTTTTTCCAAATATATTTCACAAGTATAGGTGAGTGCTTTCGATGTAAGACTACATTAAAAAAATTATTTCTACCTATCAAAGTAAAACAAAATTATGGAGCATATTTAAAAACAACAGCTGTTGACCAAAGTACTACACAATCACTGTGCTGTACTATTCCTTGGTTATAATGATCTATAACCAATGAAGACAACATAAAATTTAAGAAAATCATACAATTATAGACTTTAATAATAACAGAATTAAAATAGTCTGAACTTATTCGGACTAAAAGCCAAATAATAAAAGTGAGATTTTCAAATGGGTTTAAAAAAATATCTGATGTGGGGGAGGATCTGATGTGAGGCGGCAGTTTGTTCCACAATTTAGGAGCTGTCACAACAAAGGCAGTATCTCCTCTGTGCTTTAATCTAGACCTCAAGACACCTAGTAATTGGTCTGCAGACATCTGTGATTTAGAGGGAGTTTACCAGTTCAAAAAAATCAGAAAAGTATGAGGATGCTAACCTGTGCAAAACCTTAAAGGGGCAGTACTATGTATTTTCCAGGCACTGGTATCCAGAGATGAAAGAAACTATAACAATGCTAACTGGCTTTTGAAAACTTTTATTCTTTTTCTTCATTGAAGAAAATCTAAAACCATAAAACATCCTCTAAATTTGTAAAATCTTGAGTGGACTCGCAGATCTATGTTTTAGTTGCAGGTAAATCTGTGCGTCATCTGCGTAACAATGAAATGAGATGCTATGTTTTTATTTTTATTTTTCTTTTAAAGATGTAGACCAGAGGGAACATATAGATTAAGAAAGGGATTGGGCCAAGAATGGAGCTGTGTGGCACCCCATAAGAAAGTCAGCTTTTTGAGCGAGATGCATTCCCCAATCTGACAGAAAAGCTTCTTTCGGCAGAGTTTTTTGTCATCTCTCTCATTCTTCTGTGTGTCACCCCTTCTGTGCCCAGACTGAAGACTGCTATTGATAACAGACAGCACACTGATACACATGGTATTAATGAGGTGGCACAATATCCAGAGTAAATCTTGTGGGTTTCAGCTCACTGACTATTTCCGTTAGTAGTGGAAGAATAAAAATAAAAGCCATGTATCAGTTTACGTATACTTTAGATTCTCAGCTTTGTCTTGGTGTATCACATAAAATCCCATTAACACAATTTATGGAAGCAATGTAACAAAATGCAGAAAATGTTCAAAGAGTATCATGTTTTGCCAGGTGCTGCATAGTGTCTGGCAGATCCTATTATTTTTATTATTCTAGTTCAGGTTTCTTTTATCTTAACCATTGCATCTTTCATTTTAAAAATCTTGCTTTCAACAGACACAAGTGTGTTGTAAGAGATGAAGTGAAAGAGGATGCAGAGTCAGAGATCAAAACCAAGCATGAATAAAACACAAACAAAAACTTCAAAACTCTGGAAAAAAAAGTCATACAAACAATAAAGGCAGATCAAAAAGAAATGGGGGAAGTGAATCAAAGGCAGAACCAAAGTAAAAAGCATTGTGAGTGGCTATATTAACTATGTATGGCTTAGCTGCTCTATGAACTTAGCATTTGGTTTTGCATGCACTTCTGAGATGGACATTTGTCTTTTTCTGTCATTTGTCTTATTAAGATTTAAAATTACAAGAGCTCAAAATTTTACTTGTTAAAAAGTAAAATCAGTTTAAGCCCATAATGTAAAATGCTGAGCTTGAACAAGATTTGTTTTGAGGAGTAAGTCCATGTTTTGCACTCCTTGAACACTTTGTTTGATGAGAAATCCAGATGAGAAGGAACATGATGCTCAGGACATTATCTTCAAAAGAAAGCAGCATAAAAAATGAATATTACTTTTTTTTCCCTCTTTCTGCAACCCTAGCACAAGATACTGTCTGAATAAATAAACAAATAAATAAATAAAGGCTGTAAATAACCGTTGCCTGTTGCCTCAGTCATTTCTCCATTACTTTGGCCAGTGAAGTGGGACCAACTTCTTATTTCTTGCTCTGAGAGGAACTCACATTTTCATTGATTGTAGAAAGCAATGAGGAGTCAAGTGAAAAGGAAAGGAATCGTGGGGAAATAAGTGTGGGGATGTGGTTACACGGAATTTAGTTAATTAATTTTGCAAATGTACATTTGAACATGTTGTCTTGCCGACAATAAGATCCACCTTTTCTTGTTTTTTTTTAAGACATGATATGTTCGTCATGTAGATGGCTTACTTCTTTAAACTCAGACAGTAAAAATGAGACATTAAGTTGATTTCAAATGATCAAATTTCTTTTATTACTTTAATTTAATGGTACCTACATTTGCTGTATCCAGTCATAAAAAAACATATAAAGTGGCTTAAATGCCTTTTTAACAAAGACCCTCCGGTAATGCTTGAAATTCTTAATGTCCACATAATGACTCTATAATCAGCCTTTAGATCAGGATGTGGTGTATAAAAACACTGAACTAGTTGGGGTGTTTGAATAACTGTAGACGAAAGCAGATGTGAGGAGCAGCTTTGTGTTTTACATGCAGTAATGTTACCCCACTATCCATGATCAGACTCAAATACTAAATTAATTGACATGCTATGCTTGTCTCAACAACACAGTGATGAAAAGTGAAGTTACTTTTGTTGGGAACATGTCAACTACTTTATCAGTCATGATGCTGCACTGGAAGCCTGCATCTGTCACAAGTCATGCTGCTTTTTATGACAGAAAATGCTAATGACGGTATCTCAGGTGTGTGGCACGGCTTGCTTCAACAGCTTTAACAGTTTTTGATAAATTAGCAGCAATCCTACGTTGCCCGACTGCTTTTCTAAAAGAAAGAAAAAAACTGCTTGGTTTAAGAGTCTATTTTCTAAATATGTTTGTGGGTATTCATTTATTTTAACTTAGAAGACATTCTTGATCCATTATGTTTAGTTTATTTTTTTTAGAGTCAATTCCCAACAAATGTCACCAATTTGCAAGATAAAAAGACCCAGCTTATCTGCCAAAATAAATCAGAAGAATCAGATCACAGACATTTAATTTGTTGCAATTTAATCAGGGCTATAATACAAAACAATACTATGCACCACAAATTTGGAACTAACTTCCAGAAAACTGTAAAACAGCTGAAATATTGACTTCTTTTAAATCTCAACTAAAAACCCACCTGTTTAGAATTGTATTTGAAATGTAATCAATTACAAATTTATTGATGGAACTTGACTTAATGCTGTGTTTTGATTGTTCATTCTATCTTGCATTGTGTTTCTGTGTTTGTAATGATGTAAAGCACTTTGAAATGTCTATAGCTGAAATGTGCTATACAAATAAAAATTTGATTGATTGATTGATACAGTCAAGTTCAGTTTATTATTGCACTTTGTAAAAAGCTACGTATCCAAAAAGGTCCAGCAGATTACAATGAATCAGTGGCTTGTCTCTGTCTGTCCTCTGAAGAAAAGTGTCAACAATGGAGTTAAATTTGCAGCAATCTCTCTTACGATGAACAAGGATTGGACGGAGGTGTCATCTTTAAAAAAGAGGGCACATCCTCTAGAGCAGGGGTCTCAAACTCCAGTCCTTGTTGGCCACTGTCCTGCAGTTTTTAGATGTGCCACAGGTACAAAACGCTGGAATGAAATGGCTTAATTACCTCCTCCTTGTGTAGATCAGTTCTCCAGAGCCTCACTAATGACCTAATTATTCTATTCAGGTGTGGTGCAGCAGAGGCACATCTAAATGTTGCAGGACAACAGCCCTCGAGGACTGGAGTTTGAGACCCCTGCTCTAGAGTGAAGCTCATCTGCCATGAACAACTGGAAGTTTAATATGCAGAAAAAAGTAGACAATCTGGTGTGTGAACACACTGGAAGTTGTATAGGATGTATAGGTAGTAGCAACAGTATCTCCTTCAGTTGCCTAGTCTAAAAGTTGTTTCGTGGTCAGACACAGAGCAGAAATGCAAAGTGTATGATTTACATGTTGTACTGAAACCTGAGTGAAAGGTCATCACAGTGTAAGTGGACAAAAATTTGACTTGTGGCCTTAAGCAAGAAAGGCATATTAGATGCCTTGTAAGTTTAAATTTGGGATTCTTGATCAAGAGTGCCAGAGGTTTAATCACTGCCTCCTAAAAATATTATCTTTGCTTAAAATGAGGACGGCTATAAAATGAAAAACTTAAATAGATTGCTCAGGGTGACGTTTAACATCCAAGGTGAAAGTCTAGATGAAACTAGTAATTGTCATATTTCAGAACGTTCAATTTGATCAAAATAGTTTAAACAGAGCAGGTTTAGCTTTCTGGCAACCTGTTCACCATGTTTAGTAGGGCCCCAGAAACTATATTCTGAATAGGATAAATTATAATTTTTTTAAATTAATGCAATTAAGTTATCACTACTGAGAGATAAGGAAAGGGATGGCTCAACTTTTCCTATATGCGTTTTTTACTGTGTTCCTTTTTCTTGATCAAGTAAAAGTCTAATGTGAATTTTCTACAAATATATAGAAATTTCACCACTCTTAATTAAAAATAGGGCCCATCTTGTAAGGCTTATTAGCTTCCCTTTGATGGGGCAGGAACATTGATGCTAGTTGCTTTGGTTTGGTTAGTGGTTAGTCGTAAAAAGACAATCAATTTGAGAGGAAGTAGCATTTAGGTTGCTGCCCTTTGCTGTGCTATTCTTTAATTTCTTGAAATTAACAAAAGATACAGTTTTTTTAAGTTGTTGGAGCATTACTTGATAAATATCTACTACAACAAAACATACTTACTTTGATGCTAAATCATTCACCTTCACATATGTCTGTCAAAAATCACATTTACCAGACTAAGCTGTTTGCAACAAGTGAATAGCGTTGTGTGAGACAGACAATATTGTAGCATTTCGATGCTGCAACACTTCAAAACTGAGCGTGAGAACAGCATCTGACTGGCACATTACTGGTAGCACTTCTGTGCATGGATCTTGCAACTTTATTGACACTGTACCCCGCCCCGGTACCATTTTCAAGCTTTGCACCAAGTTTGCCGTTACTGGCTAAAGCAAAGACAAATTGCAAGTGGGAATTCACAACACTCTTAGGGAAGGGCACTCCCTCACCCTTGGAGTTGGAACTGCAGGATTTCTTCCAGAAATGCTAAGACTTGCATATAATTTATCATAAACAGGTCTTTAACTAGATGCTGAGAACAGAATTTGCATGATCCAGTTTTTATTAACCTGCCTGGCAGTTCAGAGGACTGTCTAGCATTGTGTGGACTTCAGTCCCATAGATAGATAATTGCTAGAGGCTTATGTTAATGACACTTTCGAGGAAGAATAGTCCAATAACCAATTAATTGGCTTTCACAGTCAAACTCCCCCTCAGACACTGTTGGATAAAAACAAATATTTGACTCTGATATCCGAAGGCACAAATAACCATTTTCAAACTAAGTCATCATCAATGTCATACCATAAACAACCTTATTATCAGAAAGCATAATACATGCCACTGACTTTTAAATGTCTACGTTTAATCAATGCATATTCAGTTAATCAGCTTTGTCAGATACTTTTATAGACACAAAGCACTCCAAAATGTTTAACACAAAGAAAGACTTCTGCCTTTATTATGACAAATATGTCAAACAATAATACAATTTTAAAAAATTAAGAATAAGGCAGATATGACATGTTGGAACATAAGCAAAATACAAGAGTCTCATATTAAGTGGCATCCATTTTGAGTGTTGTCAGACTCCAGTTTGAGACAAATCTTTGTGGCTCCTCAAGTTACCATGAGAGTTTGTGCTGCTTCCTTCATTAATAGTCTCTCCACTGGTCGTCCACTTGAGATGGACAGCTGTGCCTTGGTAAATTTAGAGGTGTGTTATACTATGTGCATTTTTTAGATGATGGCCTAAGCATTGCTTTTGATGATGTTCAAAGCAAAAAACCAAAAAAGGGAATATGGGATGATATGCAGAAGTTGCACGAGAGTAAGTATATGAGGATTTAAATTCAGTCAATAAAACTTAAGTAAACTTTTTCACTTTGCGTAGTGCAAATTTGGAGTCCGCAATTCCTGAAAGAAAATTCTATTTTCAATTTGTGTAAATGTGTGAAGATTTGTGAAGTGTGTGATTTGTGGATTTCTTTGTTTTTTTTTCCTTACTAATAAATGCTGCTGTATTAGACAGAATATGAAAAATAGTCAAGTTTTGATTGATTCCTTGAAAACATTATTTAATGTATCATCTTTGCAACCATGCAAACAAATAAACTGACACCTCCACAGACGTGGAACCTTTTTACCCTTAAAACATCATATCAAGATGTGTTATACTGAACAACAATAGCAGAATTATATAACTGGAAGCACCTGAGGAAATTTGAAATGGCTTGGCATTCAGGTCCTTTTACTAGAGATTTCTGAGCCACTGATGACAACAGTGACATTCGGTAAGAGACGGGACCAGCTAAGCATGACTTCAATCTAATTCGTTGACAGATTCAGTGAAATTGACGCAGCCAAAATGATTCTGCCCAGTGGTCAAAGGGAAGACAGGGGAAATACCAAGGCACTGCTGACAACTTAGGGGGAATTCAGCAATTTCCCTGCCACACGGCAATTAACTTGAGAAATTATTTGAAGGAGAAAAAAAAGCAATCACATACCAAGTGTTGTTCCTGGTATGCAAATGTTCCAAGAAGTTCCTTAACTTGCAGACATGCTCAACTGGATCTCAAATCCAGATAGATGCACATAAGCACAACACCCTCGGGCTGTTGAAGCGTAGCAGCACTCTAGGGCCTTTGGCTGGCTGTGGTTTTTTACAGGAAGCCTATATCTTCATTGTAGTTAATATCCAGTAGATATCAGAGTGACCAATTTCAACTCTATTAGCTCTAATGTTTTTAAAATGAAATCTGAAATCTTGTGTTAATATACAAAATCTGTCTCTTAGAATAATAGGTGATTGCGTCTCAAGGATTAATTCTGTCTTTCTTGACAACTGTACTTAAAGATAAGCATTGGATATTTGATATAATACCCTTATATTACATATCAATTTAATATAAGAATCAGATATCTAATTCTTAGACATTAGATATCTAACATCTAAGAATCTAAGATTAAAAGACTTCCATGTTGACTATATTTTCCATGTTGAAAGAATCAACATGGAAAATATAGCAGGTTGGTAAATACTGCTGTGGAAAAAATACATTTAATAATGATGATAAAGGTCAAGTTACATCTGGGGATCTGACACAGAGGACAAAGAATTCATAGATGCACACTATGTGATGAAGAATTGTTGATCCAAAACAACAACAAAAAAACAAATGCCCTTTTATATAATAAGTAAAAATAATTAGAGATTTTAAAGTTATCAACAATCTGAGTCCAAAATATTTTAGTCACAATACTTAAGACTTTCATTTTAAAAATAACAGCCATTAACACATTTTTGTTTAAAATTATTTTTAGAAAGACGCTTTTGTTTGACTGAACTATAATAATCCCAGTGACTAGCTTAAGTGGGCAGGAGAAAAAAAAAAGTAAGTGACTGTACATAAAAAAATAACACTCAAAGGCTGGTTTATGCTACATAATTGTATTAGACAATTTGTGAAAAACTAAAGTAACATGTTTTTAGCAACTGTCAAAAATGTTCACCTGCAGAAAATAAAGATGATGTACTGAATAAAAATGGCTGAGAGTGGATACTTTCATGGCGAGGCCCTGACCTTCCATCATAGAAGTACCATCTCTGAGTTCATGAGAAAGATTAAAAACTAAAGCATCAGAAAAATGTCTCTGACAAGCTTCCCACCTGTGCGCTCTTTAAAAATTACTTAAAGGTCACTGGATTTCCTCAGGATATTTGATATTTGGCTGAAACACATGCAGACAGACAGAAGGAGAATGAAGACAGGTAGTTTTACCTCTGCTTCAATTCCAGTCATTTTAATGTATATTCACTATTGATTTTTTTCCACTTAAAAGCAGAAATCTAAAATAATAGCACCGAATTGTATTGTGAAACGTTTAATCCTCTGAGTTGCACACCGGTTGAGAATCAGAAAAGACAGGTTTATTTTGGATATATTATGATATGTTAAAACCTAACTACAAAAAAAAAAAAAGTATAGTTTTGTTTACCTCAAGCGTTGCTGAAAATTTGTTTCTATAAAAATGGCTATGATTTCACATTAAATATTTGTGCTAATATATGTCAAATTCCACCATTCAGCAGCGGTGGCCTATCCATCTTCAGACTTTGCTAGTCATGTGAAACTTTTTAATGAAATCAGCAGAAAGAGATTCGCTGTGCATACATGGTTGCACTTTATTGGTTTGCAAAGTGATATTTGATTGAGCAGCTCCTGTGAAGCTTTGCTTTTGTTGGCAATTATTCGCCTATTAATTTTTTACTTCCTCCCAACAGCTCAATAAATAAACAAGCGCTTATTAACGAACAAACTGCTTCCATATGGAAATAACTGTCAATAAATCTTTCTGAGCAAGTGCATAGATTTATACATTCTTCAGAAGATGATTTCTATTAAAAAGATGGGGCTGACTAACAGTTGCTTTGGGGTCCAATTGTATCTGTTGTTATATTGAAGCCTTCTGTTTACATACGTGAGGGGAAAAGACACTGTGTATAGATTAGATGTGGGTTTGTGGCTTGATATCTAGGGAGTGGCTATTAAATAGAAGTTGTTCATAATGGCTTGCTGGTATATTTCAAGTAAGCCTGAGTGCAATGAAACAAACCATTTGGTGAGTAAGTGGTAGAGGTGGGAATGTGAAAATTAATTCCTATTATGAAGGTAGTGGGCCAAACCCACCAGAACTGTCTGCTGAGTTTCATGCCACTGACAACTACAGCAAAACCCAGAAGAGATGACTTCAGCTTGCGCCTTTGATGTAAACACATGGTGAGATGTACTTTTCATCATTAGGATGTCGTCTCACCTTTGAGATGTACATCATTATGAGTATGACGCTGCAGGGTTTCAAGGGTGCCAGTCATCTGCTCTAAATTATCGAGCCTTTTTGAGTGTCCATAAGACTTATTTTGACGTCCTCTGAATCCTTTTAATGGTTCCACACTAATCAAGATGTGCCAACACCATGGTAGGTGTTTCTCATTAGCTGTCGTTATTCAATACAAATGGTTTTATGAATATAAGTTCCCTGAGGTGTGCAGTGAATGACAGAGGGTTTCTGTGATGTGTCACTGTGCCCCTTTAATGTACAAAAAGGTAACTCACTGAATGAACACATGACACTTTATCACACTTATCACAGAAGTGATGACAGGGTCTTGGTTATCACTGTCATGGGCCCAAAAAGATACCGAAATGTTGCAAATTGTAGTTTGGAATGAATGCCTCCCAGCTTCCCAGCTAACAAGGTCAGTGGTTCGAAACCTGGCTAAGCTATATTTTTATGTTCTCATTGTGGATGCAGTGGGCTTGTATGAGGGTTCTCATGTTTTCTCACTCTCACAAAAGCTGATGAATAACTGAACGAGTGTGCGTGGATGACTGTGTGTTTTTCTTATGATGAAAAACTGTTCTGGATGTACCCAAATCTTGTTTTAGCCTCCCTATTTAAAAAAATAATAAATAAATGGTTTTTATACTCTGCTAAACTACTCTTCAGAACAAAATAGTGACTAAAGTAATATTTAAATTTTAATAGATTCACTATCTATACAAACTTTAAAATGAGAAATTGTAGATAATCTTTCCCATTTTAACAAGTGTTTTCTTAAAATGAAACTGTTGCATCCTTGAAGGACTGAATTAGGTATGTTTTACTCTTTTATCTGTGGATTCTTAGCTTCCAGAGAAGCCAACTAATGTCGTCCTTGGGCACTCAAAAGCCCATCCTTGTGACTCTCACGACACATGTCAGCAACGGTGATGTGTCTTTGAGCTTCTGTATCTGCCTGCCAACAGAAACACAACATGGCCTCACCCTGTTTGAAGGGTTCAGATGGCAGAGTGAGTCTCAAAGGAAATCTCATACTCTTCTAAAATTACGAGCAGATAAATGCAGGACAGAGTCTCTGCTGATCCCAATGGACTCCATGGTATCACAACAGTCTGGTGGGGTAGTTGTGCCCTAAGCATCACCCATGCTGTGGAAAAAGTCGCAAAGCGTTTTGAGATACTGTACCTGGAGGTGACTGCTTTGTCAAGCCTCAGTTATGTGTCACATATGGGCAGGGGGTTAACAGATTTTATGTTTTCCTCCAGGTCAGAGGCTGTATTGCCCCGGCAGATGGCTTGAAAACCCCTCGGTGAGCTACAATGTGGCATAATGTTTGAGAAGAAGAAGAAAAAAAATTACAAGCAGTGTAGCTAAGAGGGTAGATCGGTAAGAAACCCCAAAAGCTGTTCAACTAACTGGCAGAATGTGGTCCACAGCACTCCATGCAATCATAAAGCTTTATTTCAAGTGGCAGCATCCTTCCCACCTCTCGTATGATTAATGAGAGCAGAGCAGATGCCATGGATATGGAGCAAAGGCAGTTAAAAAAAAGAGGGGGCAGGGGGAAAAGAGGGGTACCTTTATCTTCCCTTCACATAGTAACAGCTTTCGTTTCTACACTTTTGCATCAGCAATGTCTGGCTGTGTTTGTGGGAGTGAGAGCATCTGGGTACACTGTCTGCATGAATATTTACTGGCATGCTTGTGTTGCAGTTTGCCATCTACAGTATATGCATGTTTTTGTGGTTCAGTGTAAGACACAAAATCTAGAAGCAGTGCTTGGAAAGTAGATGCTATTGTTTTGTGCATAATTAGACTATGATGAGTTAAAAACATTCTACCTTTGAAAAGTAGATTTTGACACATTATATTGTATGTTTTCATAAAATTTGTTTTAACAGCTTTGGTTTTATATTATCCAGTCAAAAAATATGTTTTAAAAATACTTCAACTGCGATGAGCTTAAGAGACGTCCAGAAACAGAAATAGCTGTTTTGCCATTCTACTGAACAAATGAGTGAAACAATAACAAATGTGTGTTCAGAATTTTCCCTGGGTTTGTGACAGGCAAAGTTTTGGAATATAAAATTAGATTTTATGTCATCTCTTCTTTTTTTTCCATTTCAATTCACAATTAAATGTGTTTGTAGAAGTAGAGCAGCTTTTACCCTTTAGCAATTGCTGAATGGGTCAGACTCCCATTGTTGGACGCCTTGGTCTTTAGATATTTCATTTGATCCAGCTGACCTCTGGGCATACATGACCTGGATCTTGACGTAATATTAGTTGGGTTTTTTTCATGCCCTCAAAAATATAAGTACATCAATAAAAATGTTATTCAGGCTTTCATAATTAATCATTTTGATGCAAAAGACTATTGAACCATTATGTACTAACTATGTTAAAATAGTAACCATACTTGTTTGGAGAAACCATGGGAGGGGGGGAAATCTCATATGTTAGAGAACTTGAAGTGTAGTTTGTGACCTTGGTTGTCAGTTTGTTTTGTATTGCTTATCACTTTCTATTTTCATAATGTTCTCTTTAGTTATTGTTGCCCTATTGTATAGGCCAGTTGACATTCTGAAAGAAACAAAGCAGTTTTCCCACTTATGGTTCTTATCAAGTCTTATTAGGTTTGACAATTACAGAAAACATCGGTGTCTGTTGGATCTTTCCAACAAAAACTTTGACATTTAATTCAATTCACTATTGAATTCACTCTGTTTATTTATAATGCACCAATTTCTAACAAAAGAGGCTTTATGATTTTATTCAAAGTACAGTTTCAAGCTACTCATCGATTCATCTAAAAACTTATGCACGAGTGGGATAATATTTCATTTGTTGCATTTAATTTTATTTAAGAACAGAGCCATAAGGAAATGTAGTGAAACCTTCAGTCTCCTGCATTCTCATTTCATGATGGTAGGAATGTTCTTGACTGACAGGCTATTGAAGCATTTACTTCTTTTCGGCAAGTTATAAATCAGCCTGGATTTATATCCATTCACTGCTCGCACCTCGTCTTGCAATTTCTTGCCCAGGGCCACTCCTTGCCTTTATTTTATGTATTTTTTATCACCAGGCATATTTTAGCCCCTGCTTAAATCAGGAGACAGAATTGTCTCTCTGTAAAGCTAAGATGACTGTCCTCCTCACCACTTGTACAAATGCAGAATTGCCTCATTGAGGAAAGGCATCTGAAATAATGATGTGCTCGAAGGCAAAACAACCACAATATTTTGTGATAGAAAATAAACTCTCCAAGAATGTGAAAAGAATGTATTGTCCCATGTTTTTATTACAAAGCTCCATTCGCTATTAAATACTTCACTTAAGGCCGTTTACACAGGCTTTATTTGAATGGGGTGGTTTAAAACTGTTTCATCAAATTAAAAACTGAAGCAGTTCACAATATAACAAGTGTGAAAGGATGATGGATTAAAACAATTCATCCCTCCAGGACAGTGACTCCTACCTCAGGCTCATTGCATCTTTCCTGGACTGATCCGATTTTCATGTGTCAAGCTGCTGTTTGGATGCCTGCTTAAAAAGGTCAGGTCTAAATCGAGAGCAGGGAACACAACTTTCAAGGTTTGAGGATCAAATCTCAAAAGGCACTTTAGCAGCCTATATGAAGGAGAGTGAGAGAGGATGAGAGGTTCTCTGTCAAAAGTGTCTGACACAAGAGTTGATCTTGCAAGTTGAGAGTTGTTTTTGATGACTCTTGGGGTTTCCCATTAATCATTTTTTCCCCCATTTCCACACACTGAAAAACTAATGATGCCACCCATCTCTCTGCTGAACATAAACCAACACATTCCATTTTTTGTGTTAACTACTGTTTGCACCCCCTGTTTTCCTCTAACATGAGACTCTATGTCTTTGGATGTTTACTTTATCAAGCATCGCCTCACATTCACCACCAACTTTCTTAGATACACCTTGTTAGTACAATGCTTGAAACCTCTTTTGCTTTCCTGGCAGAGAACAAACAAAGTTTCTGAAACAATAGTAGCTTCACATGGCTGATGGAGATTTGTCAACTCAGTATCATGAATCAAATATCTGTTATGTATCTTGTTATTGACGTCAGCAAATATCTAAATCCCAAAATTGAGTGAAATTTTGGATCAAATATATATAATAAAGTGGCCCATAGGTGTGTATGCATTATTGTATTGCCTTTACTTCATTTTCAGTAATATATTCAGAGAAAATTAGTAACCAGGTGGAAAAGTTACTACATCTAAACTATTTTTTAAATATTTTTTTTATTAGTCATTCTAATCTGAACTTAAAATATAGAGCAAGAAATATAGTAAGGTGGGGTTGGGGGAAGCGCCACATATTCATTTATCTTCTATTCTTGTTCCTTCACTTAATTGAATTTTCTACTATAGTACTGCATGGTCCATGGATATAAATCACAGCTCTCAATCGGTCAAGACAGCCTGAAGACGTCTCTGGCTACAGATGTACAAAAAGGGCGGGCAGAGGGGCAAAAGGAGGCCAAGATTTATGTGCCCAAGGAAAAACATGACCCTGGGTCTCTGCTGCCTGTCAGCAGAGCATCTATTCCATTACCTTGAGGATTCATAAGCACTATATTTCAGACAAAGGGTCCTTGAACAAATACAAAACAGACACAAAAAACTGAATGATTCCCATGAACTCAACAATGCTTATTTTTGTATTAAACAGCAATTAAAAAAAATCTTGTTGTCAGTATTATAATGCAATACAAATTAAGCTGACATCATGTCTGAAAGCGGTGCTTTATAAAATGGAAGATCCTTGTGCAGTTTGACTTGTCTTTTCCAATCCTGACCTCTGCTTCTTTTTAACACTATAGCTAAGCAATCCCATGTTAAACTGGAGAGCCTAAAAGGTGAATTATCCATTTCAATTTCTAGTTTTGACATTCATTAAAATGGTTTATTGAAAAGTTTTCAACGCAGGTTTATTGTAGACATTCAACCTATTTAAGTGCAAAACTCAGAACATGGGAAGTCCGTTCAATGGGAAACATTATCTGTATTAGCTAAACCTGTTAGATAATGGACATTTTCAAGTCATCTTGAAAATTTACTTTTGTAACACATCTGCATCTCTGTAATACAGTTGTATTACATCTCTGCAATGCAACTGTATTGCAGAGATGTAATTGCACAAATGAATGAAAACAGAAATTAGAAAGAAAATAAGAAAACACTTAACACGAAGAAAATCTTAGCATTTTTGTTACCGAGTCACAATGTAGAAAAAAGTTATGCGAGTTGGAGCAAGGACGTGACCTGAGAGGCTCAGAAGACAGTGTTTGAGTAAATATGTTTCTTGTCTAAGCTTTCAACAAATAGGTGTTTATAAAAGCCCTGATATTTGTCAGCTCTGAAGACTTGACCCTAATAAGCACAGGGCAGTTCTTTACAAACCTTTTTCTAAAGTAATTGATTTGAATTCTTTAGCCAACTGAGGGCATAGTTTGAAGAACCCAAAAAGAGAAGACCTTTTCAAATTAAATATAACCACTCCACCAATGCTACCTACCATAAACATCCCCCTTTTACTCCATACAAGAGTTCTCCTGGCATCCAATCTGGTTTCAGTGTTCCTCAATAAAATTTCCCCTGACAAACATGATGGAGAGCCTCTTTGCTTCAGAGCTGGATACTCAGAAAACGACTTGAAGAAAAAAATATTGCCATCCCAGCCGATGACTTGTCAATCCAAATTAAAAAAAGTTAGAGTGGCCAGGTTTATGCTGCACCCTTCATTGCCACTATATTTCACTCTTATGTGCCCACTCTGCAATCACATTCTCACACATTCATCCAGCATTGCTCTCCTCTCCCTCTGGTCAGGTTACTTTTAAAGTTTAGTTTAATATTCACCATCTCTACACTTATATAGACTATTACATTGGCAGATTTTCCTTTTTTAACCCAAAACGTTGTTTGAAGGAATCTATTTACATCTGTCAAACTGACATCAGTTTGACATTTTCTCTAACAAAGTTTTTCAATAACACTCACATTTCTGTTTGAAAGAGACAGTCAGTGTCATGATCTTTTAGACTATGTGTTCTGCTTTATTTTGGTATTTATTTATATTTACTTTCTTGTTCGCTCAGTTTTATTCGCCATTTCTCCAGTTTCCTCAGTTTAGCTTCAGCTACTCGACTTCCCACACAGCTGCACCTAGTTTCTAATCAACCACCTGCTCCTTGTTCCGTATTTCTTCGACTTAAATAACTCTCAGTCAGATTGTTCTATTACTTACAGAAGCACGCTTCCTTGCTTTCTGCTTGTGATGTATTATTTTGGATCCCCCCTTAGACTTTGAGTTTCTGAATTAAGTGAAACTATTTATTTTCTCCTCTCTGCTCTTGGGTTCTTCTCTACACCATTACATGACATTCAGACAAGTACTTTGCCGTTTTTATGTTGTTGTTTTATCATGCCACCTGAGGCCCTTCGTTGTCTAATGCTATTTCAAATGCTGCAGAGCATTCAAGTACAAGTGTGACCTCATATTTAATCATAGTTTTTTCTTTAATAACTGACTTCAGTATTCATTAAATATGGATCATATACCTTTTCAAACTTATGCAGTTTATGGTTGACTATTCATGGTGGTGGGCGATGTGTACGTGGGGAACTGCACAAATTCATTACTTCCACACTTTGCAACTCTACATGTACAGTTACAGAAATTTGAAAGAATACAACTTCCATTTGTAAGAATGAATGTTGAGAAAGATTGTTGACGGGGTCACTAGTGCAGAAAGTTTGAGAGCAAATGGAGTTGGAGCTCTGTCTTTTGATTTCAAGAGAACTGAATTCCTCAACTTGGGATGTAAAAAAAAAACATACACATAAAAAAATTAAGCAGCAGAAGGAACTGTATAACATACTGGTTAGGAAGCACTTCCTTCAGCTCTGTCACTTTTCATTTAGTTTTGCTTGTTTTCTTACAAAACATGTAATTCTCATGATATTTTAAGATGCACAAAAATGTACTGTCTAAAGTAATTTTTTAATAAAGACTGTGAACTTGCCTTGCAGTCTTTGGAGATAAAAATCTGTCAAGTTCTTGTTTTGTAGAGTCGTGCCTTCATAACATGTTGGGGTGTGAGGGAGTGTGTGTGTGTGTGTGCGTGTGCAGAAGCCTCAAGTGATGGCTTCAGGGCAGCGGTGTCTCAGGGGGAGAACGTTCAGAGAAGTTTGTCCTGTTCTTTGATCAAAGAAAAGCAAAAACAACTGAGTAGGAGGGGAAACACTAAAAGGAAACATGATAAATTAAGTAGTGAAGTTCATTCAGTACAAGTCTTAGAAGTAAAACTGACTGGAGGTTTTTCAAGTAGGTCATTTTTCATTAAGGTCAGAATAGTGACGTTAGCACTGCAAGATGTGCAGTAAAGTATTTTTAGGAAAGTAGTACTGCTTTCTCACCTTGTCATAATCAATGCATATCTGTGCTGTGTTTTTTTTTGAAACCACAATACAAATATTGTGGTTAGTTAGATCTTGCATATTCAGTTCATTCTCCAGCTTATCGTTAGCATTAGTCTTTTAACTTTAATTTGTATTGAGTTTTTTGTTATTCCTGTTCATCTGATCTGTGCATTTGAGTTCTCACACATTTTACTGCATGTCTTTTTACTGTTGGTTTGTAGTTCCTCTACTGTTTTGGTCCACCCTACTTTGTGTTCTGCTCTGTACTGTAGCTCAGCTGTTCTGCATTCCTCTGTTTAATAATACCTGGTTTTATTGTCACTCCTCACTATTTAGACTCCTTGGTTCTTAATATTTCTGCTAATTTCTTCCATTGTGTCCACCCTGCTTCCATGTCCCATTCTCCTTGTGCTTATTTGTAAGTTGTTGCTGTTGTTTTTTATATTTGTTTTTTTTTTTGTAATTACTAATTTTATCAAAATTGCCATAATACTCTTGAGTTCCTGTATGCACTATGGGTTTTCTCATCTATCCACCATGACACACCTCCTCTGAAGATCACTAACCTTTGTATACCTTTCTTTGCAAGTACATTAGTAAAATCCCTTCTTAACTGGTTGTTATTTTGTTCTCTAACTCAATAAATGTATTGAATTTATGTAGCTCTTTTCTGGTCACAGTGTTTTACACTTTAGCCACATTTACCCAGTCACACTCAACACATACGTGTTTATACATGGATACATAGATCAGCAAGCATCCTGGGATTAAGTGATTTGCCCAGGGGAACATCAACATGTGACAAGGGTAAGCTAGAACCCACAACCTTTTGATTGTAAGATAATTACTCTACCCACTAAGTCACAGTAGCCTGCAGTACAAAAGGTCAATTATTTCATCAATTAAAGAAACACAAATTACCATGAATTGTGAAGCTAAATATTGACAGTGGAGCAAGAAAAAAAATGTCAGACCTCAGTCTTCTTCTCTGAAGTCTTTAAGATTTAAGAATTTAAGATTTTAAATGAAAAACTTTTTGGAAATATTACAAAAAGAAGAGGTTAAAGGTAATATTCAAAAGTCATGGTCGGATTAAAGGAAAAACTGCCTGGATTGTAAAATGTGAACACTTGAATGAGAGTTTGCTGATGCACTGCTACATTTTTTAGAAGGACATATAAAAAAAATAAATATGACTTTTGGAAGGTAACATTTAACTACGGGCAAAGCAAGAAGACGGAATGATACACATTGAGAGGAAAGGTAAAGTGGGAGATTTGGGGAAGTTCAGGGTAAGTGTGGCAGACCGATGACTGAAAGCAGAATGAAAGCATTAAGAGTTTTGAAGGGGTAATGCAGGGGTTGGTTTAACAGTTCCATAACATTTTCATTTCCCTAAGCACTCCTTTACTTGACAGAGAGACCACCTGAGGACATAAAAATGTAGAAAGGAGGATTTTCAGTCAGAAAATCAACTGAACCAAAGCTTCACTGTGAAGTGGGCATTGCAGTTTATTACAATTATGTGATGGCAATTGCTTTGCAAAAATATTGATATTCATACCCATTAAGTCTTTTTCTAATTTTTCATGTTAAACTAAAAACCACAAATGCCAAAGTCATTTTAGTTTGCCTTTCATGTAGCAGGCCAGTATCTGTCCTCCTCTCACCCTCTTGCTGATCAGCTCTAATAAAAGCTAATATTCATATTTGTTTTTTTCCCATGGTTTCCAGGGATTTAGTCTTTGCCTGTTTGCATACACTTGTGCTCCTGAGCTCAACCTCAAGTCTCCTCCATTGACCCTCTGCACTACTTTGAGAAACTCCAAGACAAAGTCACAGATCTTATCTCGCCTGTGGTCAGCATTAAATCCTTATCTCTGCCTGCCTGTCTCGCAGCACAGCAATATATCGAAATAAATACACACATTGCTCAAATCAACATCAACTGCAGCCATCCAAAATTAATAAGGACTTCTTATTTTCCAGCCAATGATCCAAGAACATCACGTAAGGTGAAATACAAGCCTCACATTTTGTTTGTAACATCAGAGCTACACTAACTTTCCTCTCTCTAGTGCTAGAAATATCCTTGGACTGGTAACTTCCCCTGAAGTCCTTGAAAGACGAAATCGTGACTATTTGTTTCATAAACTTAATTTAACTTTTTACAAAGGCTTGTCGATTTGGATCTTCACAAAACTTGAAATCATGATAGCCCATGGCAACTGGAGTGACACAGGTTCACAACTCAAGTAGGAGAAACTATTGACTGGACAACATTCGATTGTGCAGCCTACAAATCTGGCCTTTAAGGAACGTGGACAATAAAAAGGTTATTGACTGAACAAAATCATCCTAAATCATGTTTGCTGTTTGTCACATGACATATAGGGGAGGAACAAAGAAAACAAGCAGAAGAAGGCACTCTGCTCCTCTGAGACAAAATGTAAAAATCTTGGGCGCATTACCATCCTGATGGTAAAACATTGGAAATACAGATTATGGTTATAATATATAAGGGTTAATGATACTTTTGTAAGTCTTTTACAAATGTTTTTACCATGTGTTAACTTAGAGGGATTAATTCAATAATAATAATAATAATAATAATAATAATAGTTATTTATTAAGCATTTTCAAACAAATGCTGAATAAATACAAAGATGTATATAAAAAACCAAATTAAAGCAATCATTTGCTTTAATTTGGAACAGTTTTAAAGCAGATAATATACCAAATTGATATAAAAAATTGGTTCTCTTCATAGTGAGAACTCATACTCTTCACTATTCATAGTGAAGAGTAGTATAGTGATTTATGAAATAGGGCTAGCAAAAAGTTACCCTTCCACTTCTAAAAAAAATGGAGTTTGTGAGGCAATGCATTGGTGTGCCCCAGAGTGAAAAGCTATAACTTTTCACTGATATTTTATTTTCAATCATTTTCTTGCTGAATAGATCGAGCAATGCAACCATGGACTATATAGAGCGTTTTACACATGGTCAGATTTGTCTCTAATCTCTGTGCCGATCCTGAGTTTTGCTCTTGTCTTGAATTTGCAGGCATAAAATTAAACAGTAAAAATTTTATATATTCTGTAGCTTTTTGAAAACATGAGGGGCCATTATTTGACAAATATCAGTCGATATTCAATATACAGTGCCGTGATTGAAAGCATACCAGCAAATCCACCAAAACATGGCTGAGAAAAGAGGGTTGGGAAACCATAGACAAAATTTCCACACCTCCAGAGGCTGTGGAGTAAACTTTTAAACAATACACCTTGCTTTAATTCCTAATATTTAATCTGTATTTTAAGGCTCTTGTTTTTATTCTATATGCTGTTTTATTGAATGTAGCAATTTGAGATTTCCATAAATGTAAAGTGCATTCTAAATAAAATCATTATTATTTTTATTATAATAACTCAAAAATATCATTTATGCTCAGAAACTCTGCTGTGGCAGAAGAGTGTGTGGAAATTTCTCTGACAATGTAGAACACTGATTGCCAGTTATTGGAAATGCCTGATGAGTGCTGTTGTATGTTACTTGATCACATAATAGGCTCAGAAGGGTTTGAATATTTTTCTTCTCTTAATAAATATTTGAAAACTGCACTTTGTATTTATTTTATATCATGTTAATATTTGTTGGATGATCTGAGTGGTCTGAGTGTGACAGAAAAGCAAAAACAGAAGAAACCTCCCAAGGGAATATTTTATTTTATTTTATTTTTACAGCACTAAAGTAATTTTGAACAGAACACTTGTTCTGCCTTACATACAACCTGTTGTATATAAAGCAGAATCAGACTTTTAAATCATCCACTACATTCATGTTGCACTTATGAAATCAGCTAACTGATGGCTTGATAAAAATAAAAGAATAAAAGATGTAAGCAGATATGTAACTAAGAAGAAAAAGGCACAGCTGTTTAGAAAAATGCTTCCTTTTTATACTAAAAAGAATATAAACAAACTAGATGTCTCAGTGGTCTCAAGGCAAAACTCTCTTAATGAAAAGTTAAATTTATTTTCCTCTGGTTAATTTCTCTGTGATTTTCTGTTTATTAAAGCATGAGGAACTGTAGCAAGATGACAAGTACATTAGTGTGCAGAAAAGTCAATAACCTGGGAAAATAAACAATTATTAAGCTGAGGCTTAGGATTTGTCCTTGTATTCTTCTGAATCATTACAAGAATGCCAATAAACTGAAACAAGACATTTTGCAATAAAAAGCACATTTGATTGTTCTGTAATTGTACACTTGAAGCCCATAGTAATTAAGAAAGTTTAGTATTTTAAACGGCATGGTATTTTTTTCCACAAAATGTTATGAAAATCAAACAATTTATGTCTAGAGTATTAAGATTAAGAATCCCTGTGGGTTTCTGGGAATATCTGTTGATCTTGCTGGAGTGAAATGTAAAGATGTTAATTGTTTGTCCTTTCACATCTTATTTTTCATTAGATTATTGAGCAGAAAACACTGACAAATATGTGGTGGATGTGTAGGAATCTTAGGCATAATATCTGTCCCTGGTTCAAAAATGTTGCTAAAAGGAGATGCAGAAACTCTAAAATCTAAAAACTAAAGTTAACAAGCGTAGCTGCAACAACTTGTCGTAACTGATTATATACTACTTTCTACAGAGAGGACAAGCAGGGTGAGGTGAGATGAAAGTTAAACATAAGCAGAAGCGATTAGAGGAAATGAACCTTGCTTGTTTTTCATTGTCTACCAGCAGGAGGCAGTGGTGCTGAATAATCCTAGATGACTGTAGTGAATGCTCAATGACACGAGGGAGGATTGTTCCTGGTTTTTGTCTTAATGTCCGATGCATGCATCAAAGGGTGTATGTTTACAGGAGTAATGATCTGACTGACCAGAGACAAAGACAATGACAGACATCTGGTGTGCAATAAGAATTTCAAGTGAGTTTTAAAAAGCTGTCTGTGACATTCCCTAAAAATATAAAAGCGGCCTGTTCTGACTTATTCTACTGTATCTCTAGCCATATGTTAAGGTCTGCTTTCCTATTGGAAGGCAAACGTCTGACCCGGTCTCAAATCTTTTGCAGCATAATAAGATTCCCTTGTATTTAGCTTCACTCGTCTTCCCAGGGAAAAAAAATGATACTGCCACCACCATGTTTCACTCTAAGGACAGCAGTATCTCTTAAGGATAATGCTGGTATAGCAGTAGCACGGTACACTTCTCCCCTTTAATACTTTAACAAGCATGTTCTATCCATGCCTTTATTTACTCTATAACTATCTCTGTTTTAACACTTATTAATTCAGCATTTTATGGGTAAAACAGGACAAATTATTATCTTTTGTAACTAAGTGTTGTTCACAGCCTTAGTTTGTACTATCAGTTAATAGTTAATTTAATTACCTATTAAATTAATTAATTAATTTAATAGTTAATTAAAACAGATATATTAAATTAATTAAAACAGATAATTAAAACAGATATATATTTTTTTCAATTGCCAGCAACCAATATTGCACTTTTTAAAACTGTAAGAATTGTGCTTAACAAGTGAACTGCGTTTCCCACAACTCCTACCTAATGAAGTTCAACAGAAAAATCTGCAAATCTATATTTTAAGACACACCACATGAATGGCCTGCTATCAGAAGTGTGAGTATTTCCAAAACAATCTGCAATGAGTGCTTGCCCAATAGCAGCTGGGAGGAAGCATCAAGGGACTGTGATGGATGCATGAGCCTGTGATTGGACAGGATGAGCCGGTTGTCATGTTTCTGCCAGAGAGTGGAAGACACTGCCTGTCTGGGTACTACCAGTCACCAGAGAAAAAAAGAGAAGCGTTAAAGCACATTTGGTGTCATGAATTGTAGTCACAAAAAGATTACTTCATATTAATCTACTGTGGTGTTTATTGGTATTTTACGTAAATTTAGGTAAGCACATAACCATCAGCAACACTTTTCATTTACCAATCTGTTTAGGCTGAAATAGAACAAGATTCCCCGGGTTCTAATAAAGCTTTTCATACTGGAAACACTTATCAAGTAGCAGTGGAGATATGATATGTGCCTTTTCTTACACTTGTTTGTGACAAAAAAAAAAAAAAGAAAAGGATTGTTTCACATCTGAAGCAGTGAAGTTCAAACAAGCCAATTAATCTTTTTTATATAGATCTTGGTGGGGTTTATTTCAATAAGGCATCACACTGTTTAAAATCTGATATTTTCTTATTTCTGCAGCACTCTGCGAAGCAAGTGAGAGAAATTATAATAACTTAAAATGAGACAGATTCTAATGTTTACATTTCTTTCTAAAACACTGATGGTGTATTTTCCCAAGATGATATCATCTATAAATATCATTTGACTTAATACTAAACTGTGGACTCTTTTTCTCAAAGTGCATCGGTCAAATTTTTAAACAGACATTTAAAAATGCCTCATATTTGCAAAGAGGGAGGCTGATATAGACTAGATGAGAGTAGAGCTCCCTTTCTGCAAATATGAAACATTTGTACCTGCTGCGTATTGCTATAGTATGCAGCAGGAACACAGCGTTAGGTGCACATCGTAAACAATGGGACAACAGTAGGAATACAATCAATTGTGTTGGAGGAAGTAAAGGTAAGGGAAGGTCAAAAGGTTTTACTTGAACTGACATGCAAGGTGGACCCATCTCCTCCAGTTTTCCTAAGACAAAAACAAAACAAGGTCTGTCCAATACACAAACTTCTTACAGCTTTTTATCAAACATTTACTTTCTCCTTGCCCCTTTCCTACCAATAATAGATTTATAAAGTGCAAGACTAATGATGTTTATATTTAAGACACCTTTAATTTAGTTTGAAATGATTGCAACATGGTGTGTATTTTAAGTTTATTTTCTAACTCAATGAGACTCGGTAAGAGAATTGAAAAGGAAACGAATCGATAAGTGAGATCGATAATGGAATCAAAATGGCTAAATTCTTATCAATTCCCATCCATGCAATGGATTTGTTTTAGGAATATCAGAATAGAGTAGCTGAATTCAAATGCACACCACTATGTACAACTTTTATTTTCTGAAAATTGTGAAAACTATGTATTATTTTTCTTTCCCAATTAAAATTCTAAAAGAAAACACATTTGGTTCAAACATGAGAGAAAATGTAAATTCAAGAGATATTGCTTTTGAAGGGCTTTTTATTTCTGTTTACAAAAATAGACAACAGTCAAGACTCATGAAATAAATATTCATCCATCCATTCATTGTCTACACTCAATAATCCTTGCAGGGTATTATAGGTGATAGTGCCTTTCTCCAGCAGATTATTTTACAATGAAAAAAACCAGTAAAAACAAAATGAACGTTATCTTTTAGTTCATTAGCGTGCTTCAACAGTCACAGAATTGATACATCATTTTATACTATGGTTGTATTTGTGTGGTTTAGATAAAAGTTTTAGTTTGTTTTATTGAAGAACCATTTAGACCCAATCTTCATCTCTCTGTGTGACTCTAGCTTTTCAAATGTTAGTTGCTTGCCTTTACCCATGGTTTGACATGGTCTGTCACAGCAGTACAGATAAAAGAAATGCAGTGTTTTGCAAAGATCACAAAAGGGTGATAGTAAATTGGACTAAGCCATGTAATCCTCTTGTTTAGGCTGCTGGGGCAAGAACCTTGTGCTTCCACTTGTAGTCCTTTTTGTTTTCCTTTCACAGTCAGTTCTATTGATCATCATTCAGGTATTTTTATGGTTCCTCTAATATTATTAGAAAAAGGGTCAAAAAGTATCTGTAACTTTGACTAAACTGTGGATGTTTAGATTTAAAAAATGAGATGTTTTGTTTGTTTGTTTACTTCCTGAAAAGTTATGGCTTTGGAGATATAACAGAAATGTTATGTTTGAAACATTTACAGCAGTTTGTATGTCACTGATCATCAGTTATCAGTTATATACAGTATATCATACTATGTACCGTACTTGGTTCAGGTGTTTTTTATTCAAATCTTGAAAAACATAATTTATTACATTTTAGGAGGATAATAATTTAGAGTTGTATAATATTTATTGCTGATAAAACAAATGAATTCGATGCAGTTCTTGGTGAATCGTGACATGCATTTTTGCTCTGACAGAAGCAAACCAACACTATTTATCTAGGGGGCACATAAATTAGTCAGGAGGGATCAGGCTTTTATAAATTAAATAATTTTAAGCAAACTATTAAGGTACTGGTAGGAAATATCCTGAAGTTGATTTTTCTATTTGCCATTAACTGACACATGCTAGCAGATAAAAGAAAAGTAAAAACAGAGTAAATAAAACAAGACTAAAACTTTTATTATGGCCATTGTGTTGACACTAAAACTATAAAACGTAGAATCCAAATGCATACACTTGTAACTGCTGAGATATTTATAATATTGCACTCTTTCCAAACCCTTGCTATTCTTTAAACAGGAGGGATGACAGGATTTCCTTGAAGACATGTTCTCACTCTTTCAAAAGCCTTCTTCAGTACATATGTTTTGAGAAATGTTGCTAACAAGTCAGTGTCCTGTTCCTCCATTGTGAGGCTAGGGTGTTGTCACTTTGTGGAATGTTTCCTAACAAGTCCAACATGTGAGATGTGTTGGTTATCTAACGGAGGAAGAGATAAGAAGAGTGCAACAGGTGTTTAGAAAAGCATGCTGGGAGTTGTGCTTTTACTTTGCTAGAACACTGGTGACTATGTCTGTTGAGCACGTTTTCCTATGTTTTATTAATTTACTCCAGTATTGTCAAATGTGTTCCTTATTTTCTTCTTGATTGCCATTGGATGTCAACAATGTCACATTTTCCTGAGCCTCCTTTTTGTCCTCTAAACACCCAATTGGTAGATAAATATTGTTTCTGGGTTTATTTTGCCTGCTCATGCCTCTCTTTTCATGTTTATTTGTTGCCCCGATTGTGGCTGTCTTGGAGGTTCTCACCTTTGATGTGTGAACAAAAACGAAAAGTTACTCAGCAACAACTCCGCCACTACAGTGGACTGGCAGATATGAAGTCTGCTATCAGAAAGCTGCTCATTGTGGAGGAACATAGTCATGAGTTTTATCTTTCCCAGCATCTACTTATTTGTATGCATAGCAAACTAATCAGCTGACCTGAATTGTTTTCATTATGTTTGGGCCAGCAATGAATTTCCATAAGACAAATATTTGGGTTTATTCAAGACCATAAAAAGCACAACCTTCAGGTTCTCCATTGCTAAATGTTGCTGCAAACATCATTGGAGCAACAACCAAAACTCCTGCATGAAAACAGGCTGCCCACGTTCCTGCCCAATGTTCACGCCCTACAAAAAGGAACAAACGCCAATGTACACACATAACTTGGGGAGGACTGAACCAGACATTAAAGGGTTAGAGTGAGACTTGACAGTGGAGAAGGAGCTTATGTGAGCCGTGGCAGGCATCAAGATCCTATTCATACCTGTAAGGGTGTGTTCAAGGGAAAGTAGCTGTTCACTGTTCGCCTCTGAGGAAAAACTACTCTGTGAAAAGCCAAAACTCGACCTGACAAGAGAGACCCCTCTAAAAGCAAAAAGGCAAGATCATTACTCTTTTTCTCTGCTCTTAATGGCTTTTCTTTTACTCTCTTTCCAGCTCACTGTCATGACAGAGGTCAAGCAGCAGGCGCTGTATCTGGTGGAGCTCTTGTAGAAGGTAGACATATATGTGACTAGGTGTATGACATGATTTACATAAATTATGTACTCATAAGATATATAAATGCATTGTCAATTTTGACTTTAGCAACAGCTCTTTCCATGATTGCAAAACTGAAACTGAAGGACATATGTTTTTTATGTAAATGTGTCGAATCTTAAGTTCTTAATCTCTCTAAATAACTAAAGAAGCTGTTCCATGAGTGCCAAAAATATCTACATTGCAATGTCATTATAATGACACAACTGTAAAGGTTTAATGCCGTAAACACAGTGACTTTGTTTAAACACTTTTCTTGCCATAAAGATGCGGGATACACAAAATTAAAAGTAAAATACACAAAAGACAAATTCACATAATCTATGAAAAAAATACCTTGTTCCTGTGGTCCTTCTATCATCTGCAGAAATATGCCACTCCTGTGCAGAAACAACGAATCAGACCGGAATAGCACTGTCAATCATGCTCATGTACGTGCGGCTCACACATTTCCCCTTATCCTCAGCTGTGCTGCAGTTCCTCCCCCACAGGAGAGCCTGCCATGCAGAAAGCATAGGCTACTGATACTGGCCACTGATGATGGCGAATAAACAGTTTTTTTCTGTAAGGACAGGTTGTTTCTCCACCATTGTGGCAAACTGCTAATTTACTCTTTTTTTTCTTGACATGCAATGAAATTGGCAAGTCTAACATTTATTGAGCTGATATAAATCAGCTCAATAAATGAGCTGATTTATATCAGCTTATAATAGAAATTATAACATTGTGGAATCAGTCCACGACACAAAGAAAATGTGAGTTTCATACTTAAGTGCTTGTTCCTTTAACAACTTGCCTCTTTTTTAAGACTGCATATACGTCATAGATCTGTGTCACTTTAGGAGTGACATAGGAACAGTCCTGAATGCCTCAACAGTGAGTCATTAAAAAGTTATGTCACAACTACAGTTGTTTTTAGCTAAAGCTAAAACACAGGCTATGCAACTAAAATACCGGTTAAACCGTATTTGGAACAACTAAAGAATAAGGCTAAAGTGATCATGAATGTTGACCATCAGAAAATATGCAGGTGATGAGGTAAATAAGCTCTAGTTTTAGACATTTATGTCTCACAATTAGTGAGGGATTTCTGATCTCCAGTATTTTGGTTTTTTTAAACTTTTGACAAACTGATACTGATTTTGGCTGGTTTGATAAGATTTTATTTCAGCCTGAGGTACCTGCGTCACTGTCACATCATTAAAGCATAAGTAAACAATTCATCTTCATTGTGGTCAATAGATGAATTGGCTGCAAAGGCTACATGTTGATGTAGGGAATGCTTTAATCAGATTTTCTTTTCTTTTTTTATGGTGAATGAAGAGTGTCAAAAATGATTAGTGTCAAGTGATTCAGTCCAAATCACTGACATCCAGTCTCTCAAATAAAACATATTTCTGATTTTTTTGTCTTTCCAGTCTTGATTTTTTTTAGTCACAATTATAGAGGCCTGTTTAAGAAAATAAACTAAAACTAGTCCACAAATGTCTTACATGTAGAGTTGAATATTGTGATTAATAATTATCAAGCATATCAAAGATTTATTTAAAAGCCTGCAGCTGATTGAAAAAGCTGCAGTGCTGATTAAAATTAAACGAGAATTACAAATATGGTTCTGAATGACAAAACACGATTCTCTCTTTAATAAGTTAGAGTCCTATTCCCAACAAAGGTCTTCCTTTTAGACTGCAGGGTTAGTTTCTGAAGTCCAGTCCAGAGCTAGTTAATTCAGATAAAAGTAAGTCTCGTTTTGCATAATCATTTACACTTTTGCACTAAAACCTGTCCTATGTGATTAGATCTCAGCTGAGTGTAGGGACGTCACAGGCTGTCAGTGGAACAATATACAGGACAGGAACAAATGTTTCAACTGCATTATTAATCATACATTAACATGGACATCTGACTGCAAAATCTTGTTTTGCCTTTTAACATTGATTTGAGAGAAGGAAAGCAGAACACATAAGTACTAGATGACAGCAAAGCTTATCACCAGCTCACATGCAAAATGGAAAATAAAGCCTAACCCCTTAAATGTCATGACGACACCGGTGGACCCATTAACTTGTAAGCACTTTAAGGGTAACAGTTAAAGTTTAAAGAACTGCGAACAATGTCTGGTTGGGCATCGCCATATTGAAATCCCCACTTCTCCGACTGTTAACGGGAATGCCGTTATCTCGAGTGTGACATCAAACCCAGCTCCCATGCAGCTCTGACTTTCAGCTTTCAGCAGAAGGTCACCGAGTCATTTAGTTTGATCAGAGGTAAGAACATAGTATATACACATTCTGTACATAATTTTTGACCCTACTCACTTCCACATTTCTTTTAATCTAAATATGCTATTTTAATTACTGTACAGCATATTTTTTTTATTTTTATATTGTTACCTTTGTGTAAATCTTTTCTTTTTGACTGTTAGTTTGCTGCTAATACAATTTAATTTACTCACTGAAGGACAATTAAAGATTCTGTTGTATTTTTTTTAAAGTAAATCTATGCTGTCATTTAGGTACGTGGGAATAAAGTGGCTTGTTTATTGGTCGAAAGCAACATTAATAAGGGGCTAACTGTGTAATAAACCAGCAATTAATTGAGCAATTAGTCAATAATATTACACAAAATAAATAATAATAATAATAATAATAAAAACATCTGTGAATCTTGCTGAGAAAACCAGTAAAAGTGCTCAAAATCCCAAACAGGTTGATCAGGCTATATTGGCACAGTCAGCTCGGACACACCTGTTAGACCAAAAGACACACCCTCTTTCCTCATGTGAGCCCTGACACGCCAAGAATCTATTGTTCATACTGGCAGCAGCGTCTGTGAAGGGAAAAGTATCTGTTCAGGGCTCACCTTTAAGGAAAACCTTCTCCACAGAAAGGCAAAATTTAAACTGACAAGAGAAAAACCTCTAAAAGCTAAAGGGTAAGACCATTACTCTTTTTTCTCCCTCTTAATGGCTTTTCTTTCACTTCCTTTCCAGCTCACATTCATTGCTGAGGAGGGTTATGGAATTTCATTACTTATGATTGAAATCCGGTGAAGTTTTGAAAGCAAAAAAGTGCATTGAAAATGCCAGGATCCCCTCCGGATGCCAACAGTCTAATTTACTGTCAGCCTTAATAAATGAGGAGCCCACCGGATGGCATCGAATACGTTGTTATTCCACCATCAGGGTTATCACTTAATATCTGATAATGTCTGTGGGGAGCAATTGTACCTGACAGTTAAAACAGAAGGCCTCAACCTCTGGCAGCAGGGGTGGTCGTGAGTGTGGAAGGATTGTTAATATGTCAAATCAATGTGACTTCACTCAATAAAGAGTTCATAAAAGAAATGGAGATGAGATTGGAGAGTTAACCACTCACTGCGATGGGAAGGTATTATTCTGTAATGAAACTGAAAAAAATTAATTTTTACACGTCTGGGTGGAAACACAAACTTGAGGACAAATTTAAAAATTTTCCGCAGGTGTCAAACACATCAAAAGTAATTTCAGATTGATGTCATCTGTTTTTTGGAGCAATTACATTTAGAGCAAGAGAAATGTTTATGACTTTTTATTGTTGGCAAAGTTGTGGCCGTACTCCTCATGGGGTTGTTTACATACAATCTATGGTAAGCTTCCATTGAGCTGGCGCATTACATATGCCTCTGCCAAATGTTAGCGACTGGGTAACATCAGATCCAATTGTTTAAGACTAAGTCCATGCCTCCAGCAAGCAATTGTTTATTAATAGCCAAGGGTCCAGGCGCTCTGAATGAAGCAAAGCGAGAAGAAGCTGTTTTTTACTTGGTAAGCACCAGTTAGTTTTCAAAGTGTGCTGATGTGTAAACCTTTTTTTATTTATTTTTTTTTGGATAATCTATAATTTGAATGTGTAAGATCATATACATTTTACTGGTTACAATGGTAATTTTAAAAAGGTTTTTGCAGAAAAACACAGAAAGATACAAAATAAATATGAAGGCCAGAACAAATTGTTGTAGGCCAAACTACAATCTATAGTTTGACAGAAACAGATTCTGTAAAACTTCTGAGACTTCTGTGGTTTTATGCCACTTATTACTGGAGATAATCTCCTTTATCAGCTGATGATTACACACTCAATAGTTCAGCAAACCCAAAATAGTCCCAGAAGTACCTGTTATCAGGCAGTAAAAAAACATGGATGCTGAAATAAAATAGGAGTTGCAATGTAGGATGCGGGCAGCTATGTGCTGGTGTGTATCCACTGATCAGGAATTATAAGACAATTTCTTAATGGGTCAGAACATCTGCAAAACTGCAGCTATTACCAGATGACAGCTGTGGGTCAGGATCTCTGAAATGATCCAAGGAAGAAACGTGGCAAACCAGAATCATGGTGCAAGCATGTATAGTTTGAACTGATGTTCTTCTGTAAAATTTAAAATTGTAAAAAAAAAAGGATGTGAGACTGCACAGCTGGAGACCAGTCAGGTACACATGTTTATCTTTGAAAGCCTCCAAATTTTACCCTGAAATGTCAGAACTGGGTAATGGAACAATAAAAGAACACTTCATGGTCTGATGAACCTCTTTTGTAAAAGCGTCTTACTCAGGGGACATATTTCACCAAGATGCATGATAGAAAGAAGACCATGTAGACCATTTCATGGAAGCAGCGGTCCCTTATTGCTGTGGCCACTTTCAGCAGCATAATGTACCTTGCCAAAAATGGTTCAGGAATGATTTGTGGAGTCTTTGCCTTGGCCTTCAAGTTCCTCAGATCTCAGTCATAAGAACCTTTGTTCTAACCAGATCTCAGAACCTTTGCAACAGTCGGTGTGCTGGTGGCTCCGGAGGTAGGAGCTTGTGCAAGGTGCTTTGGAGTCTTCTGGACTAGATAAAGTACAGGCCATTTACATAAAAACAACACAGAGGTCCATTTTTGCCTTAAGTTCAGCTAAACAAATTTACTCTTCAGAACAAAATCACTTTTTACTAAACATCGGCAGTAGGAGATTTTAGATTTTTTTTAATTAAGAGCAACAGATGTACTGTAGTTTATTTTTGCTTTATGGATGTAAAATTTTTCTTCAGCGAGACATTCAATTTTTATACAAAATAACATCAAAAATGTTATGCATATAATCTATGATAATTCTTCAGAAAAAAAAACAAACTGCTAAAGCAAAATCAATTTTAAGTTGCCTTTTTTATTTAAATTTCATTTTAATTTGTGACTCCTTTTACCTGTGACATTACATAGAGAGAAGCAGACTTGTTGTCAGAATGTCCTGTTTATTGCTCAGGAGACTGAACCTTGTGTGACTTTGCTGCATGCTTATTTTCATGTAATGGGATTAAATGCCCTGCCCTCCATCTCAACCTGTCACCTGTCACTGCAAAATGTGGACCATCACAATCATAAGCAAATTGTCTTAATTTAAAGGTCATAAAATAATTATAAAATAGAAATATAATTATAAAAACTGTTTGAGAGCTATCAACTATAGCCTATTACTCTTAAAGTGAAATGCTTTGTGTAAAAATGACTGTGTTTCATGAACAAATTTTGAAACAACATTGACTCCGTCTAGTAGTTTAACCCTCATGGGACTCCTTAATGGTATATCAAAACAAAGAGCTCAAAAATGAGATACAGTATGCACATGTTATTCTCGGGCCAGCCATTGTTCTTATGAAATTTAAGTGGATTTATCTTAAATAAAGTTGAATAAAAGTGAAACCAACTCTAGAGACTTGAATATGACTCTGTTGTTTGGACTAACTCTAGCCCTTCATGAAGTAATATATTGGCCTACTTACATCTTGGTGATAAGATTACATTTGTTTTGTTCCACTTGAGTTTGTGTTTCCAGCAGTAGAAGCAGAAAAAAAAACAAAAAACAAAAACTGGTGTCAAGCAAATACCAGCACTGGAACTGGTTTGGCAGGAAAAACACACCCAGAGTACAGAGGGAGAAGTGTTAATGGATTTGGTTTAGATTTTAATACACTGTTATAAACAAAGCCTGTTTCACATGCGTGTTCAAATCAGAACATTAACTCACTCTTTTTTTATAACAGGGACATTTACTGTTTCCCTTTGTTGATTTTTTTTTTCTTTTTAAATAGATATTGTATCAAACTAAACAAGCATCATGGGACGAGGTGAGAGTGAGGGGTGGGAGGAAGAGCCTAAGACAACTCAACCCCAGAGTCATGGGGACAACAAGGAAAAAAGTTCCAAGGGTGGAGGCTGTCCAAAGTGCTGCTTGAAGACCAGGGACTGTCTGATGAGCCCAGAATGTGGCAGAGCACTGCAGATCTCCAGTGTTGTTGCCTTCTGCGGAATGTGTATCCGTGCATGGACGTGTAAGTCTGAACTTGAGAAATCCAAATAGTAATGCGCTGTTGTGATGAATTCAACATAAATAACAATAAAACAGGAATTTTGGTTATTTTGTGCTCTGATAATTCGCAAAATGGAAATTAATTTCTTTCACTGAAGGTTTTAAAACAAGTAGCCATGACATTTAATCACTGTGACTGTCTTTTAATTAATCTTTCCATCTTTTTTTTCCACTTTCCATTTCAACTATTTGGAACCTTTTTTCCCCTCACATAATATTTAATTACTAATTTTTCATTGTTTTTTTTTATTACAGAATCACCAAGGCCTTCGGGACTTCTATGAACTATGAAGAATCTTTCAATCTTCTGATTGAAATATTTTAGTGTACTCTGAAATGAAAAATGTTTAATTTGACTCTTTACTTAGTTTTTCTTAACTTCAGTAAATATTTAATATAAAAAATAAGTTAGCAGTATTTTAAACAGATAGGCCAGTTATTAAAAATGTCATACTTTACCAAAATATTTGATTTATGTAGAAAGAGGGAAGTGTATTTGTATCTATGCAGTAAATAATGTCATAATGTAGAAAGCTGGAGTCAAGCTTGTTTGTATATATTGTAATTTAAAGAATTACATGGGAAGAGTTCGAATGTATACAATAACTAAGTAAGCGTAATTTATTTTTTGAGTCAAAGTAAAAAAATGTATCTCCCTACAAATTGGTCACATGTAAGAGATAAATAATATTCATATTGAAAACCTGTTCTCACAATTTGATCACAACAAAAATCATCTGACATTCATCAAGGCCTTCAAGTTGAAGGCTTTGGTTCAGTTTGCCCGTTTTTAGAGACTGTTAATTTTATGAAACAAAAACCACATTTCCTTCCATTGGACAGGAAGCAGATAATAAAAATATAAATCATCAGTTGTTAAATCTGATCAAATGTAAAGACGATTGATAAAAAATGTTCTGTGGCAGATTGCTCAATTTTGCATACAAAAAAAGTCAGTTGTGAAAAAAAATAAAAGGCAGGAAAAATTGAAAATTTGAAGTTGTTTTATAGTACTAGTAAGGTTGTATGTGTGGGTCAGGGTTAAATCCTGTACAAAAAAGAACTCCAACAACTATGAAGTACAGGGGTGGCATCATGTTGTGTGTGTGTTTTGTAGCAGGAAGAACTGGTGCAATTCACAAAATAGAGAAAAAGAGCTCTATGTGCAAATATTGAACGTCTCAATATTTATTAAATGCTGCAGACTTTTTATACAGAAAATTCTTAAAATTATATGTAACTTACCAAAAGCATATTAGTTTTAAATATGTGTTATTAGTGTATATGTTAGATTCATTTGTCCTTATGTAGCTGCCTTCCTGTGTCCCACTGTCAGCAAAGGCATCACAATACAGGGGTGACATTTAAGGCGGACCGATTAAAGCTTCTCTGCAATTAATTTCGCTTTCCTCTCCCTGCTAAATACACAATCAACCAAAGGCAAAATGTCACTGAAACAAACGAGGAGCCGCCGTGTGGCTGACAATTACCACCAAGCACCTCAGAAATGCCAATATGTTAAACTGGGAGCGGTGTGTGTGATGAATGAGCACAAATGGCGATCCAGAGGCCTGGTGTTGCAGCCTTGCCAAAAATGGTAATGACAGCTGACAAGTCGATGCATAGGTCAAACGTTTCAAAGGTGTTGCACATAACATATCTGATAAATAGGATCACATCATTAGTAATACAAGAAAAATGCACCGTTCTGCACAGCATTATAAGCCGGTATTGATTACATGATACCAAATCAATTTTCTGAATTCACCGTAGTGTCTTAAGTCAATGATACATTTTTAATATATAAACTATTAAGACCACAACACAGTTTTATGCTGTGTCATTTATATACACAAGCCCAGACAAGTCTAAAATCCCAGCAATAACTACTAATACCCAGGAAAAAGCGAGCTAGAAACGACCAGGCACTATGACTAGTGAGCAGAAACAATCTTATAATGGACTGAGGAAACCAGAAACAATACAGAGGTATATAAAAGGGATATTATGATCTGCTGGTTTTCCAGATAATTTAAGTTTGATATTCATTTAAGATTTAATCTGGGGATATTTAGTTATGCCTGTGGGACAAGAACTCTTCCTACTCACTATTAATGAACTATTATCATGATGTAATCACAAAGTTAGTTTATTTTACTGAGTTTGTTTTATGTTTGAGTTGTCCACATGCTTAAGCAGAGCATTTAGCTCTTTTGTGCTTTTTAATATATACACATTTATTATGTTTTATTGCATTTGTGACAACCTTCTCTTTTTCTCTCAAAAAAAATTTAATTTTCAAGAGTTTTTCCTGAGTAAATCAGTTGTTGCATAAATAAGTTTATATATATATATATAATGATGTTGACTAAGAAGTGTGGACAGCACTGAAATAGAACCAAATCTACTTTAGTTAATGGAAACCCCCATTGAGACTGACCAGGATTTCAAGCTGCTCCTGTTGGACAGAAACTCACTTGGAATGCAGCAACCCCATCTGTTGTACTCAGACTGAGCCATCTTAACGAGCTGAAATGTTTCAGTGTTGGGTGATCAGCACCCACCTGCCCTCTTACAGTTTAGAGTCAAGAAAACCCAATCCCTATCTGGGGACTACACTGTGTTTGTCAGGTTGTCAAAACGGAAATGCTCCTTCAGATAATTTTTTTCCACATTTTTTTTCTTGTCAGGCACCACAGTCTGCCCATGTGATTATCTCCATCCGCAGCAAGTCACGGTGTGATGAATAGCCATTTTATTCAAAATAAAATAACTAAATACTGCTAATAAATATTTTTTTTAAATACTCCATAAACTAAATAAAGGTTCCAATGAAGTTTTCTCAAGGTTTAGGTGGAATCGGTTTTTGGGGACTGTGTGGACCGGAAAGTCTACGTAGTTCCCACTGGGTCTCTGAGGGGATGGTCTCAGCAACTTCAGCAAGAATTTATTTTTGATATGGCAGTCCCCTCTCACTTTCAATGCAACAATCTGCTGAATGCAAATACAACCAGGGTTAGAGCCCTGCAGTGTTCAAAGGCCTTCAAATTGCTGCACTCTGATGAGACCCAAATGAACGAGACATGAATGAAATGGCTTTTCATGCGATGCATTTAGTTGAAGAAATTCTAAATGGACAAAATATGACAAAAAATACTTTGGTGAGTCAAGGTTTTGCACAGTTTAAAGCAAAGGTTCTGTTGGTGAAATGTAACTATTCCATAGACATATGAAATAATTATTTTCACAACCATTTTTTTCTTATGAACAATCATAAATGTTTTGTGGAGAATTTGTTTTAATTATGCCCTTGTGTATCTGAGACAAACGCTGCTTTGTTTGCTTAACGCCAGCAAGAAATAAGAGTGACAATGGAGACATTTTACATCTTCTTTTCTTTTTCTGGTTACCTTTGTCCTTTCTTCTGTCAATACAACACTTTTATCTTATGATGAAACAGGTAAATATTGAGAGGAAATAGTAAACAATGTCAGACTAAAAAAAGGATATCCCTCTACTGTCACAGGCATATCAACTTTCTTTTGGAAACGTCAGTGTTGTCTGGATGACAGCATTTTTTTGTGTGTGTGTTGGTTTTTCAGCCTTATTCTAAGTTTTGTCAGTTCTTTTTTCTCTTGATGTCTTCATAGTTAGCATGACCCCTGTCATTGTAAGGTTAGTTTTGGCTAGATATGTAATGTCAGAACCAAAAAAAAAAGGAAAGAAAAGAAAAGCATGAGTGCAAAACATTTCTATCATTAGATCTAATTCTATCATTAGACTTGCCTGACTCACTGGGATGACTAGTTGTGCGCAATCTGAAAGTTGTGGGTTAGTGTCTCCATCCCTGGTCGGTAGCAAAAGTTGTCTACCAACCTGAGTTCTGGTGTATGAAGGTGTGAGCATGACTGTGTGAATACGGCTCTCGTGAAGTTCTTTCAATGGCCAGTATGATAAGAAATATATTCTCACCATTGTGGATAAACCTTATTTTGCATGTTATATATGTCATGGGTAACACAGGTGACATTAAAACACTCCTTCTTAATTCTTTAAAATTGTTTAAAATGAAACAAAATCAAAGTTAGGATGAATACAGACTCTGAAAGAATAATTTATAACTAACATGAACAAACACTGTCTCATTTACAGATTACTCAGACGGGAGAGGAGGAAAACTATGTGTGAGATTCATATTACAAGATTCTTTTTCTTTAACCTTGATTTTCTTTTTTTGAACTTTTCTAATCACACGGTTTTTCATTTACACTCTACGCTTGGCACATTTGTTGCTTTATAATTACACTTAGATGAGAACAGGCTTGACATAGACTTCCGTTTTCTACCCAATGGCACCTACTGGGTACCAAACCACTGATCGACAAAATGATAACTCTTTCCACCAGGGAATGACTGCCTCCCGCTCCAAAAAAAAAAAAATAAATGTTTGACTAGTCTGTGTTGCAGCGTTTTTTGTGTAGATCAGATGAAAGTGGATATGAGAGAATCTCACAGTGACTGAGGCGGAGAAAGAAAAGAGAAAGAGGCAGTGAAAAAGATGAGATTTGCGATCTCATCTGTTCACCCAAGGGCCTCTCTCCAGCACAGCTTTTCACTGTCGTCAATCATCTCCATGGAGACACCTTAAAACTGACATGATTGAAGGCGCATTGGATGCATCCTAAAAATGCCTGTTGTTCACACTGAGAGACGTAAAGACTGCCAACCTTATGTTGGATCTGACCTGAAGATAGCAGGTGTGTATAATAATTTTACTTTTTACTTGATATTAATGAAAGGAAAAATTCTGAATAAAGTCTTTTCGTCACTCTTCTTATGTTGTAGGGTTAGGGTTACAGGATACAATACAATAAAAAAAAAATCAATATAGCACAACTGCATGATGAAATTAATTAAGTCTAATTCTTTTTACAAACTTGCTAGGAAAGTTCTCATATTTTAAATTCTTCAGTCTGCATATGTGATGTAAAATACAAATAACTTCTGAGAATATAAAAAAAAAAACAATAGACGTGTTTGTGTATCTCTTGCAAACTGTTTTTTAAAATGGATTTTCATTTGGAAATGAAACTCGGCTAAATGAATTTAACAGGTGGTTTTGCTGTTAGTTCTGCGACCTGCAAAGGGAATATTCACCGCTTTCAAACCTTTCAATTATGTTTCAACAGCAGGAGAGGAGACTGGCATTTAAAAAGAAAAGCTGTTCATGATTTTTTTCATCAGATTTTTGTATCACTTGAGACATGTTCCTTGTCACTTTTGGTAATTTTCAGCAGATGTGGTTGTTTCTAGTTTTTAGAAGTGTGGTTGTTTGTTGAGCTACATGGACGTGTTTGTTTCTTTATCTCTATTTGCAACTCTGTTGCTGATTTGTGCATGCTTAGCTTCGATACTGCTCATTTCATGCTAATTTTACACACCTCTCTCAACATCTTTGGTTCTCTGGAGCAGTACCTCAGATAATGTTACCAAGGGGAAGCCACAGTGCTTGCAGACATCTTTGAAGTTTTGCTCTCAAATTTACAATGGAACTGAAATTGGGGCTTTGTGATATTCATACAAAAAAGCTGACTTTGTTGTCTTTCAGCCACTTTGTAGCTAAATTGGCAATATGTTTAATGTCATTTTCTATTTGTCCAACCCATATGTGCCCACACTTTTGCTTCCTGACTGATGGCTTAAGATGTTGCTGCAATACTTTTTACATAATGTATTTATGGGATGCTCATTCATATTTCCATTATGCCATATATTTGTGTTGTACATCTGTCCCTCGTGCAGCAAAGCAAACACACCACAGAATGCAGCAATCCACCTACTTCACAGGTGGGATGGTGTTCTTAGCAGTTGCGTTTCTTGGAGGAATTGTGGCCTGGTTTGGCCTCCACCTACCCAGATGAAATCAATTAAATCAGTTAGATCCTGGGATGGGAAAAAATTCAGTGCAGCCCCACACAAAGCACATGAAAAAGTCTTCCTATTCTCATTAGACATTAGAAGTTGATGACAAATCAAAAATAACCACTGCTTCTTCCTCGCTCTCTTTAAATGTAAAGACCTCAATTCATACTTCATTTTCCAGTAGTCTCCAATAATAATACTATAATTTGTTCCTGAGCGCAGATGCCAATGGAAATCTGGTTGCTTATATTGCCTTTGGACTAATGGCTTCTTCTTTTCAGAATGGACTTTAAGCATATATCACTCTGGAACTAATCTCACTGTAGATAACTACAGTGTCTCACCAGCTTCACCAACCTTTACAAGTCCCTTTTTTCCCCACTTTTGCTCTGTGGTTGATATGCACATTTCACACCAAATCATATTAATATAATTTCAGTCATTGAGTTACAGAGATGACTCATTTTGTATGGTGGTTTTATGTTATGTTGTGTCTCCATAGCTGATCAAAAATACTAAATCGCAAACAGAAGGAAACTCAGAAACTCATATGTAAGGTTTAGGTAAATGGATTGGTTTATTTACAGTTATGAAGTCAAAAAGCCTGAAATTGCAAAAGGAGGGTACTAGCCCAAAATCCCTTGTGTAAAACCAAGGGATTTTGTTAAATTGTAATTTAATTACAATTTAATTGTAATTAAATTGTTTGGTTGAGTTTTTAATTTTTGTACATAAATAAACTTCACGTTGTCCTTTTTTTGGTTTAGAACAAAGCTGTTTCACACTCTCCATCAACAGTATGGGTTTAAAACATGTTGATAAAAAACAAGATGCAAGTCCAAAAGTAAATTATTAAAATGTCTGTGTAATCTTCTTTTTATTTAACTTTCTTTTTTGAAGATACCATCAAAGTGAATGGAAATGTCCCTAAGGAGATGAACAATAAGTTTATGCTGACATTTTTATGGGAACATGCTAAACCCTAACCCTACCATAACCTTTCATCATTTATTTTTGAACACATGCAAAAAATAATAACTCAATCCAATGTGCACATGGCTGAATAATTTTTTTAACAATTTGAGATGCAGAATATTATCCACTTTTTGTTTATTTTAAATTGTAAAATAAAGTTCGGAAAAGGTTCTTATTCCAAACTCATTATAGTAATTGCCAGCAAATTGCAGTTTACTCCAGCATTCATCAGCTATAAATAAACCTACTTGCAAAGTATACTTTACAGCCTGCTCAGTTGTGTGCATTCCATCACCTTTCCTGGGATTCTCATTCATATTTCATTGACAAGCTTTGCCATTAATAAGCTTTAATCACAATTTTCAGCAAGACTGAGCTTCTGTTGCCATAATATTGACCCTTTTTCAATCTGATGTCAATTAAATATTACTGAACCTTTACAACATAATTATTTATGGCTTATAATTACTCTCAAGACAGGCAATCATATAAGAAAATCAAACAGATTTTACAGCGTAGCCTTTTTACTCATTTATCATCATTTGCTTGAGGTAGCATATGGATCAAAGTTGCTGTTGAGACTTTCTGCTGTGAAACATTACAATTAAGGAGTTTGACTTATTGTGTCCAAAGAGTGCCAAAGTTTTCAGGGTTTTATTTGTAAAATTTCAAAATCATGTGTTCTTTTTTTCCCAGTTGAAGAATATCCATGATTTTGACTATCTATCAAATCCCCAAAGGTTTGTGTTTTTTTAATGTGACAATTTGTGGAAGAGTTCAGATGGGTAAGAATTCTTTAGGGAGGCACTGAAGCTCTAACAGTTATTGAAACTCTAAAAAAGTTTCCTTTGTTTTTCAAAGCATGTAACAGTGAGGTAGGTTCTTTAGGCTATGTGGACTGAAGGATTAAAAAAAAGAAAAGAAGAAAAGACAATATCCAGAGACGGCCAAAGCTGTTTACCCAGCTACCATCTGGGAAACAGGATGAACAGGCTGCGGCGGAGATACAGTAGTAACTGCGGCCATACAAGCAGACTCAGGAGCAGATTTATTCTCCATGCTGTCAAAGTATTGAATTCTTCCTTTTCACGCCGCTGAAGAAAAAAAAAAAGGCTGTCTTTTTTTTTTTTTTGCTTGTTTGCTCATTCGTTTGTGACTTTGCTTTTTATTCTGTGTGGAAAAGAAGGACAATATGTCTTTTTTCTGAACCAATCTTGTTTCAGTTATCAGAACAGCAATGTAAAGTTGAGAATAATTGTGTAAATTAGGCCTTTATATGTAAGAGATTTTTCACATAAAAAATGAAAACGTATATGTAGCCCTCCTTAATTTATGAATACATTCTTTTGTGTCTGAATTTGTTAACATACTGTATATGAAAAAATTTTTAAATCGTTTGACTTTAGTAGGAACTCATCGCACTCATAGTTTAAGGAAAACTAGCTAGTAAATTTTTTTTGTCACATTTATAGATATTTTTTAGATTCATGCATCATTTTCATTCAACTTCACAATTACGAACCAATTTGTGATGTTTTGTTACCCATAGCAAATATCTAAGCTCATGAGAGTAATGTGGCAAAATGTGGAAAAAGTTCAATAAAAATAAAAATTTTTTCAAGGGTCCATAAGTAATGACCAGAATGGAAATTGAATCCGATTCCAGAAAATACATTCACAATATATACTGAAAACTATGAAAAGAGACAGAAATCCAAGACAGACAAAAAGGAATCCACATAACATAAACAAATACAAAATTAAGCCACCTCATACAAAATTAACTTTACTGCGTCACATCAAATGTCGTAAGCAATGTTTTGCTTAAGGGCACATGCACTGAAAATACTGACAATTGATGCAATATTTATATTTTACAGGAAGAAGTGAGTAAAAAGTTTTCTGGTGTGCTGAAAGGATTTGAAGATGCCCTTGTAAGTCTCTCATCTAGCTTCGCTTATTCTCACCTTCCAGCAAACAAACAGATTCGAAGCAACGCTCTGTTTTCTCGCAGTTTGATCAGAGCAATTCAGGGTCAGTAGGACAGGATGGACGCAATACACCAGGTGTATCATTAGCGTTGAAATGGTTCTCCAAAGGATGAAACACTGTGCTTTCTCTGCATTTTTTCTTTTCCAAGACCAGTTCTCTTCATCACCCATAGGATTTTTAAAGGAGTAAGGTCTGTTCTTCTAAAATAAGTGGGAAGGCAAAGTTCCGTCTTTTGGCTGAAGGCCTTCGCAGCACTTACTTTGTCAGCATAATTCACTGTCATTTTAACAGGCACTTTAATGGCGCTTCCGAGGCCAATTCTCAATGATCGCTTTCCTTCAGTCATCTAGAAAGACACAAAAAGTAGCTGTGTAGCGCTAAAGAACAATATGCTAAAGGCATTTATCCTTTTTGAAGAAGAAATATCCCTTTCTCCCCCTTTATTGGCTGTCTTTGTTCTTGAAAATAACTGGGTGTCATCAATGACATTTCTGAAAGTGCATAATAAAACTCGGATTGCACAGAAAGCTGCAATTTTCTCATGTTAATTCTTTGTGTCTTGCAAAAGTAAGAATCTGCCGGGTTTTTTTATCTGTTGTAAATCTACTGGGCCCTTTTAGTATTGTGATGCTATGTTTCATTTTCACAAACAGAAGTATAATCCTTTTAGAAACTCTTTTTTATGTACACCTTGTTTGTGCAAGGTAGGAATCTGTTTGAATCCAGTGCAGCATTAAATGTTTGTGGCCTAGGTGGCCTTCAACAAGGTGTTAGAAATATCATTACATAATTGCTGCCATTTTGTTGGCTGGACATTCACCAAATTCAATAACACGTTTCTTTTGTATTAGATTGAGTTCTATTGACTGTGATGACTATTTAAGTACACTGAACTCATTCTCAATAAAATAAAAAAAAACAGTTTGAGATGATTTGAGCTTTGTGAAATTGTGTGTTATCCTGCTGGAAATAGCCGTCAGTTGTGATCATAACTGGATGGAAACTGGAGGCAATGCTCGATATCTGTGGCCTGTGTCGAAAGGGCACAGGAAGGCTGGGGCCTTTAAGCAATGCTAATCATGTGTGAGAAGAGATTGCTCCCACCACAACAGTTGATAAAGAGCAGGATGGGTCAATGCTTTGTTGTTGTATATGCTAAACTTTGAACTTAACATCTGGATGTGGCAGATAAAATTAGACTCTTCAAACCAGGCAGTCATTTCCCTAATCTGCTGTTTAAAATTTTTGTAGAGCCTCTGAATTGTGATCTATTGCTGTTGTTATCCATCTGGTTCAGGGTTTGAAGTATGCATAATTTTGTTTTAGCAAGTTTTTAGACTATATTGTGTTTGATTCTATCATTTCAAACCCCCCTTTCTGTTCTCCTTTGACATCTGACAATCAGGCATATTCCCCCATAAAATGTTATGAAGCCTAAGCGCAAATTCAAACTGGAAGACTCTTTTATCCCCACCGGGATCCGTTAATTGAAGCGACCTGCCCACAATCGTCGACCTATCAACGCTGGACCAAGCCACGTCACGTCCAATCATCGACCAAGTCCCAGCTGATAAGGACCTTCATTCATGGTGTCCTTTGCTCTCCAGCCGAGCTCAACCCACCACCACCCCTTCTCCTCCATTCGCCCGGTCCTGAGGCCCGCACCCTTCTTCAACCTCCACCACCAGTGCCGGGCCCTGGGGGGATGATGTTCCTAACAGCATCGGGGATGCTCATCAGAAGCCTATCGCTAACGCTGCGATAACCGTTATCCCCAGCCGGGGCCCGAGCGCCAAAGACTTTAAATTCTGTTTGTCTCTTCTAATTGTCTTCTTATCTCCGTCTGAGTCTCTCCAGATTGAATTATTGTTAGGTACATTTCCTGTAAATTGAAACAATGATGGTGCATTAAAGCCAATTGATTATTAGTTTCAGAAATACTCTACATGATCAAAGCTGGCTTTTTCTCTCTTTTATGTTTGGAGCAAACATCAGCAAATTGTGGTCATCAAGCTGAGTTGCCTAAATGCATTGAGTTGCTGCCTGAATAATTATTAGTGTTACATTAGCTGTGAATAAGGTGTATAAAATAAAGTGTGTGGTGGTTTTAGAATATCAGTATAAAATTCTTTCACAGAGCAGGATGCATGGAAAAAATCTCAACAAATGTGACAAAAACAAAAAAGAAATGCAAATCCTGTCGAAATGTGTTAATATTAAAGATCGATTTAAGTTGGGCCAGTATCCTCATTGCACTCCACCAAGAATACGTGTTCTTAAATTTATTTTAAAGTAGCTTGTGCCCTGATTGAATTTGCCTAGTTAAATAAGAGAAATTCCCCAAAGAAACTTGCTTACAATTCTCATCTGAAGATGGATTTCACTTCGGATTAAATAAAGCATGAGTAGCTCAGGGCTGAAAGCTTTTTTTTTTTCTTGTCATTTTTCTAACTAGAGGTTGTACATATCTTGTTGCTAAACAAGATATGTTTAGCAACAACATATCTTGTTGCTAATTCAAAGCTGACATGAGAGCAAGACTGTTTATTTGATATTTAAATAATGCAGCAAAGTCTTCTGAGAGGTGAGTTTTCTGAAGGGGTGAAAGGAGTTTGACCTCTTTCCTGTGTTGTATTCAACAAGTGGTTCCATTCTAGTTAATATGTGGCAGGACTGGAGGATTGCCACCTTCAGTCTGAGATACACTTGTAGGGATTTCTTCATTATGTTTCCAGGGTGATCTAGCCTCTTTTATGAAGTAGTTCCGTTAAAAAGTCCCCAAAATAAGCCACTCGTAGGCTATCTGGTGATGGCAGCCATGTGCATACCGGTCCTGCACAGGTGAGCTTTCAAAAGTTATGGTTTTGTAATAGAGCAAAATAAGACATGGACTGGGTCACTATTTCAAAGGGTAGGCATACAGGGAGTGCCGTGGTGCGTCACATCAAATGTAGTCTTTCAGATGCTCGACATGTGTATGTGGTCAAAGTGTGCTTGACTTCAGTCTTGGATGGATTTATCATAAGCATAGCCCCCTGTGATCCCCACAGGTGTGTAAAGGCCTGGATGCCGCGTGTATGAAAATAACAAGGCTATATTTTCTTTGATTTGAGCCAGATTCTATAAATTGCTTAAAATGGACACTGAAAATCTCTCTAATGAAAAGTGAAACACATTGTGAGCAATTTTCAGTTTTTTGTGAAAAAGGCCTGGGTTAAAGTGTAGAAGTAAAAGTGAGCAGGTCAAGAATAGCCTGTAATTCCAAAAATGTATATATAATGACAGAAATCAAACCTTTTCCTTCAATGAAATTATTATTCCTTTGCCGAAGCTCGACCAGGCGTGGCAAACCAACAGAAGATGTTTGACAACTCCTATCTTTTTTTTGTTGTTGTTGTTTTTTCCTGTACTTTATCACGACAGATGCACAAAAAAAAAAAAGTTCCCACAGTCTTCTGTTGTTTGCCATGCCCTTATGGATTTAGGCAAACAAGTAACTTGACAGTTGATAACCACGTGTACAGCCTGGACTGGGGGAAAATGACCTTGTGAGTTCAGAAAAAAACTGTAGACTAAAAAGAAAATAGCAGCAAAAGCCTAAGGTAAAAAGAACAAATGTAGTCTTGGAGAAAGCTGTTATAAAACTGAAGAAGGAGATCAATGTCATTACTCATTTGAAAGCTGCGCATAGAAGAGTCCAAAGTCTTTTAGGAGATTTCAGCAAACTGAAAGAGGTAGTACTAAATGGCAGATTGTAATCTGTTCATTAGAGAAAATGACACACAAAGGAGTAGAATGTTGCTGTGAGAAAAGTGGCTTGGCTGGTTGATGAAACAAAGCTGAAAATTTTGGGAAAAGTTTGACAAGAAAGGTATTGTAAGGAATGCAACTTTCAAGACATTTTCGATGTCTTGAAACTTGGCGATTATGATCCAATCACTCCAAAGATTTCTCCTTTAACAGCCATGCTACGGTCTTCAAGAATATGTTATTAAATTATCAAACCAATATTTTCTTCAAAAACCTTTTCAGCAGTTTCTGCTATTGGATGTTTTGTTGGTGTCATGGTGCCAGTATGCCTATTGGATGTTTTTGACCAGCAATGTCATTCTGAAGTCCCCCACTTCCTGGATACACACTGCCATCAATTTCAGAGAATCCAGCTCCTTTATAATACAACTTGTATACAAATACAATATGTTGCCAAAGACAACCTGATATTGCCAAAGCTTTTGGATCACTTGGCTTTATACAAATATGAATTTGAGTGACTTATTATTTTTAATGTTTCAGCTTTGATGTTGCTGGCACTCCCTTTGTAGCTATAACACCTCCAACTATTTTGTGAAGGTTATCCACAAGGTTAAAGAGTATGCCTATTGGATGTTTTTGACCAGCAATGTCATTCTGAAGTCCCCCACTTATGTTGTATAGGAATGGCTGACATGCAATTTCTGCTCTAATTCACCCCAAAGAAGTTCAAATAGGTGATGGTTGAACTATGTGAAGGTTCTTCAACACCAAGCTCATTTATTTATAGTTTCTTTCACTGAAACTAAGGGGTACAGTCCATCTCCTGAAAACCCACGCAATGTTTCCTTCTGTACAACACTTTACACTTCACATGATAAATTCCAATGGCAATGTGCTTTATTTACACCATCTGATGTTTAGCATTGCACTTGGTGATTAAAGAGTTGGACACATTGTTCTGTCACTAATCTGATAGGCCACATAAAGATTACAGGGATGTCGTTATAGACTCTGCAGAAAGTTGGCAAACTCTGCACACTATGCGCCTCTGTGTTTTTGATTTCACATTGCCTACCACTGGCTAAACCTATCATGTAAACTGAAAAGTTCAGATTAAAATGCTTACATAAGTTTTGTTACAAAAATAAAGTAGGTATAATTATTGTGTTGATAAGGGGTTCAAATTGTCTGTGACAGACTGGCGACCTGTCCAGGGTGTATCCCGCCTCTCACCTGGAACGTTAGCTGGAGATAGGCACCAGCCCCCCTCCCAGCCCCACTAGGGACAAGGGTGGACAGAAAATGGATGGATGGATGGATGGATTGGTTCAAATTGTTAATAGTAACTTAGCTTCTTAAGCACTTATGAAGCCAGATTACACTGATTTAAATATACAACAGCTTCTTTGGGCACTATATGTTGTCATAAAAATAAATTCACCCAACCTTTAGTCTTTATGCTCTTTATTTTTAATTAAGCCAGCAAGTCAATCAAATCTCAGCCACATGACATAACTTACCTGTTTGTGGGTGTCTTAAGTTCTTTGTCATTAGTGATTGTTGATTCTATTATTCTGCTTGAGCTTCCATTCTGACTGCATGACTATGAGGTTGTTCATGCAGTAGTCTGGCTTGTGATTTGGTTAAGAGGAGCTGTGGAAAGTGACCTCCACGGTATTTTTTACACAAACCCCCCTGCGGCTCGAAGCCCTCTGTTCCAGCTGGAACTCAGCGCTGTGCGACAGATGCCACATTAAAAAAAGCCCTTCCTCTGCCGTCATTGTGCTACCAAAATCCCCTCACTGTCACTTTGCTTCAGTCTCTCAGCAGAACATGCGCTGGACTGTATGTGTAGCCATTAGTACCCATTAACCACTCAGGTCAGGGTCTCAAAGACTCAGGTTGTTTTAGTCATGCTGGATATGTATTTGTGTTTAAACAAATTCTCCCCAAAGTGTCTCTCTGAAGTGCTGATGTTTTCCCTCATCTCATCGAGGCTGAAATGAACCATGCATCTCTTGGATGTAATGGGTTGATAATTTTGTTTCAGTGCTGTTATGTTTCATCTGAGATCTGCTTAACATTATACAATTAGATTTTATTACAAAACAATAACACTATGCTCTGGTAACATTATAGAAAGCTTTAGAAAGCATGTTTTTTTTTAATCCCCAGATAACCTAAACTACTTTCCAGTGAAATAACCTCTACAAAATACATTTTCTTCTTAAAATGATAAAATGCCATGTGTTTATCTAGCAGATTTTCTGCAGCCTGAGTGTAGCCATGACACTTGACCAAATATTTTGAAAACATCCAATCTTAAACCTTTTGCAGGTGGTTGAAGCTGAAGAATGTCCTGTAGTCAAGCTTTATGGGTATGGAAAGCTTTTGAAAACTGAAAGCAGTCTTTTCTCCAAAGATATTTATACTTTTTAAGACATACTGGCTGACAGCAGCAAAAGACCAGGGAACAAAAACTAGCTGGGAAATGGATAGAATTTTCTGCATTTTGCAAGGAAGTAAAACATCAAAACAAAAGAAAAACTCTTTTCACGTATATTTAGCACATTCAAAAATATTTTCTATGTTGTAAACTTTTTTATTACATCCTTTTACCCTAACACATCTAGTGATTACCCTCTTTCCCATTTCTGACCATTTATTTTAGTTAAACTTTCCAGTTATTTCAAAGGGTTTCAAATGCCATTCATTCCAACAAGCCTCACAGGTGTCCAGAAAACCATTGGCTGCTGTGTTAATCACTGGAATCCAAAATCAGTCGTTAACTACATTGTAACTTTTCCCTGTTATGAGCTTATTTATGGGTTTAGCACTCAACAACCAAACTGAAATGGTCACAATTGCAGTTACTGTTTAGTGACTGCTCTGACTGTAGAAAGTGTAGGCAAGTAGCTGCTTTTGCAGCAGATTTGTTGTGACTCATCTGACACAACAAATCTGCCTCACTTGAATTACATTTTCTTTTATTTTTTTATTTTTCCATCTTGAGCATTCATCAAGAGAACATGTCCTCACTCAGTGTGACTACAGAGGACAGGGGTCATGGATTGTCAATTAAAAGTTCCTAAAACTACATTTTACACTCATTTTTTTTCCCAATAATTTTGTCCAAATTAATATTTCTAAAATGAAGGTTATTTTTTCCTAATTTGTTTTGTGTGAAGTTCAGTTAAAGCTGATTTTATAGGCCTTTTCCACATCTTTATCTGGTGCGCCCAAAAACCTGGAGGATGCTGTAGGTGAATAACCTCCTAAAAGTTCAAATAAAGGTAGGCAACAGCAAAAGTCAACTTTAAACACTCCTCCTGATTCTTCGTGTCATAGGCAGTGTTTTGAGTAAGAGTTATTTGTCAGTAGCAGTCAGTCATATCCTATCACTAGCCAACAAACCAGACTAATGCCCAGAGAAGCCATGCAGCCTGATTACACATGCCCCTGCAGTTCAAAACAGATGCTCTTCACTAGCTCTGGCAGCATGGAAGAGCCTTAGGCAGGCAGCTATTTTGGGTAAATTAGTAAAGACAACAGTAGCTCCCCAGGTTGATGCTGCCATGCTGAGGTGCAGTGCAAGGCGACAGAGTGGAAAACATAGACTCAGCCTGGGCAGCACAGCCCTGCAGGCGTTTGTCATTTGGAAGCTCTCCAGCTGACAGGTGGTGACTGTGGCCGACTGGTCCCCATGTACCTTATACAGGTAATTAGCCATTCAGCTCAAACATGCAGGATAAGAGTACAATCACTGAAAGATATGTGTATATTCAAGACAAGTATACAGAGGACATGTTTTCGGTGTGCAATTCTTTTCTGTGTACAATATGTTAGTAGTAACTTGATCGAAAGGCATTAGGGTGCAATTATTTTAAAACAAAATTGACAAAAAGGACGATTTTTGTTTTCATTCTGATCTTGTTTAAACATTCACCTTGATGTTTCCCTCATTATTGTCTTGTTAAGATAGTATAACAATGTGTTTAACATACAGAACACACATGATAAACTGTATGAGGTAAAGTGTTGCAGTAAAATCTGCCATTGACTGACCTATCACTGCTATGTTGCATTTAGCATAAATGCATATATATTTTTGGTTTAGATTCCAAAAAAAATTACTGTTGTTCATATAAGTATCTACAAAATGAACATTGTAAAAAACTATATATAAAGATGCTTAACAATAATAATCTGAATTCATAAAATACAACACCGCAGAGTTATAGGCAGAGCAGACAGCACTTTGATGAGAAAGTATTAATTAATTAAGTATTAATTTTGGTCACTAAAAACTTGCGCTGTAGACGAATTTAGAAGAATTGTGAACATTTCTGGAACTCAAAACATGAATTATGTCTTCTTTTAGTTTTTAGCTTTGAGGTAATGTTCTGCTCCTCTTGTCCTAAAATAAACTGCATACAAAAACAGATGAACCACATCAAAAACTTAACTGTAGAATAATTATCTAGGAAAAAGTAAGAGCATATGGAGTACTCTCCTTTAATAAGAAACCATTGCTTTTTTTTATTTAATCAACACAAGCGTGACTAACTGTCCAAAAGCAAGAGGTTGGGCTATTTGCTAGGCTGGAACATTAAGATATATGTGAACAAAAGTTAAATGGTTGACAGTAATATGGGGGTGCACTTTTCTATTGATTACTAAAGGAAAGTTTCGCCTCATCAGAATGAATTTGTCCTTAAAAGGGACATAGAAGAAAACTTAACTACCTTAATGAAAACTGAAGACATGTACATAACTGTACATTGTCAGAAATTAGAATTTCTCCAAAAAAAAATCCCAATTAATTGGTTTGAATTGTTGATTTGGCACCAATCCATTATCCTTAGCAAGAATGTGGCCAAAGTACAAAACAGTCACTCACTTTTCACAGAAAGAAACGTCTGTTTAGCGTGAGCATCCATCTGCCATGACTGATTAAGAGTTGATAGGAGAAGAAAGAGCCAGTAAATGGTTGACCAAGAAAAGTACTCTTTGAAGGATTACTAGTAGAAATGATCTTCTTATCAAAAATTAATTTGTCTTTAACATATGGAGGCAAAAATGTAAGATGTTACAGTTCATCTGAATCTATTGACATGTAAAAAACTGTACATGAACACATCAGAATTTAAAATTCGTAACAATTTTGACTGTATCAAAAAGTAAATCTTAGTTAAAAGTTATTCACAGTGACAGTCTATATATTCCATATGCCCACATGTCCAAATCCCAACCCAAATGCTCTCATGCATCAAATGAGGTTGAATACTGACGCATGTCCCATCAAATGTATAAAAACAAATTTCCTCACCCTTCAAAATTATAAAGTTTCCAAATTATCTAGCCATCTAAATAATGTAAATTTAAAATGAATTTCTTTTTCAAATATCTTTGCTTGCAGGACAATAAGCATTATACTGTTTGTATTTTCAACTAGAAAACTTATTCATCAGTCAACTCCAGTTCATAATAAGCTTTATTACTTATCCAATTGTACTCAAGCTTGGTATTAAATATTAATTATATCTAATTGGCTTCTCAACCCCATGCAACCCCTCCAGTGCTACATGAAACCAATGACCTCTACCAACAAACCTTTAGAACCAGTAGTGCTAATGAGCTACTATATTCCACAGGATTATTTTAATAATGACTTTTCAATACCCTTATCTGGCTGTCTCAAATTTGGTGAATAGGCCTTTTTTGATGTAAAGTAGGTAGTCCACTATATGACTGTATCACAGTGCGAGTTAAAAGTTTTATAAATGGTCCAAGGGATAGTTGAGGTTGAGTCAGTCAGCGTTGATGGGCAGTAAATGAGGAAAACGGACCTATGTAAATGGAAACCTGGCTCATGCTGCTCTGCTGGGAAATCAGGTGGCCATTTGAATATTCAACCCCAGGGCCAGCGCTCTAATTCCTCTCCCCTCAACATGCCACACAAGGAGAAAAGAAGTGACAAAATGGCAAAGAGCGCACAGACATGAATTTGCATTTTAATGTGCCTGTCGGAATCACTTTGGATAAGAGCTGCGGGTATGAGGGACCATATAACCCCAAGGGCCCCCGCCAAACAACCTATAATAGCCACCATCCAAAAGAACAACATCCTGAGAAGGAGGAAGTTGTTACTAATAGAAAATAAGGAGCATGGTGGAAGTAGGAATTGGCAGGTCTTAGATCTTAGAATAAGTTTGGATTACTGAAATGTTTAGGAGGCAGAATTTTTAGTCCCCAGAAAAAAAACAATATAAACACTTGATAGAACTTTTTCCTGCAAGTCCTGTCATTCATTGACATTGATTGCACTGACACTTTAATTACGACGAAGGACAATTGAATTTTTCACACCCTGCAACAAAACAAACAACTTCAGGATATCTATAGAGCTTCAACCATTTAAGGTCTGATCATTATTCTTTCATTTTTTGTTTTATTTATATTTTTATTCATCTCTCTTTGGATCAACACCCGCAGAAACATATGGTTTCTTTTATCTCCGAATCTCTTAAGAGAACACTGGCAAAAGTAGCTGAAGAAACAGCCAAGGAGTAAATCATCTCACTCTGACAATCTGTTATTGCTATTTAAAGTCTTCAATCACGTTGTCATTTGGTGAAAGGTGGAGGCAGTCAGCTCTGTTTAATCAGTTCAGTTTTATCTCCTGTTCTTACAGAGTGTATCTTTCCAGGTATCGATAGGCATCATGTCCTGACTGACACAAGGACACAAAGTGACTGTCAGGGAGCTGTACTTTTACTCTCCAAGAGCAGACATCTTGGCAGCCAGGCTGCTGAGAAACTGGAGTCGTCCTACAGAGACATCATTGAGGCTGTGTCCCCTCTTTGTCAAAGGTATTTCAAGGTCTTCTCAACAAAGAAGATTAATTAGACTTCAGTCTCCTTGGATTACATGCAACTGTCTCTGATGTTTTAGCTTGAGAATTCAGTTAAATTTATTTATAAAGTGCTAATTCACACCAAATGACATCTCAAGGCAATTTACAAAACAGTAAAATCCACATATTTGAAGAGGCATAATGGCAATGCTTTGCTTTTAACAAAGAGAAACCTCTAGCAGGTCAGGTTTAGCATGAGTCTTTGCAGTGGGATCTCCTTGCTATGGGAGAAGGCATTAGGACTGTTTGAAATCAATTGTTTTTAGCCTTTTTTTTTTCCATCTCAGCATCTCACATTTGGTATTACCTGTAAAGCATAATTGAGAAAGTGGTGTTGGAAGAGATGTGGTGCTTTTTACTCTTCACCAGTAAAGGTTTTAATTGGGATGAAGAATTAGCCTGTGCCTTCTGTGTCTGCGATTAAAACAGCATCTCACAGAAAGACTGACTGAAGGAAATATTTGATTTAGTGTATTTACTTTTTTTTGCCAGAAAACTTGAGTGATTCAGGCTGTGTCTTGTGCAGTATCCTGAGATTACCTTTATTGAGAATAGGCACTCATAGCATAAATAAACACAACTGAAAACTGCCTTGAATTGAAATGCTAATTCAATCAGGAGAACCACTTCAATAAAACAAAACAGCCTTTCTGTCAAGAAGGACAGATTATTTGCACCATGGCCCATCAGGGGAAACACAGAAACCCGGTAGATAGGACTGTAGTTTGCTCGGCAGTTTATAACTTTACTGGTGAATAGCAATCAACTGTGAAATTGGTATCAACTAGGTTTGAGACTCCTGTTCAGATTATTGCGTGGCTCTGCATTGCTCCATGCCCCAACTTTCGAATGCCATATCTGATGAAGTTAACTCTGGTATACGTCAAATGCTTCTAAGTTAATGTGTATATGGAGACGTCTCCACTGAATATGTCATGGTTTATTGACATTTTATTATCAAGGACAAGAGCAGCATTTGAAAGGCTTAGCCATTCACTCAAGTATCTATATAATGTTAAGGGTTGGACAAAGGTAGCCAAGTGTTTTGTATTTCAAACACATTTTGAGTGTAATGATCCATCATAATTGTCTTCTATTTCATATTATATGTTGCATTCACCAGCAGGATACATCAGGTCACATGTCCAGTCTTAGCTGATGGCTGTATTTGGCCAAAACAAATTGTAAATAACAAAATCTTTCTTCACTTTGATATTCATGTATTTATAGTCATTATTGTATTGTATTTACTACACCAGCAGTAAGTAGTCCCTATACAAACCTTTGCACTCCAAAGGAGCAACGCTTGCCTTAAGTGAAGTTAATCTATGCAGCTTCAATTTCTTTTTACTTTTTCATGCCACAAACTTTAAAGTATTTTGCATGTCTATTTTTATTCAATTTTTTGTAATATACTGTATATCTTTGCTAAATGTGCATATATAAAGACATTTTGGCCTATTCGTCTTTGCCAAATACGTCAGGTTCAGTCATGTTGTTTGAAGAGCCTTGTTATAAAATGTCCAACTTAATTTGAGGCAAGCATTAATGTGCTCAACTCTGGCTGCAATATATCTGATCTATGGATAACTTCACAAAAGTATGTTGCTCCTTCAAGTCACTTCAAGGAAAGACTTAATCAATTGTTGATTAATTCAAACTAATTTGCACTGGTGTCAGGAAGTCCAGAGTGATTAGCACCTGTAATGGGAGGGTAGGCATAGGAACAGGAATGGCTTGTTCAGAGTGTCAGTCTCTCCAATACGAAACCCAATTCAGTACATGATCCAAGAGAAATGTTCTGCGGATTCCAAATCAGTTTACAAGTCAATCATCATCATGGGCCAGAAGATCTTAGCGATCCTTGAAAATGCACTCCCTCCTATTTACGTGTTTTTGAGCTGTGCCAATGCATCCATCATGCAGCATGTGAATGGGTACTTAGATGTTCACAGCAATCACTGCGAGTGCTTCACAACTTGGAATTTATTCCAATCTGCCGTATGTTTCACCCTGGTGATCATCAGGGAGAGGAATGTGGTGGTAAGAAAATGTTTAGATATTATTTTTATTTATCTTTTTTCTTTATTTGCAAGAAAGGTTTGAAAAGTGAAATAGCACAAACATATTTCACATTGGATTTTTGAATGCTTATCCTAAAGTTGATCTATGGTTAAAAATGTAAAGAAGTGAAACAGAAATGGAATCAGACATGGTCAATAGTAAATGAAAATGGTAAATGGACTGAACTTATATAGCGCTTTTCTAGTCATTTTGACCACTCAAAGCGCTTTACACTAGAGTCACATTCATCCAGTTGCACTCACAAACACGCACACATTTATACACCTATACATACAGCAGATCAGTAGGCAAAAAAACAAGGTTTTTAGTACAGAAAACCTTTTTCACATTTGGTCAATCAAATCCTTAATATTCTGGATTTCTTCAGAAGAGGTTGGTAAAATTCCAGAAGAAATATTTCATGCGATAAAATCTTTAATTTTTGTTTGCAATTACTGAGAAAATTATTTGAAGTATCCACCTTGCATCTGCTTTTCATGCAATCTTGTCCTAAATGTGTTCACAGCTTTTCTCACTTGCCTTGTTTCACCCTCCATTTCCAATGCACTCCATTTTCAACACATCCAATATCTTTCATAACTGTTATTTAGCCTCAGAGTCAGTCTGCGTCCGTCTCCCAAGGCTTTCCTCGTCCACTAAACCCTTTACTACTCTGTTGTAATTTGACCCAACCCTCTGCACCATTATTGCACCAGCTCTCCCAGATCCAGTTCTAATGCAATTGCACAAGCTTTTTCAGTCACCGTTTCCCCATTTTACTTAATAAGCCCCATTTTGTTGTTGTCGGGCCACAAACAGAATTTTGCCTCAATTGAATTTATGCCACTGCAGTGGATTTTGAAGAAACAACATTGTTTTTGCTGTACCACTTTTTGTCTGAGTAGTTTGTTAAAAGAAGTTGCCTGGTAGAAGAGACTGAGAGAAAACTGTATTCTTGTGAGAAATTTTATTCATATTTTATATGGCTATCAAAGATCCCAATATATACCTGTTCTGACTATCTGTGCAAGGCAAGATGGATTGTTGGGTATCATAGATAGTCAGAACACGGGTTTTTCAGACAAGCAGATTTTGTGGAGCAGTTGTCTGAAGCCACGAGGAAGTACATACCGAAATATGAAACTAAAATATTTTGCGTTCATATTATGTATTAATAAAAATTCTGGGGGGTTTAGGGTTTTTTTATTCAGAGAAGGAACAGCAACTCTACATGTAATTGCATTTGCTACTTTGACACTTGTTAAAGTACATCATCAGGAACTGGTAAGAAAATGAGTGGAGCTTAATCAGCAAATAGTTACTTTAGTGTTTCATCATCCACAGGGCCAATAGGAAAGCTTATTGCAAACTTCAGATAGGGGAGATGAACCCACACTGGGCCCCTGAACATTCATTTCCTCCAGGGGAAACAGTTCCTGTGGGTTTAACATGCAGCTTATGGCTCTCTTGATAACCTGCAGCTCTTTCCACTTCTGTGCTGCAGTCGCCCTCTGATCTCTCCCACATTGCTGGCTTCATCCTCGTTTGACCCTATTGATTTACGCCAAACTAAGCTTTTCCTCACACTATTTTTTCCTATTTAATTGCACAATTTTATCTGCAGCACAAGTTTGAAGCATTGTCCTAAACAAGCTGCAGTGGCTGAATGAAAAATGCCTGTTAGATGTTGAGAAAAGCAACCGCGTTACAAGGTTAGCTAAGCAAGATAGTTTTAGACTTCAAGCCAGCGCAGTTACTTCTATGTATTTGCAGTAATTGTGGTTTGGTAATACAAAGTAATCTCCGGAAACAGGATGAAAAATGGTTGGGGACAAAAGTGCTCCGCCGTGCAAAATAAATTCAAAAGCTATATATACTGTATATGTCCTGTTTAGATAAATACACAAATGTGTGTTTTATTTGTCTCTTGTGCCTCATTGAATAGAATAGAATAGAAGTACTTTATTCATCCCAGCAGGGAAATTACTTCGCAGTTACAGCATAGAGACAAGACACAATAACAACTACCACTGAGTAGTAGTTGTAGATAAAATAAAAATAAAATATAAAATGCTATAAATTGTAAAAATATAAATCTTGTTAATATAAAAAGCAACTATACTAAGAGCAAGTTGTGAGCAGTAAGGGAAACTTGTGGGAGGTTGTGCCTTGGGCATGAATAAAATTTATTGAAAGCCTGTGTTGCAGCAATTAAATGATTGAGCATTTTCTGTTTTTAATTCCAAAGGTACGTTCAAAAAGATCAAACAACTTTCTTTTTTATTTGTTTTAATTTCAGTCCTATCCTGCTTCAAGTTTTCGTGCAGTTTATTCTTTGAAATATCTTAATTACAGATGAATACATTTTTGTCTCCTATTTTACACATCCGACTCCATCTCACTTTTTTATTTGAATTTGATGAGACATACAGTACAGACCAAAAGTTTGGACACACCTTTTAATTCAATGAATTTCCTTTATTTTCATGACTATTGACATTGTAGATTCACACTGAAGGCATCAAAACTATGAATAACACATGTGGAAATTTGCACTAAACAAAAAAGTGTAAAACAACTGAAAATACCCCTTATATTCTAGTTTCTTCAAAGTAGCAACATGTTGCTGTGATTACTGCTTTGCACACACTCTGCATTTTCTTGATGAGCTTCAAGAGGTAGTCACCTGAAATGGTTTTCACTTCATAGGTGTGCCCTGTCAGGTTAATAAGTGGGATTTCTTGCCTTATAAATAGTCATGAAAATAAAGAAAACCCATTGAATTAGAAAGGTGTGTCCAAACTTTTGGTCTGTACTGTACATACCAACACAAAGTAGAGCATAACAATAAAGTGGAAGGAAAAAGGATAAATCATATAAACATCAGAACGAAAACCCTCAAAGTTCACCATTCAGCAATAAATTGACCTTAACTATATGCAGAGCTACAATGGGATGGTTTACTTTAAAGATTATTCTTCTGTTAGAACATAAAAGTTTGATTTATTATGTAGAAACCAGTACAATCAACAGAATCTGGTTAGTGGAGTGGGGAGCAAGGCTTTGGACCTCAGGAGATTGGACTGAGCTCTTTAGACAAAAAAATCAAGTGAATCTGATTTACAAGAGGGATCTAGAGCAAAAACAGCCTTAAAAATCATTCACATAGAATGATTTAGAGGTACAACCAAAGGTTTATGGGATCATTATGCATCAATTGGGTAAATAATTGCATTTTGGTAGAAGGGCCTAGATGGGACAAGTGTTACACATGTCTGAGGTCTTACTGATTAATGCTTTCCTTCTAACAAATAAACACTAATCATTTAACTGTTTATCTGTGTGCTTTGATACTTCACAGTGTTTTGCATCCTTGGGACGTTCACCACTCTTTTTCTGTTTTACAGCATGGGACAGAGAAAGATGATATTTGATGGTCAGACCCATCATTTACCAGAAGCTGTTTTATTCTGATTCTCATCATCATAAATAATTTGAACATGCTGGACCAATTAATGCAATAATTAGTTGTTCTTGGCAAACAAATCTCCACTTGGCTGCAGCCGGCGCTCATTTGTGACTTTGGCAGTTGGATTGTTTGCCTCCATGCGAGTCCAACCTTTACATCTGGAAGGCTCCCAGTATGGAACGTGGACTTGAAAACACAAGGGCTTTGTTCTATCTTAAATCAGATGCGCTGACAATATCCAGGATTAAAATGTTGGCTCCGATGTGCACTTTGAGGAGGAATGTTTTCAGAGAAAGTCTGGAAATGTTGATTTTTTCCTACCTGAGTCTGGCTATAAATTTTAATCCTAATGTAATTAATATTTTAAGACATCATTATCCATAAAAGTCCAGCAGCATTTCAATATTGCCTGAAGCTCATGTGGGAAAGAAAATAACTCAATACTTCAAGACACGATTGCAGAAATTTGTTTTTCTTTACATTCTTGGTGCTTTTAAAGCTCATGATATGTTTCTGGTCCGATATTTAATATTTAACTGAAAAAATGCAATTAAAAAGCAAGAAAACATTAAAGTTAAAACCTGAAAACCCTCACATCGTTCGGGATAAAATCAATTTCGTCAGTTCAGATCAAGTTTTTGGATTGTTTTTTTCTACAAGAAATATTTATTTAGCAGAGCCAAATATAGGGTGCAGTATTTGTTGTGCATTTGGCTCTTGATTCACTGACTCTTGCCTCGGCCTTAAGTGAGCCTGATAATCCGGCAATTATCCCTGTTAGTGGTACAACTTTTTCTATCACACTTTTTCCATCCATTCAACTTTCTATGGTTATTATGGGACATATCACTCTGTCAACCACCAACTTTAGCAGTGCCTTTAATTGTGGCTTACCCTGATCATGAAGACTGTCTGACAATGACTGTCTTCTGAACATTTATGCAGCTGTTTTCAGTTAATTGATTAGTGTTTGACCCCATGGGATGCCAATAATTAACTTGGTCAGAATTTAAAAGATTTTCTGAAACTCTGATCTTTAAGTTTTCACTATCTCTCTGAACCTTTTTATGACATTCAAATTTTTTGGATGTACCTGTATACTTAAGGTATGGATTTTGAAATATATATATTCTAATATATATTATGCTTATGTGGTAGTAATCAGTTAAAAATTTATAATCCACCAGCTTCTTCATGAGGTGTGCCATTTCTTGTCAGCATACTTTAGCCATACTTTAACCCTGGCAAGTGGGATTCAGCCATAGACGTTAAGGTTTGTCAAATATATAGATCACACTGAGAATAAGCAAACTGTAAGAATTGGTGCTAGAGTGATTAACTTAAAAAGCAATGTTTAAGTTTTAGAGAGGCTTTAGTTTTCCTTTTTTACAAACTGAATCTATATTTGTGGCTTAAAGAAATTTTTTCAACAATAAATAAATATACTCATTAATGTTTTTTATCAAGATAATTTACTGTGAGGTTATGCCACTGCTAATATTTTTTTTTTTCTGTTTTAGGATGTTTTATACAAGCTTTCCAATGGAAGCAATTAGTGTGACATTTTCCAGTACTAATTGGAAAAACAGTCATTATCCATTAGGCAAGAGGCCGGGTATGACCTGGACAATTCACTAGTCTATCACAGGGAAATACGGAAACACTCAGGACAAACAAGGATGCACACACATCTAAGGTAGATTTAGAAAAACCTGTCAGCCTAGCGTGGAGAAAGCCAGATGCATGGGACATATTTTTCCCTGGTCTGCAGAAAGACCGCAGACCAGGAGTCGAACCCAGGACCTTCTCACTGCAAGGCAACAGTACTAACTGCAAACCATGCACAGAAAATAGTCAAATTTTTGTACATAATGTCCACACTTGATTGCATTATTTTAGTTTTACTGTTTCATAGAAACCAATAATCTCTATTTTACTTTTAAAACTTCTTAATATTTAGTTTTACTCCAGAAATTGTGGCACATTTATAATTATAGATGGGTAGCAACATTTTTTATACCTCAGACAGGTGAGTCAGATTCCCTCTGGTTAAAAGGCTTCCTGTTGGGATAAAGAAACACTGGCCAGCTCTGGTTGCCTCAGAATAAACGTTCGCTGTGTGCCATGGCAGCTGTAGCTTTGCATCATGCTGTGCACTAATGATCATAATTATATCTCGAAAAGCAAGTAAATCCCTGTGGAGTTCAGTAGAGTTTCAGTCTAGTAAGTTCATAAGGTTTGTATAACAACTACATTTCTTGATGGTATACTTGATATACTTGACATCGAAAATATTGGACAATTTTCAAAAGCTAATATTTAAAAAAAAAAACTGAACAACTGACATTGTGTTGTTTTTAGTAGTCTGCCCATAAAAAATATAATAAATTAAAGTATGTTTGATTGGATTTCAGTGTCACTCAAAAATTTAAAGTTTGAAAAATAATCCTGAAAGCTAGGCTTCTTACACGCTCTGTCCTCAAAATGCAATACGGCCATGGTTTTATATAACTGTTATCTATAGTTGCACTGAAAAAAAAATCATTTACTTTTCTGTGTGTTTAAATTGCATAAAATCTTTCACTAAATTGAAAATCTATTTTGGTGAACAAGTAATGACCATGTTTGGATCTCAAATGATCTACAATCAAATGGTTATTGGGTTCTGGTTATATTTAGTCTGATCAATAAGTGTATCAATCAACAAATCCCACAGTTTTTCTTTTGTTTTTTTTTTACCAGAATAAAAGCTACAAGTAAGTTAGGATTCATGTTGTTTTTTGTTTTTTTTTTCCTGAGTTTTTATTATGGATGCAAAATTTAACAAAGGTTAAATGTAATCATACAGGCAAATTGCTGGATCTCAATTTGCCAATTACCAATTTTAATAATTTAAATATGGCTCTCATATAAAGATGTGACAGAAATAACTGTCCAGCACACCGTTAGGCACCTAGTTATAATTTTATGCCAGATTGCTGCACAAAATTCACTGGAAAAAAAAAAAGTTCACGACTACACTGCAGCAATTGGTGGACAACTGTGTATCTCCTTAGTCTTGATAAATACCCCATATAGCACATATTATAGAATTAGTTAATTTACACACTGCCACATGGATGCAGTAAAACACCTCCCTAACACTAGGTCACTAACAGCCTGTTATGATGCTCATGTTATTCTTTTGAGGCATGAACCTCAATACGCAGTCCTCAACCCTATTTATTCCCACCAGCATTTATGTCTTGCCACTACTTCATAACTCTGATAAACATTAACCTGATTATATCCAAGTCTATAATCAGGTAAAAAAAGTGCCAGTTATTGTTGATCGAGATTTCTATACTAAAGGAGGTTCCACAAGTTTTTTTTATTTTTTTTATTCCATAGCAAAAAATAAGGACATGACATTGTCTAAAGCATCTTACACCAAAGCATGGCAGGCATGGAAGGTAACCACAAAATGTCAGGGCTTGAAGGTTTATCTAATTGTTTTATAAAGATTGTAACGTAGAGATTTTTATTTTTTTTAAGGAGCCAAGAAACCCTTGGTAATTGTGGAGGAGCTACAGCCACAGCTCAAGTTGAGTGTACAGAGCTCACACACAGAACTATGTCCCAGAGAGGAACACTCTCTTTTTATGCACTGAAAAAGAGAACATAGTAGATAGTTCCAGCAGAGCTCTAAAATAGTTTTGTTCCAGAAGGGACACCTCCCTAACACTGGCATAGCTGTTCCTCTCATTCTCTCATTCCTCTCATCTTTCAGATAAGAACATGAAGCAATTTGCTGAAATAGTTCAGCCGAGGCCCACTTAAGAGACACTACTAAACACAGGAATTTTTTTTTTCACGTATTAAAAGGTTAACAGCAAATCTATAATAAGAACAAATTGAAATTCAATTCATTTGGTAATTATCTGGCCATCCTGGACTATTTATGAATGTCCTCATTTATTTCGACCATTACCCATTAGACTAGCTGGTTGATTCTAAATTATTCAAAAAGGACAAGGCCTGTGGCAGACCTGAGCGGTGGTCCCAATTAAGAAAAGGAGATCGAAGAATGCAGACTGCATAGTGGTGCAATTTGGAGTCGAGGTTAGGCTGTTTCTGTGTATAGTTTGCATGTACTCTGCTGCATGCGGTAGTTTTTCATCGGTACCAGAGTTTCCTCACATAGTCGCAAAACATGCGTGTTAGGATAGTTGTGGAGAGGAGGTCAGCCTCCTCTCCACAATTGAGGCTGAGGAAGCTTGAAAACCTCTCATATTTTAATTTTTGAAGACTCTGTTGACATTTTCAAGCCATAACACTCTGCACTGTCTGTAACAGTCAACATCATTGGGGAGAAAGATATCAGAGTTTCCCATTACCCTCCTGGACTTTAGCTCACAAATTTCTTATCAGTCATATTTCATTGAGCTTTTTGGAACAGGCATTTTAAATGGTCATAGTCAAAATTAAATGGTTAGGATGGATGATAAAACATTACTGCAGCATTGTGCATTAGGAAAACAATGTTTTGTGAACATTCAAGGCTACTAAACCTTTAAACCCAATGGAGCAGTAAAATTGAAAAGCTGTAATTTGAAGCAAAGTTTTATCTTAAAACTTCAGTGAATGTGCAGTTTACTGCTGTAAAGACATCTTTTTTGGGATCGTAATAATTGTGTTGCATTAAAGAAAATCTTAAAACCTAAAATACTAAACGGTAAGCTGAAATGAATGACCATCCTTTTGTTTCTAAATGCAGCTACTTCTAAAAATGATTTCACTTTGAAAAAGACCAAATGATCAGGTAGTTCTTTTTGTTTCCACCTCTCCAGGAGAAAATGGGCCTGTGCAAATAATAATAATAATAATAATAATAATAATAAATGAATATAGCTGATTAAAAATGAGCACAACTGTTAGAAAGCAGAAGACAAAGAAATTATTGTCTTCTTTATCTGCTTAGAAAGCAGATAAAGAAGACAATAATTTTTTTATCACGGCTCATTAAGTCACTTTAATAACACTTGTTTACCTGTCAAAGATAGCGGTGTGGAATTTGCAAGTGAACGCTAGTTTCTATAACACCTTTGTAAATAACCCCATGTATTTCTTCCTAGGTAATCATACGGTGCTTCCAAACTGGATTTAAAATTGTCATAGCATTGCTCTGCTGAAAGTGCTGGATAATGAATTTGGTGACTGTGTACTACTTGTGCTACTGGGTTTAACAGCTTTGACACTCCATACCATGAGATCCTCATCTTCAGACTGCTTCGGTCCATGGGCATGGAATTGATTGGGTCAGTTCTTCAATAATTACGGCCCTGCCTTTAGAAAGACAGCTGTATGGCTGCATCAGTATCTTTATTAAATTATTGATGGGGCAGGCGCAGCATCCTCAACCATATTTTCTTACAATTGAGAATGAGTAGATTGCACAGAACTACTTTAACTTGTCATTTGTGACTACTACTTTAACCACCACAAATGACAAATGAAGAAATGGTACGCAGTAGATTCATGTTATTGTTAAAACTCAGATTTCACATTTGAGTCTGAAGAGTTTGTAGAAATGATCTGACCCCTACCATATTTATAAATCCACTTTTTTATTTTCTCTAATCAAGTATGACCTCTATTTTATTCATAACAAACACGTGTCTCTTTTCTTATTCTTTCATCTTTTGCAATCTTGTTCTGACTCTCAAAGAGAGAATCTTTGTAGGACATCATGCTGTGTCTCCAGCTGACATCTGACACAGGCACGGAGCATAGTCAATAAACTCCTCTAATTGAGTGCCACTGGCTGCTGTTTATTGACAATATAAGACCTGGGAATTAGGTGTGTCTCCGTTGGGTGCACGCCACCCCGTCATTCTCCAACTTGTCGGCGGCTGTCCGCTTCCTATCCATCACCGGTTCGGCTTGTTCTGCTGTCTGTGTCAAAGAATGGCACATCACTTGAAAAACTACTACCTTCACCTTCCCTTGTGTGCACAGCTGGGACTGACTGCACAAGCCAGAAAGGGAGAAAGTGAACGTGAAGGAAGAAACAGACTGTAAAAATGGAAATGAGAGTTTTGGTTATCGGTATGCCTTCGTATTTAGTAAATGTACGTGTGTGTAGCTTTAGTCTCTATCTGTATCTGTCATGGCCATTAGGAAAGGCATCAACAGAGCGACTTCTATGTACTAAGGCATTCTCTTAATAAGTGTTTTTGCTGCTGGACACAGTCTCTGTAGCTTGACAGGGAAATAGAAAATATTTTCATTCCTAAAGCCCTCTCCTAATTAAAAGTTAGCCTGAGCTTTAGGCTGAGAAAGAAACAAATTTCCATGATCTGTCATTTAATTGTTAAAGACTCATTTGCTCTGTGTGTTTTGTGGCCCTAACTTAACTTTAGCTGTTTGATAGTGGTTCCATAGCTCTGTTAGGTATTATCAGTCTGGTCATTTAAGTAGGAATACAATAAATCCTTGGATATGTCAGTTTCAGTAATTCCTGCCAGGAGGCAAACTGAGCTCAAGCTCTGGCAAAAGTCTCAGCTGCTCTCCCTCAGGTATTGTGTATCATACTCCAGTCTCTTCTCTCTCTTTTTTTTCCTTTTGTAAATCTCCAGGACCAGGTGGAGGTGATAAGGCCGAAATGGTGCCACAACCGGCTGGCGGACTGGAAACGCCACACCAGCGCCCCAGGACTGACAGTGATGAATGAACCATCTAGGTCCCTGATAATTCGTCACTCACCAGTGCAGAAGGGTCCATTTATCAAAACAAGCATGTCTGAAACCTTTTTTTCTAATATGAACCTCCTTACTCCCACTTCTTTGATTTTTAGCTTCTCTGCCTTAACCTGACTTGTCTAACAGTGAGGTTTCGGGGAGGGAGCAACGAAGTGCCCGTTCTGTTAGCGGCTCACATAACTGGTGCTTGAGGTGAACAGGCATGCCCAGGCATTAGAGAATCAGAGCGCGGAGCCTGAGGAATCACTGTCCTGGCAGGCAGTGAGTGCAGAGATGGGGAAGCGGGGAGTGGGCAGATTGATTGATCCATTGCAGCTGTAATGCATCAGGAGCTTCCCGGCGGAGGGAGATGGTGTGCAAAATGCTCAAATCTGGATAGCCGAGGACAAATCAGCAGCACCAGAATCTCCAGAGAGGTTCCCATTACAGCTGCTATATATAACAGTAATCTTGTTAAGCTTTCGTTCTGTCTGGGCCCTGTCAAGGGATTTGATTCAGTCGATAAGTGACCCCTCAGACTGTAAATGATTCCTCCATTTTCTCTCAAATAGCCACAAACACAAGCAACAATGTCTGCGTTGATTAAAATAAGTTCACATGCATTGTATTGCAAATTTATTCACACTCCAAAAAGTTTTTCCTATTTTTTTTCACCACAAATTTCAATCGATTTTATTGAAATGTATTGGGATGGAACGACATAAAATAAAGCACTAATGTGAAGTGCAAATAAAATACAGGTTTTGGAAAATGTTTTACCAAAAAACTGTCTTTCCTTTTCAACCCCTTTCACTTTTATATAGATATAAATAAAATCTAGTCAAAGCAAACCACTTCAGATGTGCCAAAATTTGTAAATAAAGTCCATATTTATTAAGCTAAATCTAAACCTAAATACAACTGTTCTGTTTTTATGTAAAGGCCTCAGAAGTTTATTAAAGAACACGAGTGAGCAAAAGGTTCACCAAGAAACACAGGAGACAGATGAGTGATAAAGCTGTGGAGAAGTCTAAAGCAAGTCATGGAGAACATCCAGACTTTTGAACATCTTAGAGACAACTTTTCAATCAATCATCTGAAGCTGGACAGAGCATGGCGTATCTGCAAAGGTTCAAAGATGTGACTTTCCAACTTAACTGACAGATTGTCCAAAGAGAACTTTAGGAAGTAAAGCGGCCACGACACCTATTGTAGCTGTGAAGAAGCTCCAGGAATACACACCTATTTCTATGAAGAAACAGCAAAATGTTCGACCTCTGAAGGTGCAGAACCAATGGACATATCCCATGTAACAATGTTGCATTCATATTTCAAACATCTGTTTATGTTAGTAAAAACAGAAATGTACAGAAGAGTTAAATAAAGATACAAATACTGGGTTTTCACATGATTTATTTTGTTTACTTGGAATGTGAGTGTATATGTGTCTTCCACTAAATCAGCAGGCCTCATTTTGGTTATTCCCTCTGCAAAAGATAAATAGATAATAATTGTTAACTTTAAATTCATCAGTATTTCAATAAATGTTTTTTTTTTTACTGCAATAACATCAATGATTCTGTACACTTCCCCAGATAAGTCTCTGTCTTTCCAAATCAAGTCCAATTAACTGAATTTAGCATAGTTGAACTCCATTTAAGTTGTAGAAATATCTCAAGCATGAACAATGGAAACAGCTCATTTTATAACGGCATAGTAAAGACCTAAACTTCTTACGTTAATGTGTTTTCTGCTTTTCAGAAATTTTCAAAAATCCCAAAAACTTTTTTCCACATTGCCATGATGGGTTATTTATTTGTGAAGCGATACCGTTAATACAATTTGTAAAAATGCTGTAACATAAAAAAACAAACTGCGGAAAAAGTGAAGCGCCGTGAATAATTTCTGGATGGACTGCATTTGGACCTTTCTTTGCTTACTAGCTCATTTGGAAACCATGCTTAATTAGATATGGCAAGTTTTCTAAGCAGAACAACTCCGACTGTCATCCGGAAACTCTCCAACGAACTTCAAATTGTTTGGAGAACAACTGTTAAACTTTTGAAAAGGGAAAGCAATGCATGTTGTTGGAGCTTCATTCTTTATTTTGCCTTCTGGTTAGCAATAATAGCTGCGACATCTATCCTTTAATCAAGAAGAAATGGATGCATATTCTCTGCCAATAACATGGAATGATATAATTTATCCTCAGTTAGATCCAAAGTTAAAGAAAGAAGTAAAGAGATGGCAAGAGATAACAAAATCATATGGCATAGCAGACATCTTGGCTCACATTAATATGATGCGCAGCAGAAGTTGCATGCTCAGTCTGTCTTGTGCTTTCACCCCTTTACCATACAGCATGATTTACCCCCCAGAAAAGCAGTGAAATTTTCCCTCAGAACCCATCTGAGTGACTCCATCAGTCTGCCTGCCTATCTGCAACTGCCAGCTCATTTCTCAAGCTAGGCCCCCCAGTTGGACTCCAAACGCTGCTAAATGCTCATTCTTATGCATCCCTTCTGCCAAATAGCACATCAACTGGGATGAGGAAAAAGCCTGAAGTGTCCCTGGACCATACATTTTGGTACTTGGAGATATCAGAGAAAACTAGTCAATGTAGTTTGAGAGGAGGTTTAGGGATGGGTTTTGAAGAAACCTATATAAAACGAGGAAGAAAAAAAAAAGAGGAGGCATTTGAATAAAGCCTCTGTGTGAGCTAGAAAGGAATGATGAGTTTCACTTCAAATAAGTGATGCACACTGCAGCTTGTTGCCCACTTGTGTGCATGGCGAGGTAAACTTTGAGACCTTTGCCTATTGTTTTTGCTCTGACTTCTTTCCATGTCAAGCTAAATCTTAGGGTTGTGTCCCAGACAAATCTCTGTGGCCTCAGCAAGCTCTCTGGCCCATCTGTATATCCCATAGACACAGCTGCTTTCCTCTGCCATCTGTCCATTTGATTCTGGTAAATCCCAGAGAAAAGGGCCACGCCAAGCTACACATGCAGAACCCCATCAGCTATTCAGCTTAGACATTAATGAGCTGAGTTCTGTCATTGCAGTTCTGGGACTCCCAAGTCTGTTGGTTCTAGACATCAGAAAATGTGAGAGGTGTGATAATGAAGGTTGCTAAAATTCTAAGCAAAAAAATAAAATAAAACAAGGCAAACATTGGCAATATTTCAGATTTATTGGTTTCTTTTTTAATCTGCCCTGGGTTTATTTGTTTATCAACTGAACCGAGGAAAACTTAGCTTTTACCATCCCCTGCCAGGATAAGAAATTGCCCACTAATTACAACACAATATTATTACTAATACAATAATTAGGTTATTGTAGTACTAATTAGTATGGTACTTTATTGTCCCGTGTGTGTATATCTATTGTGCATATCTATTTTTAATTCATAAAATCTTTCAGAAAAAACTTAAGTAATAAAAACTAAAATGAATTCTTGATTGTAGTAGTAACCAATTCCCTTACAATTTTTATTTTCCTCAACTAAAGAGTGATTTTTTTTATTGGTACAAAAGAAATCTAAATCTGAGAAATAAACACAAATCTGCTAGTCTACTTACGTACATGATGGGAATTAATGTAATCGGAAGGAAGAGATTCATCCTTTAGGCTTAAATTTTACTCATGAGGCTCACGGAGAAAATTATTTTTTGTGATATTGACGTAATATGTTCAATGATGCATTTCATTGTTAGGAAGTGAAGCAATGCAGCTTTCACTTCTGATGAGAGTTAAAGACATGTCAGCTTTCCTCAAGCTGAAACCACCACATTATTATGTTTTCCATAAACCAAAACACTTAAAAAGTTTTCAGAGAAATCATTTCTTTCATCTTTGCCATGACTGCATTTTGGCAAATAGTTTTTGGAATGGCTGCGATCAGTACTTTTTCTGTTTTGATTAAAGTAAGAATGAAAATTCAACACCAGCTACTCGAAACTTGTTGGTGCTTGATGTGGGGATGACAAGGCTGTGAAAAGGTTTTAAAAAATGTAATCCTTAGAAAATACACACAGGATGTATTTTTGGCAACACAACTATGTGAATAATGAGATCTTGTAGAAGTAAGTTGATTGAGTCAAAAGCTGTGCTCAAATGACAGTCACCAAAATCACAATTTTTATTATCTACTGCAGGTAAAATACTAGCAGCTTATAACTGGTATAATGAATCACCTTAGAAAAATTAAAAATGGAGTTCAGGAGGGAATTTCATTTGACTGGTGTTAATGGTATCTGCACTGTTATGCAATTCAGTAAATTATGAAGAAGTCAGCACGGAGACAAAGGTACGATGATAAACAAAAACAAGGACTAACAAATGTTCTTGCCTCACGTAACTTTTTTTTCCAAGCACAACTGCAGTAATCATTCTGTCGACCACCCACTCACTGTAATAGCTGTCAACTCTATGAACAATGAATGTTTTTGTAGTGGACAAGCAGAAAGTACTATAACAGCTGTTGACAGCTTCTGACAATGTCCCCTGGGAAAGTAGTTTCACTGCAACTCATTTAAAAGAGCGGGCTGGGTTATACACACAAATACAATGATGTAAATCAGATGGTCTGTTAATCAAGAACTCCGCTCCTCGGCACGTGTTAATAAAGCTGTCATCTCATTAATTACAGTTCTCGGTTTAAGCAGCTGCTTAATATACTCCTAAGAAAACTTTAACCTCGCCTTCAATTAGCTCACGGATGGAGCAACAAATCCATTTTATTCTCAGTTTTAAACGCTTGAAAACCTTAAAAAATGTAGCACATTTGTACCACTTCTGCAAAACTCTCACACTTATCAGGCAGAGCAGCTCCAAAAAGCTGTCCTCATTTTAGCATGCTAAATAAACTCAGCTGACAGAGGAAATGCATATTTATAGCATACTTCACTACTACTGACGCTTTTCCAAAACTCTGTTCTTACAAGGGGACTTTCATTAACAGCACTTTCCTTTGTGTCAGTCAGGAACTATTTGGCCTTTCATCTGTCATTCCAGCTTAATTTGTTCTGTCAGGAACGAGGAGTGCTCTGAGTTGAGCTACTCTCCATCACCAGCATTTCTACGATATCAAAAAGGAGGAGGAAGAAAAACGAAAACAAGACACGGCAGGCTGGACAGAGGACCACTGAGTATTCAAAGTTCATGTCCATATCAACCGAGTTCTGCATCTCTGCTGATTGGTCACAGTGGCAATGCTTTGAATAGGTAATCAAACCATGCTGCTTATAGTCAGCTTGTACAATGGTGATTGGAAGTGATGTAGTGCGAGTGTGCGCTAAATTCCCACTAGTTTCTCAGTGTGTTGTTTAATAATGTATGACGGCAGTCGTGTTCTTCCTGCTAGCTGGGTGAAAACTCTTTACAAGTCCACATTATCTCCCCTTATAGCAGTAATTCCTGATTTCTTTAGGCAAGAACCACACATTGATATTACACAACCTCCCCCCACCCAAAAAAAACCAACTAAGAATTTACCATGTTCATTTAACTATTGTGTTTGTTTTATTTGTGTCAGTTATTCAGCCTGTTTTTTGTTGTTGTTGTTTGTTTGGTTTTTTTAAGAGCAACCAAATTGGATCAGCATTTGCTAGAATAATTCTTATTAGGCTTTTGCTTGTCCAAAAACAAATTTAAATAGAATAAAAGTTGCTGGCTACAAGAAAAAACAATGTTCTTTAGCGTTTGTTTGTGGATGCATAGTAGTCTATACTCACCCTTTCGTAAGTATACAATTAAAATCCAAAATAAGAAGATGCAAATAAGAAAAATAAAGTCCCTTTAACAAAACCTTGCTTCATCTCAAAATGTTTGTGGGTTGCAAGTTTTCTTTGATCACTTAGTGCTTTTAGGTGATCGCCTCCTGGCTGTAATCATGAAGTAACATGTCTAGGGTTTGGTGTTTAATGTTGCTTTTAAACTTTACAGACTACATGTCAGCTGGCAGAGATTTTAGACACAGAATACAAACTGACCAGACGCTACAACATCTAAGTATTTATTATGGAAACAAAGGGCATTTTCTCTTTTTTTCATATTTTGGTAATTTGATGGCATTTGGTTTTTCATCCATACTATACATTTCTCCAATTAATGGTTAACAAAACATTTATCCTGGCCACCACAATGATGCCCTGACTAAGCAGAGTTTACACACAATTTCAAGCCCTGTCATCAAGGCAAGGCATATGCAAATTGACTGGATGAAGTAGTAAGAATTAAATCTTCCACATAATTCCTCCGAACTATGTAAATGAACTATAGTTCATCCACATAGAAGTCATGCATCTAGATTCTGTCATTTTATCTGCAGAAAGGCCTCTGCCTGCTCTTCTCCACACCAGACCTGGATCAAATTATTTTGATGAAGCTTTGTGCAAATTTTTGTGTGATTGAAATTTTTTTGCCATGTTTTTTTTTTTTTTGCAAAATGGACTTGGACAGCAATGTTGATATTTTGCTTAAACTAGTCTGCTTCCACCATCTGTTTTTTGTATCCACAGGAGTCATAAATTTTTTTTTTAGGAATGTTCATCTGACATGGTGAGAAAGGGTGCGAGAAATAGTGCACTTTTGTATGGTTCTTCTCTTAGTAATTACAAAGACAAATGACTGAAAACTCCTGGATGGAAATCGAAACACTGTTATACATGGAGCAGGACATCTGCAGAAAGGCGTGGGTTTATCTCTGTGACCGTTTTGTAAAAGCAAAACACAGAACGCAGGCAGAGACTGAATGTTCTGTACCCATGTGACCTGATTGTGTTGGCTGTTTGGCCTTGCATGTATGTGGGAATCACTAAGGACTGCCTTGCTGAAATCAAGTCTCATTGTCATCGTTGCGTGACAAAAATTGTGTTGTTTTGTTTTTAGCCTCTTAGCGTCCACTCCTTCTTGCCGAACATTTTGCCTCCCTTTTGCATGCAAAACTACTCAGCCATTGGTCAGAATTTTTGTGGAAATGATTTTTTTAGGGGAGAAGCCCACAGACAACAATGTTATCTGTCATCCATTTGTCACATCGGTTGGACCACAACACTGAACTCCCCCTGCGATGCAGCAGGCGGACATCTCACTGACAAGCTGGGAAAAAATTTGATTTTCCAGCTTGTCAATCATTATTTCCTCCTGTGAACTTGTGAACTCATAATAGTTGTTCCTCTCTGCTATGATCACTGTGTTTACTACACTCTTGTAAACCACACATATGTATTCCAAAACAACGTGGTGTGGACTGCAGGGGGTTCCTGACACACTTTGCCAGGAAAGAACCATTCCTGGCAAAGTGTGTCTTGTGGACCTTAAAGGCTGTGTCTGAAAACACCAACATGCAAAATTAAAATTAATTGAAAATACTTATGGAAATTACTTAGGTAGCACTGAATAAGATATTTGTAACAATTGATAAACATATTTATTCATTTTGGAGTTATTACTACATACAGTATGAGACTTCACTGGAATGCACCACGGAGTAAAAACTGACATAAAAATCTGTTTATGGTACAGGTAGTGAAGAAATTGGTCTTCACAAAAACCTTGACTCAACTCAACACATTATGTCGGTGACTGATGGGCTTTATACATTTTAAATGATGTTATGTGAGGCTAGGGGTCATGGTTCCATTGAAGAAGAATTTTGAACTGACTGTACTGAATGCTGGGGTGTCGTTGGCGTGTGTGTGTTTTAGCACATTTCTGGAGTCAGAATAAGTCAGGTAAGTTACTTTTTATACATAAATCTATGAAAATGGAAAATGTTTACATCTAAAAGAAAGTTGTGTCACACATGTTTAAGAAGCCTGAACCTTCAATACATTCAAACTTACTTATTATTATTGTTACTTATGTTGTATATTGTGTTGGCCTTGGCTTTGGAAAGCTTTGAAATACTTTTAATTACATGACCAACAGCGTTTTGAGCAGATTTATTTTCTCCTTTGGTTTCTAGCCTAATTATAGTTTGGAGAAACAGCTTCTTTCTCTCTCACTGGAATTAGCAGCAGACACAGATGGGAGACGTGAGCCGGAGCGCCTGTTACACTGAGACTGTAGGAATTTCTGAACTGTACTCTCGTCAATCCACCTGGCAAGTGTCAGCGGACTGAACAACAAGATGGATGGGCTTCGGCTTCTGTGCTGAACAAACACTGATTTTCTCTCCAGATCTGGCTTGGTGTACACATCCTGAATACTTTGCTCCATCTGCTGGGATCTCATATTCTCAGGACACATTGCGAGAGGCAGAGTGGACCAAAGAGGAATCTGCTTCTACATTAGCATAGGTGGGTACACAGTTGTTGTTACGTCAAATAAGATATGCAGCTCTTACTCGGAGCCCATTTTATATTTGTAGACCGCTACATTCAATGCTAGAGTTTCACTTTCCTAATCTGATATTTGTCCCCAAGTCCAAGACACGACTGACCGGAACGCCGCTCTGCTGTACTGAAACTACTGAGTCACAACAGCACAATATTTATAAAATGTACTAGTTCTCTCAGAAAGAAGGATGAAGAAAACACGGAAAGGTTACACTCCAAAAATTAAAGATTAGTAAATAGAAAGAGGGCAGGCACACCAGAGGAGGCCAAATAAAAAGAGCCTTTGACAAACAGGAGGAAAAAAAACCAAAACATCCAAATCCAATAAAATCTTTAAACATTGCGAGAAAAGGAAATTAAAGTGACAAAAGAAGAAAGAAAGAAGGACAAACAAATCACAGCAGAAGGCAATCAACTGATTGAGCGCAGACAGGAAAACAAAATGCTGGCAGGAACAACAAAATGAAAACGAAAGGAACAAATGTTTTTCTTTTTTCAATAAAATAAGTAGTGATAACCAAAAAAAAAAAACAATTTCTCCAGAATGAGATTACATTCTTCTGGGTTATTCTGAATTCTGAACTGACAAACAAGAAACTCATAGCAGTAGGCAAAACACTCTGATAAAATGATAAATGTTATAAAAAAAACAGTTTCAAATGCTGTTTTGAGACCCCAATTTTAATTTATTTCTTTGTGTTTTGAGACAGGTTGAAGGCTAGACCTAAAAATGGACATCTAGAAATTATGACATTGGTTTAACTGTGCATTGTTTTTCTTAAAATCTTACACCTCCTTTCAATTCGTAGTTTTTTTTTGCATCCTTTCAACACATTTAAAAGCAATCTGGAACTTGGCAGGTTGTGAAGTCATTAAAACCTAACAGCGAGCATGAAGTTCGATCCAAAGATTCCATTTTACCTAAAATCTGCAGATGTCATAACACAATGCTAAGTAGGAAAGACAGTAACAAGGTTAGAAAAGCAATTGCCGCTGACTAAATAGCCTCCCTTATATAGGAAGTGAAATAATGACCTGGTACACAACAACTACAAACATAAAAACTATTTAATAATTCCAGTTGGGGGGCTGCACACCAGCTGTGAAGCTGTGAAGCAAAATCCCCCTCCCCAAAAAAACATGAGATCCTGGCAAACGTAACTAATAAGTTATTTTTGCTCAAGACAGTCTTATGAGCTATATAATTATGAAGTGTATTTATGACTTTGTTTTGGTTGCATTTAATAAATAAAAACAGTGTAGAATCTGTTGCACTAATTTGTAGAAGCTCATGAGTAAAAGATTATTTTTATTAATATGTTGTGAAATTGAAAGAAGTTACACTTTCTTTTTCCAATGACTCTACATACCTGCAGTTATGATCGTGTGACATTTTGCAGAATTTTTATGAGAACAAAAGCAATTGACCTCGTTGGTCAATTCATCTTTCGCTAACAAAAAGAGCAACATTTCTTTTTTATTTTTTTTTACTGCTGTGCAGATACTTTAATTAAAACAATATGCCTCAGTGTATTCATTTACAAAACCTAATTTATTTTTTATGCTCTGACGGCTGTGTGAAAATTAATTCATGCCCTCTTACAAACAAATATTTTGCCATGTCAGTGTCATAAAACACAAATGCTTTTATTTCCGACTTCAATGAACAAGCCGCTGGACTGTGTTATCCTCTTTTTTGGACTATTTTCTCAGCTTTAACTCGATCGATTAACATTGTTTCAGAGTTGGATCTAGCTGGTAATGATGTATGTTTATGTATTGGTTTTAGGCAACACAGGCTGCTCTTGGTACAAATTTTAGGTCCCTGTCCAAGCTCTGCTGAGGTTTTTCCTCCCACTCTTTGCCCTCTACAGAGAGGGTCCAACCTGTCATTGCCTATCCGGAAAACTCTGCCATAATTGCACAAATCAGAACCTGCTGTTTCTGGCAAGTTAACAGTGAAACACTTGGCGTATCACGTCATTCTGTCAGTCCACATCTCAGCCTGTCCCATTTCACTCCAGCTTCCCACTCCTTATTCTCCCCCCCCTTCCTGTGTCATTATCCCTGCCTCTGCTATAATACTGCAGGGTCTATAGCGCTCCTTTAATATCCAAGTATAGTTTTGGAGGCGGATGGGGTGGCGGGGATAGTCACAAAGCTGTACAGAAAAAAAAAAAAGAATTCATTATTTAGACCCCTCTGCTGCCTGCTTCCAGCTTACCAGCTTGCTCATTCCATTTCTGAGGCTTTGGAGCAGAGACCCCGTCTGTCCTGCACATCCACTGTGACCCCATTACACTGCCACAAATATAAAACCCTCTGATGAGAGCCGCTTCTCTTGCTCTCCCATTCCAAACAGAGAGGAAAAAAAAATAAAACTCATGTTGCAATTTACCACACACCCACACAATGATTCATACACATACAGAACAAAGCCATCTGGTTACCTATCTATTCTTTGTGTGAGACCTCATTGCTCATGTTGCTGTGTCCCCCGCCCCACACACACACCTCTGTTGGAAAACTCTACACTCAAGTGGAGACAGAAAAGAGGTAGAAAGTGCATAGAATGAGATCTTTACTCCATATGGATATGTTTACAGTTCATGCAGATTACACTCTTAGGTCACCAAACTGCATATAAAACCAAAGTAAAGGACAAAGTTAGATTGGTGATATGTCATGTATTTTTCACAAAGACTGGAAGCTCAAAATGTGGGGACAGCAGCCCACAGTTTTATCTTCTCTACTGACAGCAGGAGCGAAATCGATAAAGAACTCTACCTAGGACAGCCCTTTTCTCTATTTTCTCATCCGAAACGAACAAACAAAAATGACAAAAACCTGAAAGAAACAAAAAACATCTCAGTACAGTGCATACATTCCCAGTATTGTTTTGCACCCATTAACAAGCTTATTGTTAATATATTGTTAAAATATTCAACTTTTGGTTGAATATTTTAACACTTGTGTCAGATAATAATGAAGTTCTTTAAAACTGTGTGGTTTCTTGACAGAGACTCAACTTAATCCATACATTTTGAAAAGGGTTTAGATCAGCACCATTGCAAAAGTCTAAATGTTTTCTGCTTTATTCATTACAAAACCCGGCTTTTATGTATCTCTGGCATTATCATGCTGTTGAAACAGTCAAATATACCCCAATTTTACTTGTTTAGCGGTTTTGCTTTGCCAATTTTTGTCATGTCTTATATTTTGTGAAGTGAAAGCAGTGAAATAAAACCTCAGCATAATCATGTCACTACCATGCTTTAGCTGTTTTTTTAGGTTTGAAAGCTTTTTGGAAACATTTGGAATGTTAACGTTTACCTACAGATCTAATCGATAATATGAGTGATATAGTTTTCTGATTTTTTTTATCTGATGGTGAAACGTCAAGCAGTTATGCAAGTTAATACCAGATTGCTTAATTGCTGTTGAATTTGAGTATATAGCAGCTTGTGTTTACTTTGTGGACTATTTTTGGCAAAGAGTCCAAAAAAGAAATAAAGAAATGTCCTGAAACAGGCACAATGCCCTGATGAACTCAGGCTGTGGGAGCTGGAATTTGATAAATGAGCAAGCTGACGTTCTGGATAGGGTTCAGTGAAGCAAAGCCAGCACAGGTAAAATTTTCTTAGCCCTTAACTCCAATTTTTTTTTTTACACTCCTTTATACCTTGTTTGAAAGAAGGATTTTGGGGGAATTACACAGCTAAAAGATGCCTCTTGGACAGTCATTTGAGAAGAGCTTTACTGCCCTGTGTCCCAGGGGCATAAACATGCTATTCAGCCGGTGTCCGTTCTTTTTCCACTTGTTTGCTGTGTGATCTGCTTCAGTTTTGTTATTTAGGCCCACAAATAAGATGGTGCCCGTGACTGCAATGAAGAAGAGGGAATAGGTGATAAATGTACTCAAGTTGTTTTGGAGCCTACACAGTAAAAGGTGTTGGGTCTTCACCAAGAAATGTACACAGCTAGTGCTCAAATCTGATATTTGCAAAGTGGAAATATTAAGAGCTTTCAGAACTTTTGGAAGGTTGTTATGGTGTCTTACTGACCCCAGAAGCGAGAGCATTTTCAGAAAATTCAGTGTGGGTGCTCTGAAGATTAATGTTTAAAAAGAGTCATTTGTATTTCAGAAAACCAGATGAGTTTATTTATAAAACATATGTCAAACTAACATGAGATTATCCCTTATTCCCATGATAAAGATTCTAGTTTAGCAGTTAAAGAATATATATATATATATATATATATATATATATATATATATATGTGTGTGTGTAGCACCCTTTTCCATTCTATTTGAGAAAACTAAAATGGAGGGTGCTTGGGTTCGACATCAGTCCGGTACCCCAATCGGTGTGCGGCACCAATGACCTACCTTACGACAAATACGACCCAGAGGAATGTCGAACTTTTAGGCAAAATGATTCAGCCCAACTTTATTAAACTAAAATGACAGAAAACCTATTATTTAGTCACCACCGTAGCTTTGTAGTTGAAAGACCCTTCAATAGGATCTAAACAGTTAGATCCTATTTGTAAAACCTCTTATGTTTTTATGTGTGCCTTATGTAAAACCTCTTTACATAAGGCAGGATAAATAAAATATTAACGGCCACCCTTTTTGTTTTTCCACAGCACCAGGACAGAACAAGAAATGTCCAATTATATCAATATACAGTTCTAAACAAAATATAACCCAGTCAGTTTGTTACTCACGACCTCCAGGAAAGTGTGAAAACGTTGCAGGCCTGTTAGAAAAACAATGAGTCGAAATTCACTTGCAAAACATTGAGAACGTTGCAATTCACTTGCAAGACATTGAGAGCGTTGCAATTCACTTGCAAGACATTGAGAGCGTTGCAATTCACTTGCAAGACATTGAGAGCGTTGCAATTCACTCGTCCTCTCCTCGACTTCCGGTGAACGCAGCTGAACAAGTGGTGGTGAAGCGGCTAGCTCACGTAGCTTAGCTCAAAACTCGTCAGGACTACTTGCGTCTATCTCCTCTGGTTCCGTCCCTCTCGCGGCGACCAAGCTCTTCTAACGTCTCCCGAATTTCGTCCTCTTCCGTACTTTTGTCCAGTTTTTCTCTCCTTTGAGTGTGTTTTCTTCACTTCTAGTTCCGCTAGTCTCACCCCGTTGTCTGCCATCACGGTTCTCCTGTTCTTCTTCCTCCCTCCCCCTCTTCTCTCAACCAATCACGAGTCACGCACCGGACGGACTGTCTCAGTGACCAATCAAATGGCAAAGCCAAATAAAATACACAGTGCATCTAACATCACACTAATACTTATTTCAATTGCAAATAATACAGTTTTAATTACTAAGTAAGCAAAGTACTTAATAGCTACCTTTACCCTTTAAATTATTGAAATATTAAAGTAAAGGAAAATACTGCTGTATTTCTTCCAGAGACAAGAATATGAAATCCAGAGTTATCACCAATGTTATGCATTAGTAAATAAACGTTCTCTTTTAATATATTTGGGTCTTGTCTTGAACTATGTAAGATTTCTATTAACCTCAACATACGTCATTACAGTAACCCCAGTTTACCATATATATATATATATATATATATATATATATATATATATATATATATATATATATACTGTGTATACTGTGTATATATACTGCTCAAAAAATAAAGGAAACACTTTAAGTGTGAAACACTTGTTTAAGTGTTCCCTTTATTTTTTTGAGCAGTGTATATATAAACAATGTTGTATTTAAAACTTTGTTCCTGCTCATAGGCTCCACAGTCAAAGGCTAATTTGCAGAACCAGTCCCTAATTAGTGTTTTAGAAGCTAACATTTAAAATTAATAATCAATAATACAAACAAACACCCAATACTAACAGTTCAAGAGTTCAATACAATCTGTAGTAGAGTACATGTGTTGAATCTTATTGTTGATGTTCTTGTTGACTTCCTGTTGTGGGCGGAGATTTACACAGGTGGGTGCAATCTGCTAATAAAAGGCCACAGGTTGCTCTGGTGAGCATTGCACTCAGGCCAAACGAAACTGAAGGCTATGTTATCTTTCTTTCGTCTGGACCTGGCATTTTCAGCCCTTTAAAGATGGCAGCGTCAACAACATGTGCTGCTTATTTTATATGCAAGAATCACTTGATAGCATCTGAACACTATCTTTAAATCCTTTGACCTTTGACCAGGACCTGCTGGTTGCGCCATGTTTAATATAAAAAAAAAAATAAAGATGAAAGAGCTTTTTAACTCAACCCCAAATCTCTGGAACACTACTCACTTTGAGAATTGAATACTGTTTTACAGATGTTTCCTTCTGTACACCTTGATATAATTTTTACTTACTCACATACTTAAAAGTAATCTTGGCCTTATCAGCTATCTTGGTCCCTTTGCTTTAATCAGTTTTTTTTCTTTGTTTTTGTGTTATGTTATAAATTATCAAGAAATCTTTGAAGTCAGAAGAAGATCAGAAGAAGTTAAAAGCAAGAAAACTCAACCATGCAGTTAGCGTTACTGATGACAATAAAAAAAAAACCTTGCAAAAAATTATCAAAAAAATTGAAGAATTAAAATCATACACCACAGTTTTGTTCCAGGTGCCACTAAGAAAATTAAAATACCCATTGTAGCAAACTTAATTTCTAAGTGAAAATTAAGTCTTCTGTAATAGTATATCACTGCCAAATGAGCATGAATGATTCTAAAGCAAGTGAAATGCAATATGTTTATGTGTTGTAAGACACTGTTGGGTTTAGTTGTGCCTTTCAGTCACCACAGACATTTCTAGTGTCATGGAAGCCACCCAGGAAGCTGAATATCCCCCATTCTGGACTTTTAGATACATAAGAGCTCACTAGTGGTTGGCGAGGAGAGACTTTTCCTGCATTTTGATGCCAACACCTTTGATCTCTCCTCATTTGGTGTGTTCCAACCAGTGCAGATGGTATGTGTAAAACCAAACGACACTGTTTGCTTCCCGTGGCTTAATCTGTTGAGCTGTCAAAATGAAGGAGTGCAGAGAAAATTGAAGCCACACATATAATCACATCAGCGCATCTTACTGTTGCCACACACACACCCCTACACGTGCACACACACATTTAGAAACTACTCTTGTACAAGCATGTTGGTAAGCAGGCACTGAGGAATGGCAAGAGGAAGTAGTCCCTATTTCTGCTCCCTTAGTCATTTCTAAGTTGTGCAGCAGGAATACTAAGAAGGATATTAGCAAGAAACATGCACTACATTGGTTTTAACAAAGCAACCATAAAGCATTATGGTAGAATAAAACTTTGAAACAATACACAATTCATGACAGAAAGACAGGTGTACTTGCTTGTTAAAGTAAGCAAACAAACAAAAAAATAACTATACTACAATAATGCTAAGTTAGTAATAACTTACAGCTTATTCTATGAATTGCCAAAGGGCTGAATCAACAGTCGTAGTTGTTTTGATGAGTGTTTTTCCCCCTTTGTTTAGTTTTGTCAATGTTTTTTTTTCTGAAAATCACTCAACTAACATGATTCACAGATGGATCCTTACACAGACTGGATAGTCTAACGCACTGTTGTGTCATGTTTTGTTTTGTTTTCTTTTTTTTCAGCTTTTAAAGCAAGTGCATATTATTGCATTTTTCCAAGGCAGAAATGTATCAAGTTTTGTTACAGAAAACACTAGAAAAAGGAAACCACATACAGCACAGCACACCGGCTGTCATTCATGTTCTTTGATTTAATTTGACAACACTCAAAAAATGTATTAAAAAACTAATGGAAATAAAACAAAAGCACAAAAGCCTGCAACACAAACACACAGACTTTGACAGAACTGTGAAATCTGGAGTTAAATTATACTGCTACAGGGTCTCACAAAAACTATTCCCACTTCTTGAACTTTTCACAACTGGGAGTAGTTTGCAGAAGGCAGAGTGCAATTCAAATGTATATTTGTAATTTTATTTTTACAGTTCACTTCTTGAGGAGGATCTTTGGTTAGCTTTCCTTCTCTTACTTTGATTTCTATTATTATACCTTTTCTTCTACGATTTCTGATTTTCCCTCACAGTCGGTCCTGGTGTGGTCCAAACCGCCTGGATCCGGTCAGTCGCTATCATCCCCATGATAAAAACTTCAGATTTTTCTTTGTTCGCTGCTGTTTCTACCATGCCTATCTTAAGCACCTATTTGATTTTGTGGAGTTTTGACACCTGGTTTTAACTTGCTTGGAACACAGTGCACTCATTTTAAATTTTTGAGCAGAAGTTTATTCATTTGCATGTAGATCGCCTCTAGACATCAAGCCTGCACTTAACGTCATACGTATCACACATTCCCTTCCCCTTAACAAAATTTTTCTTATTCTCTGCAGTAATCACTACTTTTGCCCTGATATCAATACAAGAAGCCGAGAATTTGCACCCACATGTTCCTGAACTTGTATCCTGTGTGGAGGTGTTTAAATACAATCTTTAAGCCAGCAGCAGTTTGTGGATGGAGCCAAACAAATATAGATTTTTGCCTGTGGATTGTAAACACAAACTATCAACTTAATAAGAGCACTTTCTGCTTACAGTTATACAATTTAATTAAGAACTTTTTTTTTTAAATGGCAGAAAAACTGATCAAGTTGCTGTACAATAAAACCAAATGTGAGAAAATTGCAGGCAAATACATACACAAGTATAAGCTAATAAGAAAGGGGATATTGCAAGCCATGACGTTTTGGTTCGGTCGTCCCAGTTACATGATCTAAAAACACTCACACACTCTCTGGTTTCAACAGGGGGACTGGATTGATGTGAAAGGATGAAATGATTCATTAAAGTTTGACCTGAAAGAGGTGGCAGAGATAGATTCACCTTGCACTTTAAAACACCTTTCAGAAGTATTATGTAAAGACATATGAAAAGGGTTTTTAAGCTTACCCGCTGAAGTCCTTCAAGAGAGGTACTCATCCTACTCTTGAGTCCAAGGCTCATATTAACACTGCTGAGTTGTACACAACGCCCCCTTTGGAGCCACTAGGTCAATTGCGAGTTGTCTGAGCACAGCAGGCACACACCTCTGCAGGGTGTCCATAGTTTGATTGGAGTGTTGGGAACAAATTGAGGATCCATAAAAAGGTTCTGTATTTCTGAAAGGGGCCATATAAAGGAATAAAGAAGACAGCCCATCAGAGATAGAAAACAAACACAAGCGTACGACTTCTTAGTGTGATCTAAATGCAACTGTAAGTCTGAGCATAGCTCAAAACAAGAAAGAAATATTTGAATTTCTTCTCATTGTCAGCTGTTGTTCACAGTAGGCTTCTTTACAGGAGTGGATTTCAGGACACCTTCATTAGCTGTGATTTTATGCAGAAGGTAAACTCTGTAAATAAACAGGCTAATTTCAGGATCATTTTACATTCAGAACTCATCCTGCATTTCTGCAGTATTTGTGTGTTTAGAATAGACCATTCCTTATATCCCTAGGAGAAAAAAATTGGACAATGAATATAGGTATGAAAAGATAGTTTAAAAAAGATGCATATACTAGAAAGAATTATGTTATTTTCGTCTAAGTATAATTAAGAAACCAGCAGTTCACAAAAAAAAATGTAATCAGCTTCTTGTTCCTTTAAAGACTTTCAGAGCTCAAACTGGAGGTCATGAAAGAGCAGTGAACAATTTGAATATCAGTAAATTAAACTGGCATTTCGGAAGATGGTAATAATCCCAACCTGAGTGAGGTTTGGAAGGTTTAATGTGCAAGCAGCAAAGCACCTTAATTACAAGACCCCAGTGCATCAAATCAGTCTCCCCACAAAATGCCAAGTAAGTCTGGTAATTTGTAATAAATCTGGTGGGTTAGATTTGCTGGGTTCTGCTGAACTTTAGTCGTTTTTTTCTTTTTCTTTCTTTTTTGATAGATTCTCTTTTTACTTTTTACCAATGTATATCACATTATTCTTCCTGTTTTTGTTTGGTTCCATCTGTGTATTCATTCTTATTTTTCCACATTTTAAACACAAATGAGGTTGGTGTAACTACCAACCACTTTATTAGGTAAACCTGTGTAATTGCTTGTAAACGCTAAAATAATTGAAAAGGGAAGGGGAAAGAAGAAATTGACTTCATGCTAAGCATCAGAATGGGGAAGTTACATTTCCACTGGCACCAGCAGCACAGCTCAATTCGAAGTTTAAGTGGCATTCCTTTACAATTTAGCGACAGCTCTAGTCCGAGGGATCTTAGCGACCAGAAATTAGCATATGATAAAACAACAATGTGGACCTGGAGACTATGTTGAGCAGTCTGCTTAGTCCGTGTCATTTTGCCTGATAATGAAGAGAAATGAAGAGAGACAGAAAAAGTCGTGGGTGGAGCTATTTCAGTTAATTTTGCAGAATAAATGTCACATATGTGAGCAATGCTTTGAAGTACTTTATTTTAGACCCATTTAAAATGGCAAAAAAAAAAAAAAAAGATTTAACTGAGGTGTTGAAACTCTGCCAAACTTGCTTGTCCCTGCTAAGAAAAAAAGAAAACATCCCCACAGAATTATGCTGTCACCATGTGTTATTGTGAGACTGATGGTACTGTGCAGTGTTAGTTTTCCTGCACATATATACCCTCTCTTTCTCATGCTTGCCTTGTACCTTATGTGACTTGTGGAAAAATACAAACAGGATTTATGTGACACTTTTTAAAGTTATATCTCATACAATCCCATGATTGCATTTTTTTTTTTTTGCAACAGCAATTTCTTAGGGGTTATGATTCCATAAAATGTGAAAAAGTTAAGCCTATTAATACTTTTACAAGTGACTATATAGGGAAGAATGTTTACCTTTCCTCAGTTGAGTGACAGCACACAATGATTTCATGTTTACAGAATCTGCCTCACTCTGGCTGTACATCCAGTGGGACACCCCATGTGAGCCGCATTGCTTTCATTATGACTTAGTAGCAGGAAAAGATTTAATAAATTAAATCTAAACTCTCAGGTTCTTCGCTGAATTTATCTTACGGAAGCGTTCCCTGTTGATTGGATCAATTAAGCAAACATACAGTATATTGCCAGAAAATCAAAGCTAGAACGCAAAATAAAATCTTTCAGGGAGGCAGTATATGCCACCTCAACAGCTCCTCTGTTAGACCTTAGAGACATGAATAAAAATTGTCATAAAATCAAATTGCTGGTTAATGAGTTTTGTATTTCAAAACTCGCTGCTATAAAGTGGATTTATTGTATTATTTTATTCATGCTGCAGTAACATCTCTCAGGGAGACCTACACCTTCTTGTATTATTTAGTTTTCCTTAAACACACACAGACACACACACAGAAAAAACTGCAGGTACATTCCTGAAGTTATTTTGCTTCTCAAATCTCCTAACCCAGCATGTGGCAGTTAGTTCATGCAGGTATGAAACAGCTCTTTTTTCAGGGCTAATAGCTGGTGTTTGTAAGCTTTGGTGCAACTGAAATCCCTTTTGAAGAGTGAGTCATTATCATACTGTGTGCCTGTATGTACACAGTAATAAAGTCTTTCAGCCTTCCAGCATTTTCAGTCCAACTTCCTGTTTTCACCTTTTCCAGCCAGTGCTCGACCTTTTCCCAAATCTGAGTAATGATCAGAGTTATGATCTCATGTGCATCGATGAACTGATAACTTAGCTGCAAGAACAATGGGCAGCTAACTATGAAATCATATTCATTGTAGTTGCAATTTTTTTTCATAAGGATTTGGTTCTTGGCCAGCAGGTCATTCACCTTCTTTCTATTACAGGCCCCCGTGTTGATTCCCAGGTACTCTTAAAACCAAGTAATCCCTAGATCCATCATTGCTTTACATTCATCCAAGATTGGGTTTCAGCAGAGGGGGTTATAAGTGAATCTTAGTCAAATATCTCTTTCCAGTCACACTTGTAGGCTTCACATGGGGATTCCCACAATGACCTGGAGAAAAAGGTGTTCCCTCCAATGGGTTCTAAGTCTGCTATAGGGTCTCTTTTCATTGCCTGGAAAACCAGGAGAGTCCTTAAGGAGGGCTGACATAATATCAAATGTCAGCCCTCATAGGACATCGCTCTGCATGTTTTATATGTCCCCTGATTTAACACATTTGCAAGAAATGAATGGTTTACTAGAAGGCCTTCAATTAGCCTCTAAAACTTGTAGTACATGTCCTTCTTGGAGTTGCATTGCCCCATCTCAGCTGATTAGTTTAATTAGGAGAAGTAGCAGCTCTACTCTAGACTCCATAGTTGAAGAAGCTCATTTTCTCATCTCTTTAGGAGAGCCCAAGCAATATATACAGGAAGCTTACTGATGCTCCTTGAATCCAGGATCATGTTCTTTTCTTCATGATCTATAGAGCACACCCATGTTTAAATTGAGAAAGAAACTTGAACTTTTTGATTACAGTTCAAGTTCAAGTATTACTACCTGATCAGATAAAAAGACAACAATAAAGTAGTGTTTAATTCAGGGTGTTGCTTTGAAAATTAATCCTAAGACCAGGGCTGGCCCAAGGCATAAGCAAACTAAGAATCCCAGGTTATTTTTTTAAAATATATATTTATATTATATTAATAATTTTCTTTTTCTTTTTTTATTAATAATTTCTGTCATAATATCAAAAGCACACAATTTCACTATGAACTAATTTGCTTTTACAATAATTTATATTTGATAATGTGTGTAGAAATCATTATTTTATGGATAAAAAGAATAAAAATAAATTGCTCTTGGGGACCCCTGGTGGCCGCGGTAGGTACTGCAAGCTTCGCCGGTATCATGAGCTGCCCTGCAGAGTGCATTCAAACGTCCAAAGGTCCGGTCAGTAGTTAAGTAAGCAAAACAATGTCACAAAAATGACTTATCCTTCAGGAGGGAGCAAAGAAAGAGGAAGAATAGAAAAAAAGCCAAGATAAAGGTTTGTTTTAATGTGCCTTGGTAATGTAATGCAATGTAAAAGATTTGTACAGCTGCTAGCTTGATAGCGACCTGGAACGGTCCAGTTCAACATCCAAACATTTATGCTAGGGTCTTTGTGTTTGTGTGAAAATTAGCTTAAACTTTAAATGAGTTGATTCTCATGGTTGGCTCTGTCTATTTCTGAGGTATTTTTGGCTTCAAAACACCGTGTTTGACAACGTTTGATAACAATAATTAAACCTTCTCAATGTTTCACATTGTGTAGCAAAATGTTTTTACGTCAGGCTACATAGCTGCTACATCGATGAGCTACTCTATGTTGTAGTTGGGGATATGCTGTTTGCTTCTGAGCATAATCATTTTGTGGCTAAAACAAAAAACATTATTTTTACATCAACTTCTAAGTTATGTGAAAAGTCTGTTAAAATCATTTGAAGGCTCAGCATCAATCCAGTACCAGTACCGGTCCACACTCTCAGGGGAGAAAAACTCACCTTGTGTAAATTCAATTTTAGCTATTGGAGTAACGCTTAAGAGAAATTTATTTAATCAAAGAATGTCATGAATATGTGTGTAGGGCTGCACCGATTGCAGTTTTCTGGCCAATCCCTGGTTACCGATCTTTAAAAAGTCTGACCTGCCGATTTTGATTTTGGCTGATATGAATTTTTTTTTGTCTGAAATGTTGCTAAATATAGAAAGAAAGTTGCTGAGTTGGCAACAGTGGAGTGAATATTGTTAACTGTAAACGTGCAGACCTGATCTGGTGGGCCGGTCTGTCAGTCAAACCGCTCACTGTAGAGCAGAAGAGGACAGAGACTGACTTTTAAACCTTTGCTGACGAAGATACGATTAGGGGATAAGATGGGCTTCACATGTAAGTATCAGCAGATCACGATCCCCCAAAATAAAGGAAATCGGCGCCCAGAAATCAACTGGTTGATAAATCAGTTGGCCAATAAATGTATCTTATTATACATGTATATAATGTAAACAGCACTGCCAGAGATGCAATAAGTTTATAGCAGGTGTGTGACTGATCTAATGATCGAACTGCTGATTGCAGCCAGTCCACATTGTTAGCAGAACTAGAGGGCCCCAAAACCAAATTTTTCTTAGGGCCCCATGGAGGCTTGGGCGGCCCTGCCTAATGCCTGATAGACGAAGACATTTTTCCTTGTGTTTGTTAGTTTCTTCTGCATACAAAGCATCTCTCCCTTTGTCTACATCACTTTCGCTCCTCTGTCATACTGGATCCACAGCCATTGTTCCCTTTTTTCTCATCTCCTTAAGAGTTGACCAGGCTCCACAGGTAGAAGGCCCACCTTAATGAGCAGCCCTGTCGTCTCTCTGAAAAGGTGAAGGCTGATTTAATGAGCCCTTACCATCTCTTCCACCCATAAAAAAAAGTCTCATGCTGACACATTTTTACATGAATACATATCGGTCTCCAGACTGTATGCAAGAGCTCTTTTATTCAGAACAGAATTCTGTTAAAAACACTTGTTTGATCAATACCACTCCAATTACTTTACTTTAAGGTTCTTGAATTTTGATTTCAAGAAAAGCTGTGGATTGGTGCATTGTATTCTGTACAGTGGTTTCTATTTTCCCGTTTGAACATTGTGAAATGCAACCTGTTCGGCCATTTTTTGTAGTTCGATAGCAGTTAATACTAATGTCACTGAGTGCATTTGGATTATGTGTTCCTGAAAACAAAAACAGCAAAAACAATGCGAAGCTGCTCTTGTAATAATACTATTCAAAACGCAGCATGGTTATGTCGTCAAGGAGCTGAAAGTGAGCACAATACTAGCTTAAGCAAAAGTCATGATGCTACTACTATCAAAAAAATATTTTAAAAATACATATTTCATTGTAGTTTTGAAATGGCTGAAAAGAACCAAAACGTGTTTGTTTTTTGTTTTTTTTAATTGCTGTGTTTCTATTAAACAAATGTATTTTTTGTAATTTCAATTTTATGGTCAATAAAAACATAGTTAGTTACATATGAGCAAAGCTAAGCTGGCTGGACTGAGCAGGAGAGGAACAAAGACCTGGAAGAGTGTGTAGTAATATTATGTTAATGTTCATAAATCTATGAGTTCCATAATGTACCACAAAACAAATGTAATAATGTATGTTTTAAATGTTAAATTTGAGTCTTATCTGACCAGAATACCTTATGTCAAACTGCAGCTGAGACTTTTTATGGGTTTCTGGAAATGGTTTCTTTCTACCACTTTTCTTTAAAGTCCAAATTTGTGGTGTGTACAGTATTCGTAATATTTTTCCTGTTAACAAATCCCTCACCAGACCCGTGGTTCTCAGTAGCAACTCTGAGGTTAGCATGGGATTTTTGGCTGCATCTCGGATTACAGTTCAAATTGTCTGACCTGTCATGTAATTGATTGTCTAAATAGGTTTGCAGTTGTGTGGTGTGTCGATGTAGCCTGCCCTGGATTTTATCCACAAAACAATGCATTAAACCATTATAAGAAATAAACAAAACCTTACAAGAATAGAAATATCACTGTAATGATAACAACCTTAGATGATAGAGTTAATTATGACAAATAATTACAAAAGAAGTTAGACATTTATTTATTTTGTTTTATCTTCAATCGCTTGCTTCATGTTAATTTCCCAGACGGCAGCTTTTAAATCAGATAATGCAGGCAGCCAGAAGCCAATCCTATTACAGAAAAATATAGAGATTACTCACAGGCAAACACAAATTGAGGCAATTACCATTGCAAGAAGCTCACAGAAGGTCACTTAAACTGTTGTTGAAAGATTGGTCTGTGTAGAGAGTAGCCTTGTTAATTACCTGCAGCATTACATGTTTTGGTTGTATTCATTTTTGAGTGCAAAGAATAAAGGTTTCACGTTGCCTCTAAATATACACAGGATGACACAGAACAGCTGGTTTGCTTGTTGTATTTTGACAAGTTTGTTATTGCATCTCTTTGTCCTCTGCTTGCATTTCCTAAACCCATGAAGCAAAGAGAAGACAGCATGTGAGTTATGCATGGTCTTAACCCTAAAAGAAACAACTTTTAAGAAAAAAATGTCTTCAGAATTAGGTCTATGCTATAAGAGGAAATTGGGTCTGGTTTATTTTTCAAAATGAAAACATTATCCGTCACACTCTACTCGTTATTCCAACTCTTGACTTGCCATCAGGTGGGCAGTGCTGTGTGTCTGAGGGAGATGGTTTTATACTCAACTGTGACAAAGTTTTACCTAGCTTTACTGCTGCAACCAATAGGGAAATTCAACTTCTTAGGCACCGTTCAACCGAAGGAGGCCAGCACTGCGATGGTTTCAGGTAAAATATTGCAGAACAAACAAATTTGCATAAAAATGACCAAATTTGCACAGAAACATAAAGATAGAACCCTAGATAACATATTTAGATAGATTATCAGCATAAAAAAGTTGATTTGGGGGTTAGTTACACTTTAATCAGTAACTATCAGCATCAGCATCTCATCTGTGTTCCTTCACCCTCTATGTGTATCTGTACATGAAAATAGTAACTCAGACTGGACAATTATCATAGACCACCAGAATTCAGTACTGCTCCAATATGACCCATCAAGCTTTTACTGCATTAAGAAAAATTCTGAGGAGTTGAAAGCAGGGGTCTTCAAAGTCCTTGAGATCTACTGTCCTTCAGGTTTTAGATGCATCCTTGCTCCAACACTGCTGAATAAAATATTGAATTATACCGTAGGCATGCCATCAAGTTTGGCAAAGATGTGGTAACGAGCCATTGGTTGGATTCAGGTGTATAAGAGCAGAGTTGCATCTATAGAATATTAGACCTTGAGGATTAGTGTTGAAGGCGGTTTAAAACTTGGAGTTTGAAGTTGGCTCAAAACTCTAAATGGAGACACATTGTATGCTAAGAAATTTACAGGCATATCCAGTTAAATTTATTATGTATTTTATTATTGTAGTTTAAGTGACACACTGAAGGTGGTGTGTCGGAAAGAGTAGGAACTTCTTAAAAAGAGAGAGGCCCAATTTTTAGACTTCAAATTCTTTGTTAAATACAGCATTTTTATAACAACTGAAAGTAACAAGGTTACTTGTTTGTGCTATAAAATGATGTAAAGTGTTTGGAAAATACATACCACCTCTTTAAAATATTACTGAAAAGTTAATTTATTTCAGAAATTTGTTTCACCTTATATACATTAAGAACCCAGAATGACATTTTCAAGCCTTTATTTCTAATAATTATGACAATTTTCTTCTTACAGCTAATGAAAACACAGCATGTAAGATTAGAATATTACACCAAAAAAAAACATGTTACAGTAATGTTGGTTTTGATGTGTTTTAATTTTGTTTTTATTTGTTTAATTTTGTGATTGTACAGCACTTTGGTCAGTGGTACTGTTTTAAAGTGCTATATAAATAAACTTGCCTTGCCTTGCCTTGCCTAATGCATAAATATAGGCTTGATGAAAAATCTGTTATTTGGTTTAAGGTTGTTACTTTCAAAATGTACTTTTCAGCTGACAAACAAGCTTCATCGGAGCAGATATTCCAATTTCTGCCTATATATCTGCAAACAGTACTTCATAAAAATAGATTTTTATAATGATTTTATTCTACAGAATCACTTCTTGTTTTGTTGCCCTCAATGTCTTCATTCCACTATCTCCTCATCCCCATTTATTATTTATTTTTAATGAATCTTGAGCTCCTACATCAATTCAAATCTTCAACAGAAAGGATTCATAAATAGGAAAGTTATAGAAAACATAAGAATAAACCAGGTGACATGAAATTGTTACATTAGTTGAGACCATGACAATGCCAAACAGAAAAATCCTTTCATATGTCTTAATACCCGTTTAATCCCAAATGGTTCCCGGCAAAATAATCCTTGGACCTCCCTGACACATATTTATGAATTATTACATTTTATGTTTGTTATGTTAGTGAAAATGTAGGTTTTATACTCTGCAACAATTGTTGCCGGTGGGAAACTGCACAGTCTGAATTACATAAATATGGCCTATTTATACATAGACTTTTTCGTATTTTTTAATGACATGCATAACCTATTATAACAAAGAATGGTTACAAGAGTTTTCAGAAATATTTCAGACACATAAAGATTCAATGACACATCCTGCAGATGTCATTGTCTCAATGTGCCAAGTGACCTTTGACCTCATTTAGTCATTTCATCAATGAGGCAAAGTCAGGTGAAAATGTTAGTATGAACAAATATGCATCTGGGAGGAAACTCTCCCTGTTCCAAGCACTACACCTTGGTCCTCTCCTAAACTAGTTTAAGGCATGGCGTCATCTTGTAGTCATTCAGTGCATAGCCCACACTTTGTGGAAAGGATCGCCTTTTGGTGGGGACGAAGGGTGAGGGGTTCAACTGTGAGAATGACAGTGATGTAGGAGACATCATTTTGAGGTTCCTTCAGGTCTAAAAGATCTAAAACATCTTATAGTTTAATCTGTGTGGGAACAGCAGGACATATAGAATAAACAGCAAAGCTATGGACACATAGCATAGTGCTGTCTATGTATTATGCTAGCGGCAGCCATTGTTGCCATGTTTGCATTCACTCTCCTTATGATCAAAAGATGAATGAAGGGATTAAATTTTCTTTATATATAAGTAGAAGACAATTGAAAGAGCATGTGTTCCAAATATTTTATTTATATTTGTTTATTAATGTATTTTACTGACTTCCTCTTGTACAGGTTTGGGACAGACATTTACCTCCAGCGTTACAGGCGGGAGGTAAAGAGGTCTGGTCATGTTAGCTTTCACACTAGATAGATGAAATTGACACTCTTTAGAGTAGACACACTATTATTTTATTTTAAAACTTCAATTAGCTGCCAAAAGTCAAAACAATTCCTTTAGAGCTTCCAGAAGTTAGAAAAAATGTCTGGCAGCAATTGTTGCCGGTGGGATTTGGCATGTTGCAATTATTTTTCATGGTACAGTGAAAACTATAGAGCCATTAGAGGCAAATGTGAGGATGTCTGAATTTAAGCCTGTGGTTAATCTTGTTGCCACAGTGGGCTGTAATGTGAGAAGAAGATGTAGGTGGAAGTATGTCAATGAGAGCAAAGCCAGTCTCATATATAATTCCAAATAAGGGTAAAACTCAACCATATAGTCCCCAGTTTTCCACATTTCCCGAGGCTATAACTCCACAGAGAGGTAAAATTAGGGGAATAGCTTCGACTAAGGGGCAGAGTAGCAGCTCCACCTCAAATGGCCCAGCAGAAACTCAATTACCACACATGTGCACCCCTGCAACCAGCCTCAGCAATCCCAAGAGGCACTAAGGCAGAGGGCCAAAAAAAGAGAAACACAAAAAAGGGAAGCTTTATCTTAGTCTACTCAAGTGGCAGAACACCTAAGGGTGTGAGTAAGAGCAGAGGGACCGAGGACTGCAAATGAGGTCTGTCACATCAGCATTTGCAGGTTTTCATAGCTTTAACATGTCCGAAATCCGGGGAGAACGGAGGATATGCAAGCCTGATTTGAAAGGGAGATCCAGAATAAGCCTGGAAACATGAACCCAGTAGAGCACTGAAGAGCTACAATATTCCCTCAACATCCAGGCTTGAAAATAGAAAGTGGAGTACTCCATCAAATAAAAACACTGTTTTGTTTTACTGAAAGACCTGACCTTTCTTCTTACTACAAAGGGAATCTACAGGCACTGTTAAGAATCTGCGATATTAATTTAAAAAATAAAATATTCCCTTGTTAAATGAATATAAACCCCTTACACCAAGGGAGGCATCTTCTATTAAATCACAATTGCTTTCCAGCATCTTTTGAATTAATATGAATGAAGAAGCACTAATTGGGTTTCCTTTTCATGAAGTGGCATTTGTGTCAATATTCCTTTAGTAATACAGTCAACAAGTGTTTGGGCACAGTGCGCCCCAATGCCTCCTATGAAAGTTGTAGCATTCTGGAGGCGGCAATGGCATTGTTTAATTACCTCTTCTCTTTTTGCTCCATTGATTTATATTGTGAACCCTTTAATTATACAATTCATCACCTTTCAAACATGAAAAACGGTGTAAATGAATGCTAATTAAACCTTATCAAAAGGGTTTTCTGTAACGGTTCAGTATCTCTCGCAAATGGCTGCGTGAACAGCATGTATGTATGTTGCTGCGGTGTACTCTTTTTCCCTCTTTCATGCATTGCAATCAATTCTACTGAATCCTGATGGAGGCTACATGTCTTTGGCAGCAGGTGTTGGTAAATTAATTTATGGCCTCTGTCTTTTGTTCTTTTTGGGTGTCATAATGAGGGGTACCCAAAGAGGAGAGCTCCACAAGTTCAGTGCTGAGGTAAAACAAAGATTTATGGCTGCAACAAAGGCTTTATTTTGGTCTATTTTCTTTTCATTACTTCATGGAGGATCATAGGATGAAGAACATCAACCAAAAGAAATCTTCTCTACTTTTGTCATTAGTTTTTTTATGCCATTCTATCAACCATTTCCAAAATAAGCAATGAACTCAAACTCCATTCGACATATCGCCATGCACATACTCAAAATCCGTGCAGATTAGGTTTTACTTCTTAAATGTTTTTAAATTTAAACCAAAACTGGTATAAAAAATTCTGTTACACTGCTCTTAAACTATTGTAGTAAGAGACAAAGAAACACTTTTTGTGACTGTGTGAAACCACTTGTTGCTGCACAATGTTCATCTGCTAGATAACAAAAGGTCACTACATTATTTTTGTACTGAAAAGAAAAAATACATCAGTTGTAAAAAAAAAATTAAAAACCTCTATTCTCAGAAACCCACACTATTTTTAAGAACAGGACAATATCCAAATATGTATGTATGCTCAACATTTTTACAAGCTAACACTATAGATGTGGTACTCCATAAAGAGAAGAATGGCAAAAAAATTGAATTGGTAAATTCATATTTTGACCTGAATGTCAACTATTGACATAGAAAACTTTGCATCATTGCCCATCGTTTTTGTCTGGAGAGCAGAAGATGAACTACTCTGTCCAATTCACCTTCTTTTCATGGCTTCAAACCTTAATCAGCTTGTTAGGAGTATGGCTTATTCATAGTCATCATTTGGAAAGGCCAGGTGATGCAAATTTCAAGGCTTTATTAATATTCTGACTCCTAAAACCTTGTCCCATCAATCAGCAACCAACGGCCACCTCTATGCAGCTCAGTGGCAAGGTGAAAATTCAAATGAGATATTCCCAACAAGCAGGAAGAAGCATTGCCAAAGTAGGAAATCATTTTCAGGAAGATTTAACTTTTCATAGTTCAGAATGAAACTTTAGAGGGAGATTTCAGCTTAGGGAAGCTGTGAGGAATTTAGAAAAAATAATTTTTTTTGCAACCATTATGCGCATTAATTTTTATGCTTTTTTACATGTTCTGGGGAATGTTCACATCAACAAAAGACAACCCAACTGGCATTGAAAGTTTCTATCTTAGAAGTCATCAGTATTTTTCAACTTAAATAGTTGCAACACATTTTTAAAAAATATTTAAAATTGTTTGTACATGACTCATTGCCTACAGAAGCGGTCTAAGACTCCCCTTTCGACAGTCACTGTACTGCAAATTGAAGATGCAAACCTGACTCAGACAGCTGAATGTCTGCAGAGTCATAGGAATGAGTCATGTATTCTCATAGCCACATCCCCAATCAAAGAGCTGAAACAGTTTGTTAGCTACTTTTAGCAGGATGACTAGTCAAGTTGCAGAAGTCACCTGCTCAGAAAAAAATTAATTGACAATATAACGTAGGAAAATTAAACGGTGACAGGGAACAAACAAGAGCCAAAGACTAAAAGCTCATCTTATTTTGCCAATATTTTCTTTAACATGAGACTGTAGCTTGTGTGTGTGCACGTGAGAGACGAAGCTCCTCTCAGTTTTGACATTGAGATACAGAGGTCAGCAGTTCATCCGAGAGCATGTCCCCTATGAAATGGCCATTTTCATATTCATTCTTTCTCAGGTGGTTGAAAATTGATTCCATAATGTCTTTGCTGTGACTGAATACACTATTTAGTGTAGGTGAGAGGTCTGAGCTCAGTGTACAGAGAATGGCAATCAAGTTGCAGAGCCATTCCACAAGGACATTTACATTCACACCCTTGGATACTGCGCTATTATTTTAAAGTCATTAGCAAAAGAAGGACAAGAGCAGTCAATTGTGCCTTTGCTTAACCTTGCCCAGTGAATAATTCCATGAAATTAGCTGCATTGTTTTGTTGCACAGCTTGTTTCCAACGGCAAATCATCAGTGAGTTCATTTGAGCAACTGGCAAAATATTTGGTGCTGACGGAGAACCGGGGGCTTTTTAAATGTCACCTTCTCAATATTCCGGGGATGCCGAGGCTTTTTAAATGGCACTGCATTAATGATCTCAGATTAAATGCTCAGTATCAAATAGAGACAGCTCCAATTACAGTTTGTTCAGTTTGACTGTGGTGTGGCCTTCAGCCTCCCTCCATGACAAGCAGCTCATAAGAGTCACGATGGGGTGGCATGCGTTGACTGCTGCGAAAGTTTCCCAAGATAATATTCGCCATTTCCAACGAGCTCCTTGCTGGCACAAAAGACTTCTTTTGTGCTTTTCTGCTCTTGATCCAACATCAGTGACCAAATTGAAATCCTCTCCTCTGCAGTGACCTGCAAATATCTGGGGACATGAGATAGGAGTGCTCACTGCCTCAAACAATGCCACAGAGTTCAGCTGTGATTCATGCTGAAAACGGATTAATTTCTCCACAAATTAACTGCTAATTCTTCTCTTATCTTTGCCCCAGACTCTCATTGAGTGAGCTGCTTTGTCTCCTCTGTGCTCTGATTTTTTCTGACTTTGCTGGGCATGGCTACAGGCGGTGACTGGTGCTATCCTTCGATGGTTTTTCCCATGAGTCTGTTCCACAGAGCTCTAAAACATCTCCCCTCTGTCCTGATTTCCCCCTCTGAAAGACTTTTGCTGGCTAAATTGCCCCCTTTGGCTGCCTGCGTGTTTAACAACACCATCTAATTCAATTAGATACAGGAGGTTTATCCCTGTTATTCCCAAAATACTGGTACGGTAAATCTAAATAAAGAAATCTTCAGACAATAACAAAGCAATTTAAAACAAAATGTAAAAAAATGTAGGAGACTGACCTTTCTTGTGGTTAGTCAACAGCAACCCTGATTATCAAAATATTTCACCAAGGGTGGGGGGAAACATTCAATATAGGCTAAGCAACCAGAGATTAAGAAGAAACTGGACTTCAAGGATACAAAAGTGTTAATATGTCATGGTTAACAGGGTTGCTACATGCTACACTGAGGTCCAAATGTACCCGCTCCTTTTGATAAGGGCTTTTGGCAAATTGTAAACAAGTATTTAATGGTTTTCTTTCATGTGTTTGTTCTTCCATAAAGGTCAAATTCGTTATGTTGATACATTCTCCCACCTCAGCAACACATTTCTGTAGTTTTTACAGAGTTAACAAACTACCTTAAGGTTTGTAGTTATATAATTTGTCTGGCAGTTTCCTCCATAATATGCTATGACATGTAAGACCAACTTGATGAATTTCCTCATTTGCAGAAGTGATAGGTGGCAAATCTTTTATCTCACAACTTTGTTTTTCAGAACTTTTCAGTGTCTGTCAGTCCTCACAGACAGTAAGTCATCAAATACAAATTACATCATAATTACAAAAGTGTACAAAAATTATTATGCAAGGAGTTTTGAAGCTGAAAGAACAAGTTCTTTTTACTGAGCTAAGTCAAATATTCTGAATCCTAGAGAGGAGCTGTACATTTCTAACAAGGTGATGTTGTTAAGAATTTGCCCAGATAAATTTTCCACCTTCAACTTTACAGTACCTATACGGTGATGTACTGCTGTGTCTGCTATTTAGCAAACTTTTGAAAGGACACCTAAAAAGGACATGAATTCATTCAAATGTGGCTTATCATTTATTCATCAAACGTGTGCAGGGAATTCAAAGGTTTTTCTTTTCTTCAGAACGTTTTAAACAGAAAGGTATATCTCTGTTGAACCAATCAGTCTTTATCTAGCTACTGCACCTCATTTTAGATTAATAAGCTAACAAGCGAGTGCGCATACAGAGTCTTATTTATGTTTGTATTCTTGAACCATTCATACACACGTTCACCCACACACGGACAAAATGTCAGCAGATTCAAGTCCAAGCGTCAGCCACGAGCATCAGTATCCGCTCACACACTTTGATCTGAGCTGAGAGTAAATGGGTTCATTATGTGCAGCAGGTCTTGAGGTTTCAAAGCACATTGACCAAATTCTTGAGAAAAATCTCTGCCTGTCTCACATGATGATCCCATCGGGACTCCAATGTCTCTATAAATACTAAGGCAAGACATGGGTGAAATCTTCTTTGAAGTTAAAAGTGACTCATGGTGAGATTGACAGCGACATTTGGCTTCACTTGGCAGTTTCTCACCCTTTCATACCTTTATTAATAAGCCAAACTTATTATTCGCTCAAACTCCCTTAATATTGAGATAATGTGTCACATCAAGTTTTTTCAGGAGTCATTTTTCTTAATCATTATGATAGCCCGTCTTGAAAGGGGTGGCAGGGTGCACAGAGAGCGAGGGTCGGCGAGGCAGAAGCCAGGGACAGCTGTAGAACTCTATAAATGAGTATGCTAATGCTGACTGACATTTTCTTAAATGGTAATGGAGAAAAAACTTTCTCCTTGGTCCAAAAATAGAGGATAGGTGTAAAGTAGAAGTGCAAATCCATATGGGGACAAATTGTAAAAACAAAATTCTGTACAGAAATTTTGCCAAAGGTTCATAAACATTCAATTGGCTTGCTAGAAAATTACATTGGTAAGCTAAAGTATTGAGTATTATCTGTGATGGCCGTTACATATGCAATAAGTCACTTTTTCAGCATGAGGGCAACTCATGTAGACCATTGTTGACGTTACAGTGATATGTGATGTGACATTCATGACCGATTTGATTCTTTTGAACGGCTTTTAACTGTGGGACTCAAGTCAGTGTGAGCCATTACTTAACCATTGTTCAGGGCTTCCAACTGCCAGTGTCAAGCAGACCTACATCACAGCACCTTAATGCTCATTAAATTATTGCTTCTCGCTTTTCAATTTGCGTTTTTCTATTAATCAAGTGCAATTTAACTTTTAATGATTACATCACAATAATTTCATTGATTTTAAGTTCATTCAAAGAGCTGGCCAAACATGTGACAATGTATTCAATGGCTTTTGAGTAAAGGAATACAGCTGGTTTAATTTGAACATGGGCCATCATTCTTTCACATTCTAAGCTTCTGTTAAGCTATGATCTTACAGAGAATGGAGGTAAATCAGTAAATCATATTGTGTAACTGACACCATCAATACCTTTCGGATGTATTTTATTCAGTTTGTGTGAGGAGGCAATTAGCTTCAGTAAGACTGACCTTCAGTGATTGAATTTTTGCCGATGTATTTTCTTTGAGCAGAATTGCTTTGGTTGGAGAAAAACGGTTGTGTATTCTATCTACTCTCGTGTAAGCTGTTGGAAATGGGCAGAGAGCATTTAGACGTTTTGATGGGTGCAAACAACTTTCCTATACACTTTTTTTTTATAAAGCACTTTAAATCACCAACAGGATGCTTAACCAACAAATACATTTTCTTTACAAGTGTGGCACCATAAAAGGAGAAGTAAACAAGTAACGTAAAGGACTTCTCACAAAGAAAATAGTCACAGAAATAATCAAACACAAATTTTGGTAATCCTCACTGACCTAAAAGAAGAAAAGTTTAGTTTGACATAAAGTTAAACAATAATAACAAAAGTGAAATATGTATTTTTATGCATTTATGTTCCATTTACAGTATGCCTGGAGTTTATGGTAATTAGTTACAATAAACTACACACACACTTAAATGTCACCATTGTTTTTAAATGGGGACATTTAAAAACAAACATACTAACTACTAATGTAGTTAGTATGTTTGTTCAAACAGATTTATCAACCCCGAATGCTGGTGCCATAAAAATATAATTGTATGTTGATGAGACATGCAAAATGTTGACTAATATTACACATTAACCGTAAACACGAAGTTGGACCTTTTTGTCCTCTAGGGAACTGAGGAAAGCATTTTTTGTCCTCTATCACCCCTTATGATTAAAAAGCTTCTCATATATTGTTTCATTTGTCTGACAGAATGCTGTGCATATTCCACATAAGGCAAGATATTAATCCACATGTCATGTTTTTAGATTAGGGTCTGCGTTTGGCAAGTGAAACAAGAAACGGAGAAACTGTGAGACCTGCAGGAAAAGATTAAATCTTCCATGGTCACATATCTCGGAACACTCACATCCACACATAAATTCACAAAGATGCTGTCTTGCATATAGGAATATATCCTCTATGGCCATTATTTGCTACATAAAATACAGATGTTGGGTCATTTATTGCTCAGATGCATGTTAAAGCAATCTATAGCTCTCAAAGGCAAAAAGTTAATGGACAATTCATTGTAGTTAATGTATATTTTATGTACTGAGTGGAATTATTCATTTTACCTTTTACATAGCCTTTTCTTTAAATCTTTGAAAATATGTATGTCATATTATGTTCAGCAACACTCGCTTTCTTTTACATGTGGAGGTTTCCAAAGAAGACTATGTTAAATGTGAACATAATCTGAAGCCAACAGTTTCAGCAGCTTAACATCAGATCCCCTCAGTTCACTGACAGTAAAGAGGCTAAGTGAGATGTAAAAGGGAAGCAATGTCATCCTGTTGCTCTTTACCTACAAGAAAGACTGTAAAACAGAGCAGACTTCACACCTGATTAAACAAGACAAGAGGAGTTAATTCCCTGATGTGACGGAAAGCTGCAGCCCTGCAGGGTTTCTTCCTTCTGGTGTATCTTTGCTCTGATAATGTAAGCAAGCAAGCTGTGGAGAAGGTCATTAAATAATTGTGTGTCCCATTGCTTTCAGTAGCAAGGAAAAAGTTATGTTTCACGATAAAAGTTTTAACCTAGCTTCAGTGTTGTTTTTATTTCATTATTATTTTTAACATAATGCCTTTCAGCAGTGTGGTCAACCTGTTATAAGGATTCTTATTTAATAATGTTTTACTTCAATTTATTCTTTTTAAATGGACAAAAATAAATGAAGGAAATTAAATAAATATAACAAAACTCTGCACAGTGGTGAAAAAGAAACTGAAACATTTAGGAGCAACATCAATTTAGCCATGAAGTGATTCACCTTAAATTTAAAGAGCAGGGACAGTGCATGCGTGGAAAAGGAATAAAATGTTCCTAATATTCATATGTGAGTAAAAGAAAGTGTCTCAACAATTTCGGCCATACAGTGCATTGTGTCAACTCCAGGATGTTTCCAAATGATTCATTATTTTTGAGAGTTCTGACCCTGAGCCAAGAGTGTCAGCTTTATTGTGGAAAAGGACATGGTATCAGTAGTTTCACCATCGTATCGCATTAGATGATGCAGGTGAAGGTGCTGACCATGCAGAGTGCTGGACACCACAGAACATGTTTTTCTACACAATGATTTCTTTCCTGGTGCTATGCTATGTGAGGATATCCTGGAGGCTGTCATCAGAAGGAGTCATAAGCATAACTGAATCTCTTTTTTTGTTTTACTAAATTGTCTAAGGCAGGTACAAAGAGGATGAAAAGCGTCAACAGATTTTTGTGAGTGTCACAGATGATTTTAAAATAATATTATAGAACCCTGTAAGCACTTTCCATGTTCTGTTTAGTGGCAGACACATACTTGCCTTCAAACTGCAAAACACTCCAGCGCGCCTTTCCTCGGGCCACTCCCTACACTACCATGGAGCCCAATGCCTACCGTTTGTTTATGCAACAGGCCTGAGGGTGTAGCATTTATTTATTGAAATGGGGAGCAAGGATTGTCTACTTCAGATGCAGCGTTTTGGTTGAACCAAGAGAAGAAGCAATATTTTATTGCTTCTGACAACCATCAGATTTAATTCTCAATACCAACAGGCCTTTTCTAAATGACCTGAAGTGCAGCCATCTATTTAGGCGGGGTTGTGATCAGGTTGTAGCTCTTGCACAAAGCTAATTGGGCCAGTCCTGCTTTATGAAAAATGCTGGAATAAAGAGAAATATTTTTCTTTAGTCTGATTTAACTGTGAGCCCTCTGACATCTTAATATTCAATATTCTGTCTGATGTTCATCCAGTGTAGAGAAGCCATAACTGGGGATAAAGTATAAGAGTTTTGGGTTTCATAAGGAATCAATACAGTGTATCAAGACACCATACATGGGATCTTGCTGATGATTCAAGATAAGTGGATGTTTGCTTGAGAAGATTAAATTACAGAAATAAACACAGGTCTGCTGTTCTCTGCCCACTCTATTGGGTTATATATTGAACCCATGGCTCCTTCAATTCAACAGAATACAAATATCAGAGGGGTCAAACTGAAAATGAAAAATATGAGACAGATCTGTTTGCAAATGATGTAATATGTTTTCTTCGCCAACAAAATCAACTTCTCTCAACTCTGATGGAATTATTTTCAAACACGAGTATAAGGCATAGACATAAAATAAAACATTTTGGCAAGAGATTACATCACAGTTGAGTTATTTGGTGGTTACATTCCAAAAAATATTATTTTTGATTTAATCTGTTGATTTTTTTTTTTTCTACAGGTGATTGTCTGAGGTAGTAAGCTAACAGTCTGCAATCAGGGTGCACTGCAAATTGGGAATGCAAAAGAGCAAAGAGGAATTTTCAAGAAACATGTTTTTCCACCTTTGCTTAAATCTGTATATTTGATGGAGCGGAGGAAGGAGGAGATGTGTGAAGCAGAGCAGACTGGGCCAGCAGATGGGTTTTAAGGGAGAGACAAATGGGGATGAGGAATGGGCCGTCGAGCACTGGGCTCAGCTAATGGATCATACAGCTTTCCCTGGAGTGGTCTGCTCGCCTTTTACTGACCGCTGCTGCACCGTAATTACCTGCAGTAAGAGGATAGGGATGAAAAAGAAAGTAGATATTAGTTGCAGCAAAAGCTCCTTCAATTGTTTTGTATAAGAGACCTACAGGGTTGAACCCAGAAAGACAGGATAAAGTATATCAACTATAGAGAGAGAACTTGAAGTTATTGGCTGCAGTAGTTCTGTCCCCTCTAGGAAGGCATCACAGCTAATCAGGATCACATTTATAGCTTCTATGAGGATAAAAACAAACAGAAAAAAACTAAACAAAAAACTGAAATTACTTTAAAACACTGGACATAGATAAGGATCATTTACGTGTGGAGAGTCCTTGGATTTAAATGCTGTTTTCATAGAGTCTCCCACCTATTATCTTCTGCTTGAACAAAATAAAAACCATTTCAATCAGACAACTCACATATAAAAGTTTGATCTTCTCCAATGTTCATTATAAAATCTCCACACAATTGACACAGTTTAGCTTTTTAGTTCTTCAACCTATACATACTGTATATTTTTTCAATTCTACATGTTTAATAGTTTTTATTTGTAGACTTGAACTGCATAAATTCAGCCCACATGCATGCAGAAATCATTTTAATGCCAATTCGTCAGTCTGTTGCTGCACTTTGATTGATTACATTTATGTCAGAAAAGGTAAATTCAGACAGACATGTCTGAACTGTCCAGCTCTACCAAACCCCAGAAAATGGGAATGCGGCTGGGACTTTAGCTGGGCATCATTTTGGAGGTTCATGACCTCCATTACCACAGTATCAACACAGAAAAGTTCTGACAACTCACTGTCCACAACCAGGAAGGGATTACCCAGAAATGTCACGCAGGGTTCCAGTTTCTTAAAAGTCCCATGATCAGTTTGACATCTCCTCTCCCAACTAACTGGCTTTCCACCATCTTTCCAACTACAGGAAAGTGCTGAAAATCCTGGTTGTTAATTTTTTTCATACTCATCTCCCAGGACGGCTAGATTCAACAGCTGCTCGGCATAACTCTGCTCTGTAACGTAGTTTCCATGAAAATCCTAATGTCACCGAGCAGAGAGAGAAACCTTTGCATTTTTCCTTCCATCTTACTTCAGTGAGAAAGGGGAAATAACCATACTCTGGAGAATATTCTTAAAGGAAAAACTTGAAGCTCCAGTATTTCTTTGCTATTGCATGAATGGCGTTGATGATATTAGCTTTATGACATGATGAAATTCCACAACCAGGTCCGCAGTGAGCAATAAATCCCAGTGATGTCCTTTCATAGCTGATAACATTTTCCTATTCAAAAATTACCCCTCAACAGCTTTGTAGCTATAAACTCCCTTAGTGGCTGATTTCAGTATAAGAAAGGTAAATAATAATTCTGCCACTCTTGCCATCAGCGATGGCTTGTTTTGTTTCACCTGAATGTGAACTTTAATATTCCTCAGCTGATGGGCTAGTCTTTTTTAAAAATCTTTTTTCCTTGGTGAACATAAAATGTTGTTTTTGGATTGCAGATCTGCAATCTCCAAATAATTACATAAAACATTAATTTTAAACATAACAGCCACTCAAACGTTTCTTGGTATCACGTAAGATCTGTTCCTTCAAGTAAGAATTTCCACCACCACACAATTAAATTGCAAATCAGTTTTAATGTATGGGGTTTATCAATAAATTTTTTATAAATTACGATGAAAAGAGAAATGCCTGATGGGTAAGCTCATTATATAAAGGGAATCATGCATCAATCTAATGGTGTCAGTTTTTCAAATAGCAATCAAAATGTCAAAAAGAAGTCAAATTTACTTTTTTTTGTATAAGCAGACTTTTCATTGTACAATTAAACAACAGAGAATTGAATAACATGAAGGCAGTGGCAACGGAAATACTGGAGCAGATGCGAGTGGTGTGGGTGAGTGCCAAGCTGATCACACTGTCGTTCTGGGGCACAAGCTCAAGACCAGTAGTGATGAATAGCCTGACCACATTTTTCTAAGTGTGGCCGGAAAGTTAGAGCAGCGTTTGTTGTTCCACGCAGCAAAGTGCGGAGCAGAGAAAAAGATAAGAACACGCACCTGACCACAGTGGAGCAAGTAATCAAGAAACATGAATCAGCTTAATATTTTGACATTTGAACGCCTAGGCATTGTGTTTTGTGTGTGTCCAGTGTCGGTGTTGACCCCAGTTAGCCCTTTGTGTTCTGGTATCGTTTGATTTACAAATCAAGCACTGGTAGTGAGGTCATCCCTTATATCAGGGGTCTTCAAATCCAGGCCACCAGGGCCTTTGTCTTGCAGCTTTTAGATGTGTTTCTGCTTTAATACACCTGAGTCAAATAATGAGGTCATTAGCAGGACTCTGGAGAACTTGGCTGCAAACCGAGCAGGTGATTCAGCCATTTGACAAAACTATGCACTTAGCAAAAAACACTTGGCAAAACAAGGCAGCTAAACTAGGAGTGCAGCTGATTTTTAAAGTTGCTTAATCAAGAAACTCCTTTTTAAAGAATAATATCTATAACATGAACTTGAGTTTGCCAGCGAGTTTAATGAAATGGCCAACTTGGAGTGACAAGTGAGGACTGTTCCTGGGTAATTAGCATGAGGAAAATAAATCTACATAATTTTCTGTTGAGGTGGAAAATGCCACTAATTTTCGTTAATTTATAAAAGAGACAGATATTTATTTCACTCGCTGACCCTCATGCGTCCACGCCATCTGTGCTGTGTAACCAGTAAACAAGGGGTTTGATCTGCGACGTGCCATAAAAGGGGACAAAATTTATATTAGCCATATTTCTGCTCTTGCTGAATTTTTCTGTCACGGTTACAGTTCAAGTTTGAATGTTGCATTTTTCAGCATTAGTAAAGTAATTAGCTAATTAGACAACGCTGGGTCTGGGGCTGATTCAGAGTCAGTGGTAAAGTACGCTGCACAACTCAGTTTCGAAGTGAACTCATTTGACAAAGCTAGGATGCCGTTCACTTCTAAACACATGTTTTGTTTGTCACAATATAATTAGCAATAAATTGCATGTGCTTGAAAGACTGCTGTTTAGGAGACAGCAGTTGTGAACAGAACAGTATCAGCCTAATTTAAATATATATTTTGCACAAATAAAAAGAAGGAAGACAGATTTAGATGTCAAATAGACATTTCATGCAAGCGTAGTGTTTAGAGAAAAATAATTAAGTTGCAGATATTTGCTAAAAACTCAACCTCTGAAGGAAAGAGAAAACTAGTATTTAAAAACAAGTGGGCATGTGCACAAGGCCATTGTGACTGTACTGTACTTGCAGAACTAATGAACTGCTCTACCTAGCAAATGTAATGTTGTGTACTTGGCTGTGCTTTATTCACATTCCTACAGTTTCCTCTGGTCTCACTTCCCATGTGCATTCTTGTTCTAGGTCCCCTTCTTGAACCCTTGCGTTCAAGCACCTTGGTTGTGTTTGTGTGCGTGCGTCTCTGTAGAAAAAAGAAAAGTCAGTTGCCATCTCTGCAACAAATTGATTTGCACAAGCAAAAGGCGTACATTGGTTAAGTCTGTCGTTTATAAACCCCAACTCTGCTCTCTTTCCTTTGTGAAAGATTGTTCAATTCAGCTACTTTGTAGAAATGCCATCTAACCTTAGTTAAATCTGTCCTTGTGTTTTTGACCTCCAGAGTAATTCCTTGTCTCCCTGAGCTTCTGGTTTAATGCTTTCCTGAGTCTGCAACCTCCCCGACTTGCCCAGATTCAACCTTTTGTTCCTGCTCAGCTCTGGCTCCCGTTCTCACCTCCCCTATACTCTTGCGCAAACTGCTCTCCAACTTGCAACATAGCTCCACTCACTGTTGACTTACACATGAAATCCTCTCAGACAGCCATAGCCAGCCTGCTAAATGCTCTCCAGCCACTCTCATTACCTGCCAGCCACAATTAGTAGAAGCCAAGGTAACCCCTGTAGCAACAATCACATTTTAGTTTGCGAAACTGCAATAAGAAAACTATTCCTGTTTTGGTAAGCTCAAGAAAGCTCATTACAGCTAATTAATGGATGCATAGCTTGACAAAATTGAACAGTTTGGTTCAAATTTCTGTTATATATGTCTGTGTGAATCACTATATGAATGTTTCATATTGATTAGAACATGATTTGTTGTGTCTTGGAATTTTCTGGCTTACCTTTTTACTTAATTTTTTTGCTTTCAAATCACATTGAATTCATGATTTAAGAATAATTACTTTTTCACATGTTTCTTGCTGATTTAATTTTTCCCCCCTCTTGTTAACTGAAAAAAACAGCTTTTTTATTTGCTATTTTAGTCTGAAATTTAATTTTGACTGACAATCTAAACCTTGTGCATGTGACAAACAGGTAAAAACTGAAAAAAAAATATTGTGAGGGTTCAAATACCTTTTCATAGCATTAAATAATTGAGGGTAATGCTGTAACACTGTAACGGTGGTTGCTGGTGTGGTTGAAACAATTTATCTGCTCACAGCATTATCAGAGCATGCATGATCAGCTTTTTGAGTTTGGATTTATTTTATTTTTTGCTCCTCTGTAAGCAACGGTTTAAATTGTTAATAGTACAGTAAGGTGATATCAGTTTGCTGAACCTTAAGGTTTCCTAATACTGACAAGCAAAAGCAATTCAATTTCTCCTTTAGTATATGGGAACAATTTGACCTTGTAGGCACCATTATGTCTAAAAGGAAGAAAATTGGATCCTGAATGATGATTTGCTATTTTCCTTTTTTGTATGAATAGCTGTGAACTGTAGGTCATCCATTCTGTCAAAAAAAGGTCAAAGAGATGATGCTTTGACCCAGCCACCTTTTTTGCTTTTTATGACCTCTTGACTGTACACTGTTTTTCTTCAGGGCATGGAGTTGATCCTTAACTCTTGTTCTAAAATATCCAACAATCTCATACTCTCTGAAAGTGGGAATCATTCTATTTTTTTTCCCACAAGTAAATTATAAATACAACTGTCTCTTATTATGTTAATTGATGACTTTCTTTTTCAATAAGTACAACTAAAAATAAAAGAAAAGCACAAATAAGATAAGATTTATTTGTCATTGTCATCAACAGATTACAACAACAAATATGTTTATGAAAAATCTAATCATTACAACTTCCCTTCTATCACTTTCTTCCTGCTTTTAATGAGGCTTCTTGGTAGTCACTGAGGAAGAAGAATGGCTTAAGGTTAGTGCAATTAAACAGCTGTCTCATTGGTTTACTGTGAGGGTTGCCTGGTCACAGTTAGTGGCAGCATGTCCATTTGCACTGCCTGATTTTTCCCAGTTCTCCCCACACAGGGTCAAAGTTGGCTGAGTGTGCAGGGTTGCAGCACGGAGGGCAGAAAGAGAAGAGCAAGAGATGGAGAGCTGTGAGACAAAAGTAAGAAAGCCTCTTGAATCCACTCCTTTTCACTCTAAATAACAAGATAATCTTTAGTGGTAATTTGTCAAGTCTTAAATTTATTTTTCATCACCTTGTGTCACATTTTGAGTTCAGAGATATGTTGTCTTATCCTCGGTTAAGGACCCAAATCTTGCCTGCAAATCCAGCAGATTCTTGACAAAAGACTAAAATGCTGCTCAGCCAAAGATAAACACAGGAGCTTCGACGCAGGAAACACAGATGTGAAATTGGGATGAAGTTCCTCCCAAGAAACAGGAAAAGAGCTAACATGATATCTGCTAAACAGGCAAGCTGTTCACAGATGCGCTCACTCACAAAAATTACAAGGAATCAAACTGAAAACTAAATCCATGACAGACTGTAGCAAAAGCATGGACTCAGGATTCATGATTACCTTTACAAAACCAGTCTCAGAAAACATAGCCTCTGGCAATTTTCATTCTGTTCATGGTTGAAATGAGAAAAATCACCCAAACTAGGTGCTGCAGTTAGTTCATTCTTACGAAGAAAATAGAAGCCGGAAGATGCAACGTCTCTGATTGTATTGTGGGAGCAGAGTAACCTTAGAGAACTAACATATGCACAGAAAGAAAAAGAACAATCAGAGGCTTAAGAAACTGTCAGCAGCATGTATATATATTTGCATACTTTTTAAAACAAGAACCAAACGTTTTTAGCGCCATTTGATCTTAAATCAGACTAGACCTTTCTTCTTTTGTCTATTTGTATTTGCTAAATAGTCAAAAAAAAATTCATAACTTTTTTTAAAACTGTGAAGCACAGGAGTGCTGTGTAGTTTTTTGTTTGGTTTTTTGCAGGAGGGACTTCTGCACTTTAAAAAAAAAAAAAAAAAAAAGACTGCTTGTTACTACCTAAACATTTACTACTTTTTGTTTTGTTCCATCTAAGAGAAAATTGCATACCACAACAAACTGAACACCAGTTTAATGTTGCTTTAAAAAAAGTAAGCAACATTGTTTTAAAATTGATTAAGGGCACATAAATAAGAGTAATAAATGACCAAAATAAAACTGATTTTATGGTGGTGTCTATAGGTGTGAATTCTCATGCAGTGTTATTGGTATTTCAAAGACCAAATCTATCCTACTTCATTCTCTCTGTTGTATAGTTGAAGGACTAAGGCTCTACACATACAGTAAGTATTTTTTCTTTATATTTTTTTAGCTTAACAAATGTCAATCTTTTTGGATTTTCTATAAAAAGCAAATAATATCTAATATTTTCCCATTAGTGGTAAAAGATGGCGATTCATATCTGATTTCACTAGTCACGTATTTTTGCTCAAATATATATTTACGTTGGTTTGCTGAGGTTCTCATATGGAATGCATGTGGTCCTTTCCTAAGAGAATAAGTCAAAGCTTCAACAAAGCTTGGCAGCGTAAATTATTAAGTTCTTTCTCTCCGCTTGGTAACATACTCCAACATAACAGACATAAACTTCTTGATGATTAATTTTCCCATTTTGATGGAAAGCCTGCATGATGAAACGCTGATAAATTTTTCATGGGTTTTTCTGTGTTTTCTCTGACTTTTGATGTCTTCAGAGGCTCATTATTGGCTCTGAATTTGTTCTTAACTCACATTCCATTTCCACAGACTCGCTGAATTTTTTACAAGGGCGCCAGATTTTCAGGTTGAACCAATATCTGTAAATCCAGCGAGTATGCATCACCCCGTATCTCTGGTTTAGTAAGTTGAACCATGTGCTGCAGCAGTGTTGACATACCCATTGTAGTGCAGTAAAAATAAGCATTTTGGTAATGATAAAAAAACATCGAATGATGGGTTTATTCTGTTCAAAAAGGCCAGTTAGAGAGCTATAATTATTTTAGTGAAAGATTAAAATACCCAAATTGAAATTTACATATATATACATTATATATGAGTATATTTTCTTCACAAATAGTGCTGTAGTAAATATTAATAATGGTTTGTAGACGTACATCACATCTCTCTCACATTCCAAAAACCCATAATTCTAGCATGCTCTATGAGAATGGTTATTTTTTTCAAGTGTCTGTCAGAAGTTCTTTCTACTCTCTGTGTTTACACTCTTAAAGCTCAGGCAGAAAGCCATCAAGCCAGAGACGACTCACGTTCAAGGACTGGAAAGGCCACTGCAAGAGTGGTGCTGTGGTCAGACTATGCCCCCATTAGACATGAGCTCTTACACCTCTCTGTTTACTTCTTGAGTTTAGTATCTAACAAGCCATGAAATTATATTTCCACTGTGTGAAAAGAGGTCTCCCTCTTCAGAGCTTCGCCCAAAGATAGCAACGCGATACGGAGTCAAACTGTCATTTTAATTAGTGTCTACTACTTCTTAGTAGAATGTCTACCTTGATCCCCTCGCTAGTGAGCTTAAGAAGAGATGGGAGTGGAAACAACTTACAAAAAGAGAAAGGAGAAAGACTGGCAAATAATTGGGGGCAGAACTATATAGTGTTGTAAAAAGTTTGGATCTCTTTAAACACTTTCAGATCGAATGCATTTTAATATAAATCAAAGATAACATGAGAAAATACAAAATGCTAATTGTCTTATATTAGCATTTTGTAATGGATTGAGAAGATCCTGAGTTAAATTCAGGTCTGGAGATTTTTGTTAAGGAGTTTGCCTTTTTTGCCGTGGATTCATATATTCTCTCCATGTGGTCCAGCTTGCTCCCATCCAAAACATGACTGGTAGATTAATTAGTCGTAAACTGCCCTTGGGTATAAGTATTGTTTCTCCTGTGTGTCACTGTGTAGCCCAGTGTGAGACTGTACAGAGGTTACTCTGCCTCTCCACAAGCGACAGCTGGAGATGGGCACCATGCCCCCTGTGTTGGTAACATTCCAGCTCTACATGATGTGCACTGACAGTAAGACGTCAACTCAGTATCATCAGAGATAAAGTTCAGTTTGTTTTTTTAAAGAGAAATGTCAGCAAGAATCTGAATTTCTAATGAGAAAGCAGCAAGAACATGGAGCTGACAGAATGTCGTGGAGGCAGTGAGGAGAAATATGTTGGTAAAATTAAACGCTTTTTAAAAACCTAATTCTGCTAGGGGTACAAACAATTTGACTATAAATGAAACAACCCAGTAAAATCAAATTTTACCAAAATATGCATCTTCATTAAATATTGATTCTCAATCTTCAAGTTCTTGTTTTTCCAACATCCATTTACAGTGGGGGGTTTTTTTTCACTACTACTGTGCTGCAATAAATGCAGTAAAAATGAAACCAATAAATGTCACAAGAAGAAATACCTCCACCTGTTTTGCTGTTTCAAATGTTGAACTATATTATTCAGATACATACCAGTGACAGAATAAAGTACTTTTTATTTTCAGATTTTCAGATTACAATTTTCTTTTTTACTGCACTTGTCAAACACAGCACTTTCTTGTAAGCCGTGCATGTCTTTTCAAAGATACTGTTTTTTGCACCAAGACAAATATTTACAATGGTAGGCTAAGAAGAACAGTGCAATTTCATTGCTCAGAACAACAATGTCAACAAAAATATGTGTTCTGGAAGATGAAAACAAAAATGCCTATGCAAGAGAGCAAAGTACATATTCTGTATATTGCTCTAGGCAGAGATGAAAATGGGAGCAGCCTGAGCAGGAGCCTCATTTCTGAAACGATTCTAACAAGATGTGTTCAGAAAGTGCGAAGCGGGTTAGCGCTTGAACTGAAAGTCAAAGAAAAGATCAATACCCACCCTAATGAGCACAGTCAGTAGCCTCATATGAGTTCTGTTTCAGATTTTCTTTTCACCAAACTGTATGTTCTAATAGATATATGGAAATGTTATTTATTCAGTGAAGCTGTCATGTAGTCATTACATATCTATCATATTAAAATTATTTTTTTTTTCTCATCCAACATTTGAGTACAAGTAACTTCTCCCTTCTTCCCGCTGCTAGTGCCACTTTTTATCTAAAAAAAACCCTTTATTCTTTTTTTATCCTCAGCCTTGCTTACTTAAGAACTACTAGACAAGTTTTTGCTACAGTGGTTCTCGCTAACCAGTTATTAAGAAAAGATTCTTAGCAACACCAATGTTAATGATTTATTTTGCCTTTGCTTCCATGAGGAAAATAATGTATGACACACTATACATTAGCAAATGTAAAGAAGCACAATGACACGATAAATGCTTCCAGCATACAGATTTTTATATACATAATTTTTTCCCACAGTCAAATACTGATATCGCATGCTTTAAATAATTCGGTGAAACCCAGATGATGACTCTACCAAGGAAAATTTAAATAAATCAGTCAAAGTGTCAGGAAGGAAAGGATGGACCTCCAAGGATTTAGTTAATTCTTGGAGAAAAAAAAATCCTAGATGTCTAAAGGTGCCATCTTTGCTGAATCTGTTTAAAACATATATTAAACTACAATGTGAAATCTGCATATCAGTCTCAGAACAAAATCAAAAGATCTTGTGAAGATGCTTGGCTGAAGCTGGTAAAAACATTGGTTATAAAGGGCCAAGGTTAGAGCAGGAACCCATTACCCCAAATACAACATAAAATCCCCGGTTACAAATTTCAAATGCACTCAATGACAAACTTCAACCTTAATACTTGGAGACATCTCCTGTATTACTGGCAAGCTGAATACATGCTCTGTGGTCTGATGAAACTAACAATGAAGTCTTAACAATTTGACCGTTGTTGCATTTGGAGGAGAGCTTGCAAAGCCTGAAAACTCCATCCTAAAGCAAAGCTAAAAAAAAAAAAAAAAGTTGCAAGCCAGGCAACTTATAAACATAACTTAGTTAAACTAATTTTTTCAGAAGGAAAGAACCAAAAATTCCAGCTTGTGTAAGGATATCCAAAAGTGTTTGACTTATATCATACAATATATACAATAATTCTATGTATTCCTGTTCATCTAGAAATGAACAGGAAACATCTGTTCATTTCTAGATGATTTATATATACAGTGGTTGTTCATTGACATATTTCTAAGTGAGGGTCTATGTCATTTCTGCACATGTTTTCTGTTGTTGTGCTGCACCTTCTTCTGGCTTCAAGTTTCAATAGAGAAACAACAGTACTCATGTGTTAGATGTCTGGGCTGTTAAAAGAAACTAGCAAAAGAAAAATCTGATCTCTGCTAATAATGTTCTCGGGTATTTGTGTGAAATATTCATTGATTGGTTTCACAGTCATACAGACGTGTTATGTCCATTTCCTTATGTGTGCAATCTGTTTCCGACCCAAGTTGCCTTTGCTATTCAGAACAAGGTGCAGGGACCTGTGCTGCTTAAATATTTTCATCGACATCCTTCAAACTGCCAGATGCTAATGGAATGCACATACTGTAATATTCAACACCTGTGTTTCAACTCCCCTGGTGGGTCTCACATTCTTCTTTCATATTCAAGTTTTGGGAAAATGGCAATATTCACCTCTGAAGATTAGAGAAGGTCATTTTGAGTTGAGGTGAAATAAGATGGAATAAAAATAAGGAGAGGCACCTCTTAAAAATTCACACTGTGTTTATGCCCAACGTGATTTTGCCCTATCACAATGGAAGACAAGACAATGCACAGGCGATATGATCTGTTGAGTTTATTTTCACTGCCTCGAACCTATCCAATCTCCTGCATGCCCTCAGCCATGACCTTCTTATAATTTGGACCAGAACTTTTCACCCTTCTTGGGTTTTTTTTCATTTAACATTTGCATAATATTATATCTTGTGTGAATGTAACCACCAAATTTTCACTGCGGTGTAAAATGCAACTGAATTCAAGTCATAAGTTTCAGCTTTGTGATCTTGTCACTTTGCAAAGTAATCAAGGCGGGGCAATTAGAGACGCTCCAAACATGTGCTCCAAAGACAAATTAAATGCATACTGAGAAATTTTGTAATTTTCAGAAAAGCATCAGCTATACATTTTCTCATAATTTTTTAAGCAAAGATCTTCGTTTTAGTCAGGCCAAGTTGCGTTTTTAGCATATGTATTTCGGCAATTAATTGAAAGTGTAGCCAAGTGAAACTTCAGCCACCATTAGAACTGCAGTTTCAAACCCTGGGAATAATTACCATCCTGAAATATCCCAGCTGCTTTTATGTTGTCTGTCTGCTGAAACTGCAAGCAAAAACCTTTCCTTGAGTGTTTGACTGAACATGGTTGTAAATTTGGGAGTCAGACAAATTGAGACTTTGTGTTCCATCATTTAAGCTCTTAAATATATGTGGAATAACTGTGCCTCAGTGAGACCAAACAGAAAATACTTGTTCAGGTAAGAAAAATCAAATATTAGCCAAGGGGTTTTAAGATAATTTATATATGTGGATTACATGGTATTATCATATTTGCAGCAACTAAAGACAGTTGCTTTTTGCCCCAGGATAAATTTTGCAGCTGACGTTTTGCTTAGAGGATAAATTATAATATTTCTAAAGTCTGAGCTGTGAATAAGTTTTGACTTTTACATAATTTCTACTTGTGGTTGGGCCAAGGTGTAACAAGGATTTAAAAAGTTACAGTTCAAAATGTATAAAACGTTCACTCATACCACTCCAAGAGCTGAAAGTCTTTGTAAAAGATGCCAAAGTGCTCTAGAGACTGGAAACGGTGCTACCCCTTCCACATTCATTGTTTGGTACTGCTGGTCAGCTGCCTATAAGAAAGTTTCTACACTTATCTGCCTTCTGTTTCACTTAAACATTTGGTAACATCTATTTCTGTGGCAAGGTAAAAAAAAAAATAACCAATGCAAAATAGGTTTCTGTAATATAAAAATTATTTGTGAACATTAAGTCAATGCAAATTTGCAACACAAAAATTGAAGCAGTAAAGACTATGTCTCAAAATATGTCTCCAGGACCATTCATTTTTCATTTTCCACTTTCCACTTTGAACTGTATAGCAGTTATTGTAGTGTAAGCACTTGAGCAGAACTGTTTCTCCTGTCAGCCCCATTTTAACCTCCCGGTGTTGTTCCTTATGCAAATTACTGGTCATTATCACATTTTCAGTTCAGTTTTCATGCCCAGTGTTATGTACTGAGTGCACACTTGGTGTAAAACAGAGACCTGTTTCTAATTAACAGTTCTGCAGGAAAAGCTCCTGACTAGAGCTTCTTTCACTTCTGTTAGTGAGACATTTTTTTGTTTCAGTCAGCTGTCTGTCCAAATTCATCAGAGTTTCATATTTTCCATTTACTTTCAATTATTACAGGAGAAAATGAAATTGATATTCAGACCCAATTTTCTCATGATGATTTTCAAGGCACAGTTTACATTTAAGTACAATATTAAAATACACTAATTAAATACATTTTAAATGGATTACACCGCTGCCTGTGTCCCTGGGTAAAGTCTGTCTTTTTACCGCTGAATCACTTATGTTAGAAGGTTTTACTGCGTTTCTCATCAAAGGTCCCAATTAAACACTGGCAACTCTCTTTGGATTTAATGTTTGAAGTAAAGGAGACACACAACATCTGTGTATGTGGTTATTGCTCTTTTCAGACATGTCGCCTGGCATTTAATCTTTATAAATTAATGAATTTTTTTAAAAATTCAAGTTTTGAAACATCATTATCAACACGTTTTTGCTGAAATATTCGTTCTGATGGAAAGATTTCAGAATATAAGTGCACAAACCGCTGAGTTCACTCATGCTGAGCCCCAGTTCACTCCTGAAAATTTTATAAAATGGGTCCATATAGAATCCGAATTGAACCATGGAGGAAGTTGGCTTGGTCATGTTATTTATTTTTTTACTACACATGGATGTACTGTGTGTGTGCATCATTTATCTGAAGAACACCTCAAACCAGACTAACGTATGATACTATGGCAAGCTGACAGAGGCAATGTGAGGCTCTGGGCAAAGTTCTGCTAAGAAACCTTGGGTCATGCCATCCATGTCTAAGCTAGTGTGACACCTATTACCAATTACCAAACATCGTAACTATGTAATCCTTTTCATGGAAACCATATTAATCCTTTTCATGGAAACCATATTCCCTGGTGGTTGTGGGCTCTTTCAGAAGGACAATACATTCTGCCATGATGCCAAAGTGGCTTTGTTCTTAGGAGCAGAACAAAGAGGTTAAGGTGTTGAGGTGGATTGAGGTCCTCATACTGAAATTAGTTGCTCAAATGTGGGATGAGGTGAAAAAAGAAGTTTGATCCACAGAAACTCAAATGTGCAACTTACAGGACATACCAGAGTAGCTCCTAATATCTTGGCATCAGATTCCACAGCACACCTTTACAGGTCTAGTAGAACCAGCATGTCATTAAGGGGGCGGTCAAAATATTAATTGTTAGATGTGTATAAAATAACACAAATGACCTCTTAATTAAGATCTTAATTAAGAGGTCTTAATTAAACACATTTGATTTCAAATGTGTTGATCTGTCTCTCTTTAAAATACTGTTTAATTCTGTGGAGAAAGAAAAAACACCTTCAGTTGATGTTTCCCCTCCTCCCCCCAAATATTTCCAGTTATTCCCCAAATGCCTGCTTTCTAAAAACCCTTACACTGGTTGATCATTTCTGGGCTATGCAGTGCAGTGGTTTATGGTTGTTGTGATACCTGCACCACATGTAAGGGAGGGAGTTGAGCTTTAAATTGAACCTATATATTTTCAAAAAATATATACCTTTTCAAATGAAAAAGAACAATTCTTTAAGTGAGTTTTAATGCTTTATTGGTTTCCACACATAGAGCTGGTCAGTACTAATTGCTTGATAAATGCAAAGTAGTTCAGACACAGATACTGAAGCAAAGGGCCAATGAAGCTTAAGTAAATGTGTGAACTCTCATTGAGTTCCTAAACTACAGATCATGAATCATTAAGTTTTCATTTTCTATAGAAAACATTTAACTGCCAACTATTTAGAGCTGCAATTAGCAAGTTGGGCAGGGTGCAGTTCATTGGGCTTTAATGGACAGATTTAAGAAGCTCCAAAAATCAGGAAAAAAAAAACTGTTAGAATTTCATTTTCAATTTATGGCCTTGCATATTGCTGGTTTTTACAAGAGATTTAACAAATTAAGCTTGGATCTGATTATTATATTGCAGTTTCAGTATTTTAGGGAGGAAAAAAATATTTTAAAAAACCAGGTTTAATTCAAAGTAAAGCTGTGAAAAAAAGTACTAAGTGTGATGAATATTTCCATCCTTAATTTGGCAATAAAATAATATAACATAAACCAGCTCGTGGTTGAAGCTGTGTTCAGTGTCTTACACTTTGTGTGTGCTTCCTGCTATCAGAAGGATCACATTGAAATTATTTTTGACATGTTTCTTATTGCAGTAGTAATCCACTCCTTCCTGTTATTTCCAAGCTGACTTCAAGACTAAAGCAGAGCTAATTGAGGAGGAAAACAATACACCAAGTACAGAGTTCAAGCAAAAAAAATTACAATTAAAAATCAACTCTATCCACATTATAAGATATAAACATTTGACCACTCTTTCTTTTGTAATTTGGCTTCTTTGCAGGTAAATTAAAAGAGTCAAGTTGATTCCTTACCCTGACACAGTTAGGTCTTATCTACGTATATCCAAGGTTAATTTTCAAGAAACAATACAGATTTTTCCACAAAACATCAAGTTGCATTTTTACTGCAGTTCCTTTTTCCCTTTCTATTTTTCTCCTTTTTAATAATATTAGAGTATTGGTTGACATCTTGTCTTCCTGCCCCTAATAAAATAAAACAGCAATAATAAATAAGGATAGTCCATTTCTTTGTACCAGAGCAAACTAACGAAATAAACAGGAGTTCAATTTATTGTTTCTCCCTTTTTATATGTAACGTGAAAATATGCAAAAAAAACAGCATACCATAGCTGTTAACTATGTTCAAAGGGAAGTGTTAACATGTTCCTCGAGTATGAAGTGTTCTTGTTGGAGATGAGGATTGGAATAAATTTGGTTTTTAGAAAAATTTAAGGACATGAGCTGAAACTGTTGCCATTGTGATCCGCTCTCTGAACAAAAATGACTAATTTTGGGCCATAAGAGATAGCACCAGAGTGATTCCCTCCAGACTCTAAGGCTTTATTAAACATCACACTGCAGGATTTCTCTAAGGGATGCATGACCGAAGACAAGCCCTTACTTTCATCTTCCACTTAAATGAGAATAGGCCAGATAACCGTTGAGCCCCTCCAGGTCTCATCAGAGATATGAAGTCCTAGTTCTTGTTGTAATCTCCTAACATAAAGCTTCATGCCTCACTGCCTCAGGATCAAGGACCACTTTAATAAGTCAATATGTACACTTTTAAACATCGTGAACAAGTTGAATGTTATTCTTGTGGAAAATTTTGTGTCAAAGAGGACATAACTTTTGAAGGAGGATTGTGAACTTCATCCTCCGAGCTGTGTTTCATTGTAGTCTGTTTGAAGTGCTGCTGCTGAAGGAGACAGGTTAATTGTGGGAAATAACCTCTTTCCATGCAGAAGGCTGGTGGAGGAGTTTTACAAGATTTTAAAGCTGTACTAAGTGGTGAAAAGAGTGATGTACAGAACATTTTTTGCACAAAACAAGCTCAGATGAGTTTATTCTTACTGAAGTGGTGGTGTTAACTTCTGTGGAGATCTTTTGTTCAACAAAGCTGGTTTTTACATGAAGAACTTGAACTCATCCCTGGCATCATTAAGCATCTCTCTTGTCTGCAATCAATCAACCAAAGCTGTAACTGGAAATTATTTTTACAAGAAACCTTAGCGTCATTATGCGGAAAACAATTGTAACAATTTTCCCAAAGAACTGTTTTACACCTTTACACCGATTTGAATCTGGTATTATTATTTTTATAATTATTATTATTATTTTGAAATAAAACGTACCCAGTAAGGGTTATAATATCTTTATACTATACAAATTGTAGTTTTGTACAGCAAGTGTTTGTTCGGAGTACACTTACTGTTTTACATTTTTATTATATTAAGCCTGCTAAATCAAATGATACCTTCCAATTACACTTAATACCTTTGGATTTTACTGTCTGGCTTGTTTCACGTTCACACAAAAAACAGTTGCATAAAGATTAAATTAATAATGGAGTTAAGAAGCTTTGTGAGTCAATAACTGGTCCTAACACCTTCATCAAGAATAACTGCACTCCATCGTCCGACTTAAAGAGATAAATAAACTGCAGGTTGATAAGAGGCTCAGCTGTTTAAGCATAAGGCTTTGCGTTTCTTTTTAAAACTCAATAAGCCTCTTTTATCAGTGTATCAAAGATGCATTAACACTGAATCCCTTTTAATCTAATCTGGATTGCTTTTTGAAATGCTGACATCCAGCTTCGAACAATGCAGAATCACTCTCACACTATTAGACACTTGTCTGTAACTATAGAATCAAATTGAAAATAAAACATTTTACCTCTTAATACTATGAATGGACCATTATTCTACAGTTGATTTATCATAACAACAATTAACTCTACAAGTTTACAAAGCCCCAAAAATTAAAAGTATTGTTGGAATTGTTATTGCTGTTTTTATAAGGCAATTTTCAAACAATATTTTTAAAAAATATATGATTAAATGTTGTGTGCTACATTATGGTAAAATTACACAACTTAATGTAATACCCATGGTTCCTGACATAGCCCATTAAATAATTGGTAAGCTGTTCTTTGATGGCAGTAAAATGCAGTTCCATGCAAACTAATGCCAAAAAAAGTTTTGAGTTTGCAATAATTACTACAGAATAATATAACAAATAGCAATAGAAAATATATTTATTTTTTAAATCCATTTCACACATTCCTACTCACTCCAAAGTAGTGAGTAGGAATTGGTTGAATAAGTTAAGCTCCTTTAAGTTAACACTTTCTGCTGAAAAACCAAGGCTGCTTTTGAAAACAAATTGCTACGTCTTCCCTCAACTGAAAAAATAAAAACTAAAGAGTGCCATAATTTGGGTGATCATTTTTAAATATTTCAACCTTTTGGACGCCTGTCTTAGAAAGAGGAGTGTGTGCTCTATAAATAACAGATGTTGTACATTGCTGGGATGTGCATATTGACTTGTTGTGATCCTTGCATCATGAATTAATCTTCTGACAACAGAACTGTAAGAAAAGTCTAATGCCAATGGTCATCAGTGGACTTTCCAACAGAATGCAATCACAGCGATAACAGAAATGGTAAAGAATAAAACAGTGTGAACAATCTGAAATCCTGTCAGAAAGAGATCATTTAAAGCTACGGATCACTTGAAGAAAAGCCATAATATAGTCAGTGTTGTGCACTATTTTAATAATTACTGAATTTATCTCTTTTATTTGTTCAACTTAAATTAAGTGTTCAAATGAATCTATAAAAATCTAAAAATTCTTACAGGTTTTGTGCATAAGTGTACATAATATGAAAGTGGGAAAAGCAGTAAAGGTTTTGATCAGGTAATTAAAAGCAGAACAAACTTCTAGAGCTGGTGTAGAAAACTAACCATGACTCCAGCGTTTCATCATGATGTAGGTTGTCTTAAGACCACAGTGCCGAACCTGTGAGAATCCCTCGATGTGTTTTGCTGTACCCACAGACATCTCAAAGTTCCAATTGGATTAGGTTCACTGAACTATTGGAATTGAAAAGGCCGGAATTGAGCAGCAATAAAAAGGGTTGTATTTCTCAGAAGGCATCATCCAGGCCCACTGGAGACAAAGAGTGCTGCCGGCATGCGGAAGAGATCAGAGAGCAAGGGGGATCCTTCCCTGCATCTCCATTGTCGTTCAGGTAAGGCAGATCAAACAGAGCAATCCCCACAGAGCTCCCTGGAAAGTGCTTACCGGGAGGCAATCGTAGGCAGGCCCAAAAGAGAAGCATGGCATATGGCCTTTTGAAGATAGTGATTTGAGATTAGAGCATATCCCAAATCCGAACGCATTGAGAGGGGTTGAACGGTGAATGTGTTGGTAAGGGACAGACTGACAGATAGCAGAAATGCACAAAATCCTCATGCAGCATTTTCAAAGTAAACAGAATAAAGGTGAATAGATGTGATTAGATATGAATCTTCAGCATCATTGGGGGCATGAGGCACAGACGTGTTAAAGGAGTTTGATAAAGCCGATCCTTGTGTTTACTGTGAAATTAAATTAGATTTAAATTTGTGACACATATTCAATTTTTTACCAACTTTGAGCAGACATTCCTCCACCCAATTTGCCCCAAGTAAAATGCAATTAAACGTTTGTTTAAATTACATTAATTCATTTCGAATTTTCCACAGTGGCGCCTGTGCTCTTAACGTATTACAGAGGAGTGTTTCTGACAGCTGCCGCCTACATTAGGGAATCCTGAAAACGTTGGTGAAACAGAAAAAAGACGTTGCTGTATGCTGGTGGGCCTAATTTAAAGACACTTCACTTGACCCAGACTCATTACCTCTTGCTCTTCTTTTTAAATCATGTCTGGGCGATATTTTGTCTGATAAGATGGCAATTTAAATAAGAGGCTTACCAGGCCTACGGCCCCTTGTGGGCTTTAGATTGAGTAGGAAGCAAGGGATGTATCTCACAGCAGAATGCTTGATTAAATAAGTGGGAAGCATTCGTAAAAGTGAGATAATGACTACGTTTTTTTGTCTTGTAGATCTTTTTCCCTAAAGAACCATTTGCAGGAATGGAGAAACTATAAAAAAACATGCTTGAGATTTGTTTCATTTTCCATTCTGATGAGCGTGGAACAGGAAAGAGTACCCGTGTTGGTGTATGGCTATGCGAGTTTAATTTGTGGTTTTCACAAAGCCCAAAATTAAGATGACAGCAGTGACAAGGCTTGATGGCGAACCAATCTATCCCACCGATGGCACCCATCAGCTTTACAACCGGGATCCTTCTCTGTGTGACACGTGTGTGCGCATGTGAATGAGTCGGTGCATCCGTGTGTATGATGCGACTTGTCATACGTGTGGCTGTTGACATGATCATGGAGACTCAGCGTCAAATCAGACAGCTGATTGCATGCTGGAGTGAACACCTGAATCCACTCTTGTTAACAGCCAAGGTGAGTCGTTGCACACGTATGTCAGAATGACGGCCTGAAAAATACCAGCAGTGAAGAAACAGGGTTTAAAATCTGAGCATGACGAGTTAGTCAAATAGAAAGATTAAAGGATTTTCTGAAATCCAAAAGTTTTCATTTAGTTTATTACATTAATGCGGTCCCCTTCTTCTGAGCATTGTTGATTTCTTGGCTATTTTTTTTATTACTACATATTGCTACATATAATCTCCAATAGTGCACAAAGCTTTCAGCAGTGACTAAATGTCTTCCAGAATTTCCTTTTGACAATTGATTGTTTTTAGAGTGATCAAATGCATAAAAATGATTTCTTTTAGAAAGTTTTTTTGGCTTAAAATGTTTAGGTTTTGATAAAAGCACATGTTCACAGTATTTGTGAGCTGGTCTTTCAAAATTATTTGCTAACTTAATGTGTCTCACTATGTTCATAGGAGAAATTAAGTGCACGCCATTTTCTGTAACATCACCTTTAATACCAATAATCCTCACTAAACATTTCTGTGTGACTTCATCTCTGTCCTCCACAACAATATGAAAACTGTAGCCCACTTTTCTCTTCTACTTTATTTTACTTGCTCTACAGCTCTGCCCTCCTATCAGTGGCTTCAAAATTGACTCTAGAATACATTACTATACAGAGGAGTCTGTACTCAACTCAATTACTGAAGTTCAGGTGCTGTGGATCCAACCCAAGTCCAAATCGTCATCCTTCCGCAACCATGCTTTTGATAACCAGTATTTGTGCTGACAGGATCTTTTTGATTTTTTTTACCAGAGCATGATGGTGGACATAATATGGCCAATATTTTTGCTTTGGTTTCATCTATTAAATGCATTAAGTTCAAATTAGAATGTATTCAAATTGAACCTTTTTTGTTGGATTGCTCTAGTTATATGTTTGGCACATAAATTGGATCTGTTTGTTCTGTAAAATGTGTTTAGAAGACAGTTCTTGTGAATTGGTGCTGTGTAATTAAACTAAATTGAATTGTTGTAGTTCATTCAGATGAAACCTAAGTAATACTGACATATTGTTTTTGGAGCAAAATAACTTTCTTCTTTAACATTTTCACACAAGTCATGTTTATTAAATCTATCTTATTGCCCTGTCATGAACTTTAACCTTTGACCAGGCACCGGATGAAGCTCTTGAATTATTTGTAGTTTCTCTGAAAACTTCATGCTCTGACCTTAGGGTGAATTCTCTGGAACATCCATGGCAGGCAACTATTTTAAATGTTTTCCTACATTTTTAACATTTATTTCTCTTTACATAATGATGGCCTTCCAATTGCTGAAAAAATTGCCCTATTGTCCTTGAAAGACTGATGAGGGGCAATCTCCTCATCAGTCGCTGCTTCTCTAAAGCCACTGAGGGTGCCTTTTCTTTTTAGCATTTTATGATTCACATCAGCAAATGTCCAAAGGTCTCTTTTTTTTCATGGAGGTCTTCACATCAACCAGTTGCTGGGTGATACTTTCTCTTTTAAATCAGACCCAAATTTGATATAACTTTCAGCAACATTAAGACAACTAATTGCACCGCAGCCAAAATGTGACCCTTATATGAAATCTCATGCTTTAATGGTTTGGTGGTAATGCTGTGTTGAATGTCTATGTTTCATCTTCAACTTTCTCCAGAGAAACCAAGGAATTAAAGGTAAACAGCAAATTTTCCTCTCTAATGAGATGTAGAAGAACTGGCAAGCGCGATTTATGTCTAATTACATTTTTAGTAGTAAAAGTAAAAAGTATATATATATATATATATATATATATATATATATATATATATATATATATATATATATATATATATATACACGTATATGCACAGATACTATTTACGTATGTGCATATTTGTGATTTTCCTTAATGAAATTACTGATTCAATACATGGCAATTGTGTGTTTGTTCTTTGCTTTTATGTTTTTATGCATATTATTTGTTATGTTTTCAGTGATTGTGTGTATTTTTGTGCTACATTAATGTACCTAAATTGCCATTCAAGTGAAGTTATTGATTTGAGTTCAATTGAATTAAACTGAATTGAATTGAATCAAATTGAACTGAATTAAAACTATGGCTCAGCTAATGCAGTCAAATGTCAGGACAGCAGGACATTGTGCCCTCCAGACCAGGCTTGTGAAACACTGGTTGAAGTATCAGTTTTAGTTATATACTGTAAAAGTCATAAGACGTTCATTGAAATTTTCATAGTATGTTGCTGTAGAACACAAGTGTACTAACTTTCCCTGCATCATATTCGACACGGCCCAACAAGGTAAGAGGCAACAGTTGCATATTGCACTGTGAGGTCCTCACAGCTGATCTGACTATCAAGTAATTTATGTTCAGAGCAGTTCAGTGACATACGCGTGGCAAAAATACGTTATAGAAATCATTAAGGAACTTCATTTGTCACAGTTTCTCCAGCTAAAAAGCTCTGACAACTCACAAAAGACACTCACTGTTTGGGAAAAAGAGGTATTTGTAGGAGAAAAAAAAGTTCATTTTTGAAAATATATTTTGACAGTGACAAAGGTATGGCCATGCAGCACAAGATTAGAGGAAGACTTTTTACTTTTTCAGCTGAACCACATCGCTGTGTTTCTCTTTGTTGTGCATTGTACATTCTTGTAGATGTTTTGTTTGCTTTTCTTGATGACATGAATAAGAATAAATGATCACAACATAAGTTATCATGGAAGTGGTGTATGCACATCATAAAAACAGAATCTGAGGTTACAGTATGTGACCAACTCCTTTTATTTTAGGGGGAAAACCATTTAAACAAAATCAAATCCTGGGCAATATATCAAGATTGTTGTCTGAAATTTAGAAGTTCTTTAGAAGAAGCAACTTCTGTTATTAAGGTCACCTCAACAGCTGATAAAACAAATGAAATCAAGGACTTGTCACATGGAAGATGGTTTTCTGGTTAGATAAGACAAAGCATAAAGTTCTTATGTAGATGTTTCTCATAAATTTGTCAATAAAAGTTTGTCTTAGTGTAGTGGATCTAGAAATTAATGTGTTACTAAAACAGACACCCCCATTTTTGAAAAGATTATTTTAAGATGATTAGAACAACTGTCTAACATTAGCTGACTCATGTCAATGACTACCTAGTCAGTAGAGGGCGCTACTGTGAGTGAATGAACAAACGAGGAAACTTCTATAGTGTCTGCCCGCGCATGCGCAGTTAATAATAAACCGCTGCCAGCAGAGCAAGGCACAACGTATTAACGTGTCTGTTCCTCATCATTCACAGATCCACAGCGCATCCTGCCTGTGCATCGCTTGTGCCGGCCCAGATTCCCCCTAGGTCTGGGGCCGGTAACAATTGGGGGCTCGTCCGGGATCACCAGTGCCACCTAGTGGGGAGAGTGGGAACGGCTACAGAGAAAACCTGTGTCCAAAGCTTCAAGGAAGGCTGCAGTGCTGTGCGTCATCCAGAGAGTAGAGGTTACAGAGGTTAAAGATGGCTACCACAACCCCGCGAAGGATGCTGGTTTTCAAAATCCGAAAGAGACTGCTTGCATTGAGTATCAGTCAACTACAGGTCATCGCCAGTGCAATTGATGACGGATCGGGGCCGGACGCTGAGGGCCTTATGGCACTGAGTGAGCCAGAACTGTTTGATCTGATTGACGATTTCTTAAGAAGCGAGAAGCTAAGCGGCATGGAAGATGAAGGCATGTCTCAGATTCTTCACCTTGACGACATGCTCGATCACCTGTTACAAGACACGAATGAAGAAGATACGGTGGGGGAAGCGAGAGAAGTCAGTGAGGCTGCACCCCCTCAGGGGGAGGATACAGACACTCGTCGACGGATCAGTCCGACTACGGTATCCATGGGCTACCACCTGCTACCATCACCTGGAGAAAGAGACTTTCCCAGCCCTCAACCAACCACAGCCAGAGACGATAATGGACCCCCCAGGAACCTTTCCACCACATCGCCAGTTGAGTCCACCGCCAACAGCGCAGGCCTTCCTGGCCGTGCCAGCCTGTCTTCCAGTGTTGGTGAGCAGGTTGTAAAACTCACTGATGTAGCTGCTCTGTTTCCACGTAGAGAGTTTAAGATTTATGGTGGTCAGATTTCTGACACCGGGTCTGAAGTGTCCTACAGCAGCCTCTGTAAACAGATGGATCAAGGTTTACTGGAAGGGTTTAGTGAGACAGAAGTTATTCGCACTGTGTTTAAGATAACTAAACCTGGTACGTTCAGGGAGATGTTGACTAGCAAAGATGATCTTACTATGAGTGAGTTAAAAAGGTTTCTCCGCTCTCATATTAGAGACAAAAACGGGACCGAACTTTTTCAGGAGCTTAGTACTGCTAGACAGCAAGACAAAGAGGCCCCACAGCAATTCTTTTATCGTATCATGGGTCTAAAACAGAGGATTATTTTTGAGTCACAACAGCCAGGTGCAGATTTTTGTTATGATAAAAAACTCGTCCAAGGTACATTTCTTCCCACTCTTTACCAAGGGTTAAATGAGAAAAATAGCCATGTAAGATGTGACCTGAAACCTTTTCTCACAAACTTACAGGTTACTGATGACCTTCTCTTAGAACAGATCACTAAGTCCACTGGTGAGGAGACAGATAGGTTGAAACGCCTTGGTACAGTGACTAAAACCCGACCAGTGTCTGTAAATGTGGCTCAAACTGACCAGACTAAACCGACCGCTGTTGATGCTGAATTACAGGCTAACCGTGTTGCTATTCTAGAACTGACTGCACAGGTGAACTCGATCGCTCAACAAGTTGCCCGCGTTGTCAAACCTTTAGAGCCTGTGACCAATGGGAGTCCTTGTTCCCCCTTCACCCGGCCCTCAAATCGATCCCAGATATCAGCTGAGAACAGAGGCAGATGTCAGGAGTGTGTGCAAAAGAACATTAGGAGCTGCCCACACTGTTTTGTTTGTGGCCAAGAAGGTCATAGAGCAGTTGGATGTCTGCAAAGAAAGGTGTCGGTAAACGAGAGGAGGTCACAGGAATGAGGCTGCCCGTGACCGTCGCCAGTAACAAGCCTCCAGCACAGGTTAACTCAGTTGAAACCGCAAACCCAGTAGACTCAACTACACTGCTGTCCCAGCCCACATCTAGAAACCGTGTAGCACAATTAATTGGCAAGCGATGTATGGTCTCATGCGCAGTGAATGGAGTCCCACTTCAAATGCTGCTTGACTCAGGGGCTCAGGTGACCATGGTGGGGAGAGCACGGGTAGATGAAGCGCTACCCAGTGTTAATATACAGCCACTCTCATCCTTATTCCCAGACCAACCGCTTGAAGTATCTGCAGCTAATGGCACCACGGTTCCGTTCGACGGATGGGCTTATGTTGACTTACAGATACGTAGTAAGAGCCATGGACACGTTGACATTCAAGTACCCATATTAATAAGTCAGAGTTGTGTTAATGGTCCCCTTTTAGGTAGCAATGTCATTGCAGAGATGATTGAGGAAAACAAAGAACAGGTAGATATTGCTGCCATACTGAAGGAAGCCATGAGTCTCAGTGAACAAACAGTGGAAACTCTGATCTCCATCCTCCAGATATTGTCCCCTGATGAAACACCTTCCCCTTGCCCTGTGCGAGTCGGAAAGAAAGGACTAACAATCCCTGCTGGTCAAATCTGTGAGGTGAGGTGCAGAGTCAGAGCATGGCCACAGAGTGGAACAATGCTATTTGAGCCCAGCCTAGAGAACAACTGTCCTGAGGGTTTAGACCCACTTCCTACTTTAGTCAACGTCCCCTCAGGCGCATCAAAAACTGCGAAAATCCCCCTTCAGAACTTCACCAAACATGACATCTATCTGCCACAGAGAACCATATTGGGCACAATTGAGGGAATTAGTGAGGTAAAACCTATTACCCATTCTCCCAGCAATCCGAAGCAGACAAACAGTTTCACTGTTCAAACCTGCTCTGCTCTGATTAGAGAAAAATGGCATCCACCTATTGAACTGTCACACCTCGAAGAGGATGAACAAAACATTGCCAGAGAGATGTTATATGAGGAATCAGATGTCTTTGCCAAGGATGATGCTGACATCGGTTGCATCCCAAAATTGAAACTCAAAATCCAGCTTAATGATGAGACCCCTGTTCAAAAGCGCTATAATGCGATCCCCAAGCCCCTGTACGGAGAAGTAAAAGAATATGTGCGGAAATTACTTGACCATGGCTGGATAAGAAAGTCCACCTCACCGTACTCATCTCCCGTGGTCTGCGTACGAAAAAAAGATAAGAGCCTACGTCTGTGTGTCGACTATAGGGCGTTAAATCGGAAAACTGTCCCAGACCGTCATCCGCTGCCGCGCATTCAGGACCTGCTGGACAACCTGGGGGGCTACTCCTGGTTCTCCATACTCGACCAGGGCAGTGCTTACCACCAGGGTTTTGTCGATGAGAGTTCCAGGCACCTGACCGCCTTCAGTACCCCTTGGGGATTATATGAGTGGCTTCGCCTCCCTTTTGGCCTTACCAACGCCCCAGCGGCTTTTCAAAGATGTATGGAGGGCGTACTTGATGGTGTGAGGGACGAATGCTGCTCCCCGTATCTGGATGATGTACTTTGTTTTTCCAAATCATTCAATGACCACGTGGAGGACTTGAGGCGGGTGCTCCGTCGGCTACGGGAACATGGCATTAAGCTACGCCCAAAGAAATGCGAACTGTTCAGACGACAAGTGTGATACATTGGGCGCCTAGTGACAAGTGAAGGTATCCAGATAGATCCTAAAGACCTGGAAGCAGTGTTGCAACTTAAAGAAAGAGAGCCGAAGAATGTGGGGGAAGTCAGGGGTCTGTTAGGCTTTCTTAGCTATTATAGATCGTTCATACAAGACTTCTCAAGAATTGCACGACCTCTGTGTCAACTCATAGAGGGTGCCAGGCAGCCAAGCCAGAAACCTGTCACAGGTAAAAGCACCCCAGCCAAACAAAAGGTGTTGAAGTCTGGGCCGCTTCTCTCCAATACACCTGTCCAGTGGACTTCTGGACACACTGCTGTTGTCACTCGCCTTGTGGACATGCTAACCAATCCACCTGTTTTGGCCTACCCCGACTATAATTTGCCCTTTGTACTGAACACCGACGCATCCAATGAAGGGCTGGGGGCTGTGCTTTATCAGCAGCAGGGAGGCAAACTTCGTGTGATTGCTTACGGATCCAGAACACTTACACCAGCTGAAAAAAATTACCACCTCCATTCTGGTAAGCTGGAGTTTTTGGCCTTGAAGTGGGCAATCTGTGACAGGTTTCGGGATTATCTCTATTATGCACCTACATTCACCGTGTATACAGATAATAACCCCCTTACTTACGTCATAAGTACAGCCAAGCTCAATGCGGTTGGACATCGCTGGGTGGGTGAGTTGGCAGATTTTCACTTCACCATAAAATACAGGCCAGGCAAGGCGAACGCTGACGCCGACACCCTGTCACGTTATCCAGTACAGCTGAAGGGTCACGTATCAGAGTACACGGAAACCCTCCCCCCTGAAGTTGTTTCCACTATATGGCAGGGGAGCAAGGCTGTAGCTCAGAAGGATGTGCCATGGATGGCTGCACTACATCTCCATTCTGGTGATGAAGACGACTCTGTGACGGTCCCCATCATCACCCCAGAAGACATCCGAGTTGCTCAAATGGAGGATGAAGCAATCAATGAGGTGATGACACTGAAGAGGAGTGGATGGAACCCCAATGGTAAAGGTAAAAGACGGATGGGACAAGAGACAAGGAGACTTGTACATGAATGGACCAAACTCAAACTGGACAAAGGAATTCTGTACAGACATACAGGAAAATGGAAACAGCTCGTTCTTCCAAGTAAGCTAAAGGCGACCGTGCTCAAACATCTGCATGATGACATGGGACATGTCGGAGCTGACAAAGTCATCCACCTAGCAAGGCAAAGGTTCTATTGGCCATTCATGCAGCGGGAAATAGAAGATCATGTCATCCGCCGGTGCTCTTGTATTAAGCAGAAAAAACCCACTGTCCCAGAAAAGGCGCCTATGGGGTCACTTACAACTAGTGCTCCGTTTGAGCTTGTTTCTATTGACTACCTGCATCTGGAGCCAAGTAAGGGAGGATTTGAGTATGTATTAGTCTTGGTCGATCATTTTACACGCTTCGCGCAAGCGTACCCAACTAAGAACAAGTCAGGCAAGACGGCAGCTGAGAAAATCTTCAGTGATTTTATTCCCCGTTTCTCTTACCCTCAGATTTTGCACCATGACCAGGGACGGGAGTTTGAGAATAATCTATTCCAGCGGCTCCAACAGCTGTCTGGCATTGCTCACTCTCGTACTACCCCATACCACCCGCAGGGGAATCCGGTCGAACGGCTGAATAGAACGCTGTTACAGATGCTGCGCACTCTCCAAGAGGAAAGGAAAACTGAGTGGAAAGATTATTTGCCCCATATAGTCCATGCGTACAATTGTACGAAACATGAAGCCACCGGCTATTCGCCATTCTTTCTCCTCTATGGAAGAGCCCCACGCCTGCCCATCGACTTAGTCTTTGACCTGGGGACAGAGGAAGAAGTGCCAAGTCGCGAGGAATATGCACAGAAATGGGCTACTCGAATGCAAGAGGCTTATAGGATAGCCTCAGAGAATAGTCGTAACAGCTCAGTTAAAGGAAAAAAATACTACGACCGTGGTGTTAAAGGAATTGCACTTCAGCCAGGAGACCGCGTGCTTATCAGGAACCTCTCAGAGAGAGGTGGCCCTGGCAAACTCCGTGCTTATTGGGAGAAGACAGTGCACAGAGTTATTGAAAGGATGGGGGACAGCCCTGTGTACAAAGTTCAAGCTGAAAAGGGAGACAAAACTATCCGTGTACTCCATCGTAACCTTCTCTTATCTGTTAATGACTTGCCATTCGAACAAGATGAGCAATCTTGTCATGCACAACGGCAACAAATAAAGCAGAGACACAGACAGATGAGCAACAGAGAAGTAGATGAGCAAGATTCTGATGGTCCTGTTGAAGAGGAGGGATATGTGTACAATCCCCGACGGCTGCCTGTGTATACAAGGAGAACAATAAGACATCAGGAGCCTCCATCTGATACACTCGGCAAGCTCAGAGTAGGGGCACAAGAATTCCAACCTCAAAGACGTGCATCAGCTTCAGGTGCTGAGTACAGGCAAATGGAATCTGCTCCCATGGTCGTACCAGCATCAGCACCAGCACAACTACAGGATGACACACCGTCAGCTGAGAATGTCCATGAACAAACTGGAACAGTTGATCGAGCAGATAATCCAGGTCAAGGAATGCCAGAGAGGATGGTTGAGCCTGATAGAGAGTCACAAGGTGGAGAGCTCCTAAGGAGGTCCACCCGCAGGGTACAACCCAGAGAGAGATTCACTTATGACCAATTTGGGCAGCCGTCATACCAGCCCTGGCGACACGGAGTGAATGCTATGTTCTCCTTTGTTCCTTACCCCATGACTCCGTACCCCGTCTTACTCGGAACAGACTACTACTCTACTCCAACTGTGTGGACTCATTAGACAGATGACTTCTCCTAGACTATTACCTGTCTAGGTTATTTCTTGTTGGTGTAGTTCTGGATGTCCGGAGACATCTCTTGAAGTGGGGGTGAGTGTAGTGGATCTAGAAATTAATGTGTTACTAAAACAGACACCCCCATTTTTGAAAAGATTATTTTAAGATGATTAGAACAACTGTCTAACATTAGCTGACTCATGTCAATGACTACCTAGTCAGTAGAGGGCGCTACTGTGAGTGAATGAACAAACGAGGAAACTTCTATAGTGTCTGCCCGCGCATGCGCAGTTAATAATAAACCGCTGCCAGCAGAGCAAGGCACAACGTATTAACGTGTCTGTTCCTCATCATTCACAGATCCACAGCGCATCCTGCCTGTGCATCGCTTGTGCCGGCCCAGATTCCCCCTAGGTCTGGGGCCGGTAACATTAGCAGCAAGCTATTTAGTTCTAAACAGAACATTGATTATTACTGCAATGCAAAGTTTGAATCCATGAGGCAAAGCATTGCTGTGCAATGTTCAAAGTCCATGGGTAATTTTAACACCATTGTAAAAGTAATTCAAAACAGAGAAACCAATTAAAGAAAATACTTTGTCAGTTGTTCAACCATGAGTGTTTTTAGTTAAAGAAAGAAACTGCTAAAAAAAATCACTTGATCTTTGCAGGCTAACTTCACATTCCTTTGTTGAATCTGGTGGACAAATCAGCTGGTGAGGTCCTATCATCAAATACAAAGAGGCAATCTTCTTTAAAATAATGGAGTATGGAATGAATGATGGGAGCCAATAAGCCATGAAAGGAAATAGATTTACATCATGATTATAATTTAAAATGGAAGCTGAGTTTGTGGTCAATGTAGAGTACAAATATACATTAGAAAATCAGACTCTGTGTGCAGCTCAGCGAGCACTCCTCAATATCACCAAAATAATGGGATCCCAGAGTTTGGTAATAGTTTTTGCACAGTGAGAATTCTTTTGTTTTCTTCTTCTTCTTCAAAAATATGCTTATAAAAGAATGGTCATTTGCCCTCTTGGAAATTCTCCACCAGCTGGTTTTTTCCATCATATTTGTTTAACGCCACAGTCGTAGATGCTTGACAGATGACATATGACTTAATTAGTGATTTTTAATCCTTTAAATTTCCTGTCAAAAAAATTAAGCACTTGTAAGGATCCCATTATTTGATGAGAAAATGCCAGGAGAAATGAAAACCTATCTTTCCAAATGATAGTGATTGAGTTCATAGTCAGAAGATTGTGGAAGAGCATTCTCACGTGGGCAATTTGTTATAATATCTTCATCTGATAACAGTCATTTTTTAATCGTTTTTCCCCTACAGTCTCTCCTGGTTCCAAAGTGGGTGTCGAATGAGAATCTTGTGAATTTCCTGAGAGAGTTGTTCCACTAATGGCTTTTTAATCACCCTGAAAATCACTAGATTCACCGTAGGGCCCACTCTCCTTTTACTTGTAATGCACTCTGTTATTGTTTCTTCGTCAACAGGTTGACGAATTCAATGTTTTCACCACTTAAAAGTTTATTTATTTCATACTTATGTCACACTTTGTGACACAGCAACAAAATGACATTGGCATAAAATATAAAATGTTGGAGGAGCCAAAAATCATGATGCTAGTTAAAAATTGCAGCAGCTTTTTATAGCATATACCATCATTTTGTTAAATTTTATGATTAAAATGAACAAAAGAAGCACGAAAAATAAACTGTGAGCTGAAGGCAGACAGTCAAGAATCTCAGTGAAAGTCTCCAAAAAGTAATAAAGTCTAATTTTGAATCCCAAATACACAATAAGTATCCAGCACATGAGCTTCCAGGTGATAGGACAAAACAAAATAGTGCATAACTACAAAGGGCAAAGAAAATCATATATCGACATCCTTACTCTGACACCCTTAAGTAAAATACAGTGCCACCAAATGTCTTCAGATGTCACCTGATTAATCAACACACTTTACGTGTGTTTAATCCCAGTACTAATAGAGCTGTTGCAAGGGGTTTACAAAGGAACTAGATGTCAAGTTTGCTGATGGCAACACAGTGATTGGATGCATTTCAAAGGGTGACAAGTTAAATCTTTCTCAAGATTTAACTTGAAGGAAAGGTTGTGAATGCTATTGAAATGAACTGTTCAACTAGCATTGGGGGTTTTTGCAAAGAAATTAAACAACTCACTTTGTCTGGGTGACCTTAACGTATTTCATATTACATTGTTAATGGGTAGAGGCAAACAAAATGTGGGTGACAATACAAATAACCTCTACCATGTTACACAATTTCTCCTGCACCTAGCACATTTTTTAATTCTGTTGACTTTTACAGAGAACCTTTGCTAAATACCCTGGGAATGAGGATAAAAGTAAGCATAGCAAGATTCCAAGAAGACTTTTTAAACTCGACTTCAACGCAATATGAAGACTGTGGCCTTAAGTTTGGCTTATGAAGGACAATCTGGAATTAGTTCAGGAAGTGAATTTTTATGGAGTAAGCAATGTTGCACAGGTCTACCAGCTTTATGGCCCAGTGTTTGTCCTGTAAGATCATCCATAATTCATCCAGCAGGCTTGCACTTGCCCCAGTGCCTTTAAAGAGTGAGTTCGGCTCAAAGGGTGTGGGTGAATGGCATAAACAGTTTAATAGCATCTGTCCAACCTTCTTTGGTTACTTTTGCACTATGATAAGTTGTTGTTCTATTTGTGCTACACAACTACTCTGGGGAAAGGGGCTTCCAGACATCCCACTGCAGTCAGTGGAAAAGCCATGTACAACCTTGCTGCTTCCATAGGATATAAGAAAGACAACAGTTGCCAATTACTGCTAAATTAATGCAAATAATTAATCGATAAACAGCAGCTTACAGTTTCCTGATCTAAATTGCGCTCTGTGTGCTATCACAATGGAAATTTAGAATGAGAAAAGCAATTACTTTCATGAAGTAATTATTACTAGGATTTTAAGGCCAGCTCAACCCAAAAATTAAGTCCATCATTTAGCAGTGAGAAAGAATATTCTCCAGTGGAAACAACCTCTCACACCAAACATCAACAACAGTGGCAGATGGGTGATGGTTTGGGATTGTTGTGCAGGAGATTCCCATATAAATGCGTTTTTGTTAAGATCTTTTTAAATACTATTGTGCATTTGCTTTTAATTGTCTGCATAAACTAATGTAAATGTATCTTTTTATCTTTTTTTACTATGCTTTGATCTAAAGTTTTCTTGTTATGCTATTAAGGCTTTCTTTGTTAAGAACTTTGATTGTTCTCTGTAAAATGGGCTACATTATAAATTTACTGAAGTTTGTAGGATCTGGGCATCTTATAGCTATTTAGTTTACCTTAAACTCTTATGTAAATCAAAATATTCTGCAGTCAAATATAAGCCTAGCTGAGACTGGCCCATGAACACAATAAAGAAAAATAAAACATATTCTCAAAACACAACTTAGCAGTGGAAGTGACTTGTGATCCTGACTCCAGGCTGAGTGTAAAAGCATGGCCAACCAGTCGATCAAATTAAAGTGCAGAAATGAAACTTTAAAAATAAAAATAATTGCCTTGTTTCACTGGTAATCAACCTATGTAAACAGAACAACTTTCACTTGCTGCTTACTTCCACGATGTGTAGTTACCGAACAAATGTTGTAACAGTGAGATGTTCCCGGTTTCAGGATCAGAAGCCATATTTTAAATTGCTTTATTCCTATCTTTTTCTGTTTTTAACCTTCCGAAGGATCTACTGACGTCTCAAAATGCATCACATATTTATTCATATTTATTTTACTTTCATTTCAAAGCGACATGTTTGATAATGTCAATAATGTCAATAATACATTGACATTATTCGTCAATGTATTGGTTTTATCTACTTGTATCTTTATGATGGTAAAGCATAAATATGTATATGTTTTCCAAGTGGATTGACATTGATCTTAAACAAACTATGTCAAGATACCCAGTGGGGTTCTTAACTTCAGGGGCCACTAATATAAAGAGCCTCTTCAACTTATTGCTATTAAGACAGTTAGTTTTCAAAATGACTAATAGCATTCATGGAAGCTTTTTTCCCTATAAAACTGGATAACATAATAACATTAAGACTCAAACATCTGAAATTGTGCTACCCGGAAAGAACCCACATATGCACAGGGAGAATATCCAAACTCCATGCAAAAAGACGCTGGGCTGGGATTCGAACCCGAGACTTTCAGGCTACTAAATGTGCCACTGTCCAGCCCAACATAAAGTCTATCTATATGTAAAGAAAATCAAATAAAAATTTTTAAAAAGTATTGCACAAAAAGAAAAGTTGGCAGAAGGGCCTTGGTGGAATATACTGTATAAATAAGTTTGATTAACATGTGAGAAAACAATTTGTTCAATTCCTTCTAAATTCATAACCACTGTGTAGCGCTGAATGGGTATCAGCGAATCATTAACTGGCTTCTTTGCCACCGACTGACAAATGATGTCCAATCAGGGTCTCACGCCTGAACTAATCACAGGCACAGGCTGCAGCGCCAGCCATCAATTCAAATTTATCCATATGAGCCAGAGTGGCAGTATGTAATGCTCATGTTCATGTTTAAGGACAGTCTTGTTAGAATATTTAAGTTCTTGCTGAAAAAGAAATATCTTCCTTTGATGGATAAAACAATTTCTCAGCATCACTGTCATAATAAATGAGATTTTCTGTGAACTCAAAACATCAAGAAGACATTAGTAATTATTTTTCTTTTTGGAACTAAAGCACTTAAAATTAAAAGCAATATTTGGGGCTGCTTTTTCCTATCAGATTCCATGAAACATATTGGTATGAAGTGACCTAATTTTCCCTCAGAGACCCTTAATATTTCTTTTCATTAATATTCTTTTTGATCTCAACCCGAGCAGCTATTTTTACACAGCTCCACTCCTCCCCGGGACAAAATTTTTGTTATCACTGTTTTGCACTTTAAAAAAGGTCCTGCAAAAGGTTTTAATGTGTCCATGACCTTCGGGGAAGTCATTGACTAAAATTTACCTCTAGGTTTTACATTTGTAATCTCCAGGTGCACAAAACTGGATTTCAGAGCACAGTTTTTAAGGAACTGAATACAATTTTTTTTTTCAGTGGTGGTCAGCTGAAAAGATGACAATTTGTTTCAGAAAATGCTATACTAAAATCTTTAGTTTGCTCATTGAGGTGATTTATTCAGTTAACTTCATTATTTATGTATCTGGATTGACTTGTTTGTGGAACTACACAATAGAGGGATGAATTGAATCATTGAATTTTTGTCCTCTGATCTTATTATTGTTCATTGACTGTTGCACTAATCTGCTTTTGTAGAGCTCACTCAATGACCCCCCACAATATTTCCATCACGTTTGGATTTTGAATGGCCAGTTAAAACAGCTTGATTCATTTCTTTTTTGGCTATTGTGCTGTTGATTAGCTGCTGTGATTGGCATCATTGTTTGGACCTAGCTTCAGTTGTTGGAAAGATGGCCTCGTATTTGACTGTAGAATGCTTTGGCGTAGACAGATCCTGTCTTCAGTTTTTGTTACAGCACTTTCATTCAATGACTTCCAAGTAAATGGTAATTTACCAGAATTTGAAGAAATAGGCAATACACTTTTAACCATTGCTCTATTTTACCTCACAAAATTCATCAGCACGGCAAAGCATCTCACATTACAATTTTACTTTATGTTCTGATCCCTCCCAGTTTCCAAAAATCAGAAGTAAATGGAAAACAGAGATGGTAACTCAGTTAGATGAAAAGAAGTTAAATTTTTTTTTCCTATGTGCATGCCTCAGCGTGATGTAATATTATAAACATTATTCCAAACATGGAATCTCACAAATCACCATTCAATGCATCATAAGGAAATGGAAACAGTATTGTTTTCCATTTTCAAAACTATCAAGAAATCAGTGCCCTCTACATTGGCAGGCATCACATAACATGGGTATTTTATTTGAAAGCTAAATGTTTGCTTATGTATTTATATTAAATTAAAAGCCCATTTACTGCCCCCCTTATACCTCCAAAGTAAGCCATTGCCCCCCAGTTAAATTATACTGGAGTGAGTCTGATGCAAAATACCCTTTTGAAATATTTATTACATCAAATTTGAACATTGTAATGTGATGAAATGTAAACATTTTCAATAGTGGTATTTCAGTTAGAGTTCAATAACTAATAGGATTTTTTACTGAAGTGCTTATTAGGAGAGATTAATTAAATCAACATGGTGACCGTTTCATGCAGTGTAACAAGGCGGCCTTTTGCGACTGGGTTTTACAGTGAGGATGAACAGTTGAGGCAGAGTCAGGTGGAACAGCAGTTTATTCTTCTCACAGCATCAATAATCATTTCACAGGTAAAACTTCAGCTTTAAATAGTCCCAGCTGTGATGGACCAAACCACCTTTAATTCACAGGGGAGACAGAAAAGACAGGTGAGTCACTTCATATTAGCACTCCACACTTAACAGATTATGCACAAACATTTGCTCAGTTTTACCCACCAGCAGCTCATTGCTGAGTAACAATTATCCTCCCTTCACAGGCAATCACCTCACTTCTCAATGAGGAGCAGCTGTGCAGAGCCCAGAACAAAAGGCTACATGCTAATCACTAAAATACTCAATAAATACAATTAAAACTTCTTGTGTGCAAATTGTTATTTATGTGCAAATCTATGCTTAAAGTGCAGAGCTAAATAAAGTGCTTGTTAATAAAGTGCAAAAAGTGCTTTTAAAAGTGCTATACAGTGATGTAAAAATAGTCCCAGTAATGAAGATCTCTTCATTACATGCAGGGAGAGCACATCAAAATATTATAAGATGTAAATATATCTAAGGGTTTTTTCTAATAAATTATCTCTGGTGCAGATGACATTATTAACACATGGTGTTTGCACCTTATCTGGATTGGTGGAGAAAATTATGTAATTTCTTACACCAATCCAGGTGTATTCTTACACAATCGGTGCTATGTATTTACCGTTTAATACATATACAAGAAACAAGAAAAAAGGAATGGTGATTTATAATAAGGCTTTATAATAAGGCTGGTTATAAATGCAAGAAATATGCACATGTGAAGATGTCAGAAATTACTGTAGTGGTATATTTTTAGACTCCCTTTTTCAGATGTTTCACAGTCAGTGCAGCACAGTTGCAGAAAGGATAAATAGACCCATTTTCAGATTATAAATATCTCAACTCACTATATCAATATAACGGTGGAGAGATTCGATGAATATTCAGAGATGCAACAGAAGTAGGTGGAAAGTGAGAGATTTCAAAATACCATCTTATAGCAGTAGAAATGCAACAGTAATAGAGGCACAAAAGGTACTGTGCTGCTGAAGTGATTTTGGCATTTGAACATAGATTTTGAGCCCCATCTTCCCAAAGTGCCCTCTAGCTATTTTATAGTTTAATCGGGGTGTTTGAAGATGGCCTTATCTCATTCTGTAATAACTCCCATTGCCCTCAGAATTCATATTAATATTTTTTTGGGTACAGATCATCTAATTACCAGTAGCAAAGAACAGCTGGAAGGTACATCCATTAGAAGAGCTAATGAGCCAATGGTAATAAAAGCAGTGAGTAAGATATAGACATCATGCAGACATGGGATATTCCTTATTAGCATAATAGAATCGGTCCTATTTGACTGTCTGTCCCCCCAACTCTCTATTCCCTGAAAAAAAGAAAGAAAAACATGGAACAATTAAAAAATGAAACAATTCTACAATGCATTGTTTTAAATGTATATGTACATTTGAAACAAAAGCCTAATGTGCATATACTAATGTAAATGTACATTAGGCTTCCCCCTCTTTATAGACAAACTACTTTTTCACTTAGCAAGTTGCAGAGAAACCATATACATTCCACCCTTCTACTGTCTGAACAGCTTGAGAATAAATGAACTCCTTAAAACCTTATTCTTAGTGGTTTTTCTTATTATGACAACATAATCACAGTTCTATTGTCACAGCTCATGACAATAGAATATTTTATTTATCATTTAGTGGTTGCCAAGGACGTTTTAGTTGGATATTCCTCTTCATTAAACTCCTACAGGAAAGAATCAGCACATTGTCCTAAAGTCTGCTGAAAAATATAACTACTTGAGATGTATTAGGTGGAAGCTTTGATCAGCTTTGATTTTTACTGCTACAGACCAGGCTCAGCAGCATTGGGGGGCACTGCAGAGTCAAATATGCCTGCCCTGGATGGGAAGTTATTGTTTTGGGGGAGTTTTTTTTTTTTTTTTTTTTTTTTCAGAGTGGCCACCTTTTATTTTTTCTTTCTCCATTTTTCAGTCATACAATTCAACCTATCACTGAGTGATGGCAACATGCTAGCCAACTACAGGTAAAGAGGAGTGGGTCAGGTCAATGATTCATAAAGACCTGGTTCTTTTAAGTGCAAACTTTTTTCCTTATCCCTTTGAAACTGACAAACAAGGGGAGAAAAGCCCTTTATCACTCAATAAAAATGTTTTCTTTTAACTATTTGACTGAATCAATAACAATGGTGTTAAAATGGAGCATTAAACCTGTGTAAACACTTGCAATGATGACACTAATCCACTAAACAGATCTTACTGAAATTAATTCAACTGTTCTAACTTTGTGGAAATGATCCAAATGTTTCTGAATCCCCACAATAAGATTAAAGTTATGAGTTAACAATAGCTTCAATGTGGTGACATTTACGTTTAGATTAAAGTTATGTACTATAATTAGATATACCAGCTATAATCCCCTTATCCATTTAATTATTCAGGCTTACTCGAAGCTTATTTAACATTTGACAGTTATTAAATCAAATAAACTTTTGATCTTGAATAGCTCCTGATTGTGAACTTCTGTTCAGAATGGAAGGTTTCCAGTATATCTACTTAAAATGGATGAGTTAGAGAACAATTTTATTTTTAAAAATGTACTTTTTTGGCTATTGATATCTTTGGTGTCCAATCAGTTCATCTGAAATATCTGAGAGATAAAGGACAACTTTTTAATGACAAATTATGTCTTGTCTTTCTCTTTTAGACTGCAGTTTTGATTTAAGAGTAGCTAGTGACGAATTTGTAACGAAGCAGTGCGTGACTGAAGAATCAGACAGAAACCAACAAAAAACAACATCTCTGCAAGTTTTTTTTGTCAAATAAGCATTTTCATCTCTCCCTAAAGACATAACCTAAACCATAAGAAATATTAAAAATAATGTATTTGTAGGTTGAGAAGCACAATTGAGTATATGGGCTACACCCATGAAAAACCTGCCAAATACTTTCTACCAAAGCCAAACATTTTATTCGCTACTCACTCATATTTGGAGATGGTGATGGACGAGTGACCAAAATGTACTAAATTTGTATTAATCCAACAAACAGGGGCCTCTTCAACAAGCATTTGCCACACATCTGCCAATGCGGTTGTTGGTTCAGTCTGGCAGGAACAGCATTCTCCAGCTGATCAAACAATTGTTTAGGCTATGTTCACACTGCAGCCTGAAGTGACCCAATTCTGTTTTTTGCCTTAATACTACCTTTACCTTATCTTTTTATGACAGTCTGAACAACACAAATCAGATTTTCTTTTTATGCGACCCAGGTCACTTGGATATCCGATATCTGATCTTTTCAAATGTGACCTGAATTTGATCGACTCTGTCGCTTTTATCTGACCTGAATGTTATTGATACTTTCAGGTATCAATGCTTTCTTATACGGGCAAGCGGGAAGAAAATCAACAACCATGGCAGGCTATAATGAGAATTAAGCTGATAAACTGCTGGCTACGGTCTGCCAGCAACTTCAAAATTGTAAGATATGCTCCACCATTAGCTTCCACATTTATGGCAGTTGGCAAAACACTGAGCACCTCTCTCTGTGTGCCGTTATTGTGCCCTAAACATCTAAAGCTAAAACTGAAGAGCATAGATTACCAACACAGAATTGGTGACTGCTTGACACTTTTTTCTTATCTTATAGTTTTTTTCCTCATCATTTACTTGGGTGTTTTTTTCCCCAAAACAAAAATTTGTTTCTCCAAGCTAATACGTTACTTAATTTCTATCTAAGGCAGGTGAAACACTGACATCCAAAGAAAAGCTGAACAATTGTTTTAGGGTGCAAATGTAAGATCAGTCTCCAATTAGGTGCAATTATGGTCTTAATGACTCTACCTGTGGGTTGAATTTGTATGAAGAGATGAGACATGCACATGGCGCTGAGCAAACAGAGGCCAGGAAATAATAACTGGCTTATCAGGACCTGCTGCTCGCCAAAGCTTACACTGTGTGTGCTGAGTAGTTCAGGCAAGAGCAATAAGGTCGAGGGGATGAGAGACAGCAGACATGCTGGCATTGCCACTGCTTGCTGCCAGTTCTATGTGTGTGTGTGTGTGTGTGTGTGTGTGTGTGTGTGTGTGTGTGTGTGTGTGTGTGTGTGTGTGTGTGTGTGTTTTAACATTTCCTTGTAAGGCCCCTTTTTCTAACAAACACTACTTTGCGATGACACACTGCTTCTTCTTCAAACCCCATGCTTAGACATAAATGCAGTTTTTAAAATGAATAGAAGTCAACACAATGTCTTCAGTATAACTATACATAACATAACTATACGATAACATGATAAACAGAATGATTTACTGTAGAGAGACAGACTTAAATAAGAACTGAACTCCCTAATGGAAGAGTTACTCTAAGTAAGAGATGGACCAGATTGTTATTAATGCACCAAAATGTATTGCAGAATTAGTACCATTTTTTTCTACTGCAATAAATGCTGCTTTTATTATAAATATAGTTGGATATTTTGAAAGGCAATGTTTAAATGAAGTCTAACTTATTTAGCATATTATATATTTTTTTATCTTGGTTTTTCTTTATTTTTGTCATATTTTATTAACAAAAACTAAACTTTTTTACAAAATAAAAAACTTTAAGAAACTTAAAAACAAAAGAATATAGGGGTATAAAAGCAAGCTTCCTTTTTGGGGGTATTTTATTACTTCTTTTTTGTTTTCTTCTCATATTTTGTCCTTTTAAAAGAGTAGATTTATAAAATATTACTTCTGTAGTGATAGGGTTATTTGGTTTAAGAAACACAAAACTCAATTCTAAATTTTTGGTATTCATTTGTGTCTCAAAATGAGGGTTTTTCATTAATCACATTATTAAGACGCACTAAAAAAATGTATCCATGAAGTTATCGTTCATGCACTCCAAAAAGTCTTTCTTTCTTCCTTAACTTTTTGTCTTTTATGAAATCCTCTGTTGCTGCTCTGAAGCCTTCAGTGGATCTTCATTCTACGGCACAGAGATTAACTGTCACAAAGTCAGAATACGGGATGGATGGTCCTGTCCAGAAGCCTTTAGGCTGAGATTGGTGGGAAAGGTGAAAGAAACACCTGGGAGCAACAAGTAGAACAAATGACAGCATGGTCAGAATAGAACAGGTGTCATAGTGTCTGGAGCTTTAATGAGTACTGAGTATCCACCCTGCAGTAAATAGCATTCAGAACAATCTTGGTTTGGGGAATCAGGTAGTCACCTTTATTTGGGTGGAGACTATTTAGAGCAGGGACTGATTCAAGCAGTTTAATTTAAATTATGTTCCATTATTTTCATTTTCACTTTTCATTATTTTAACATAAAATTGTCTTCATTTTGCATGAGACATATTTATGTGTGTGTTGCTGCACTAAATGTACATATATGCATGGTGGCTGCTGAACATATCCCTTTCTCAAGCATAAGCAGCTTGAAAGTGCTTTGTAAAAGAGACAAAAGTGAAGTGTTAAAGAGAACAAACATAAGCTCTGCTCAGAATAAGTTAGCTTGACTCTCCCGTAACAGTTTCTCTTCATCTTTCCGAACTGAAATCCTCCTAATGCGCTCCATTAAAGCCAACTAGATAAATAGAAAGATAGACATTTATTGTCATTGTATGCCAAGGAAATACAATGACTTTTTTGTTAGCAGTCGAGTGTCAAACAACAAAAGCACAATGCAAAATTGCTCAAAGTGTAACAATTACTATTCACAGTTACGCCACAAATCTCTGCCACAGATGTCGAATGTTTTAAAGGCAACATTTGCATGTGTAGAAAGCTCTTCTTTCTCCTCGATTTTTCTCCCTTCAGTGTCCTTGTTTTCTGATTGAGCAGGTCTGACCAGTGGGGGAGTTGTGACAAAAAACACCTCTGATTTCTCAGACAAGCCGTTTGCAGCTCTGCACAAGTCTTTGAATGTGATAAACGAGAACCTCACAGTAAATTTCCTCAACAGTTTACTTGGCCACACTGACAAATCCAAGTACATTCGCAATTGATATTCAGTCAGTGTAAAATTGCAGTCGTTCTAATAATCTCTTCTCATCCACACATGTACTTGAGGTTTGCCTCTGATAAGGCAGCTGAAAAAGGAATCAATATTTGACTGATCAAGCTGTTCAATAACCAGGGAGAGATAAGGGTAAGCAACCCAGAAGAGAGGATTTTGAAGTACCCTCCTACTGCTTTTCTAATGAAACTTAGACATAGCTTCAATTACGCTCACATTAATTTTATTGCTTATTATCACAGTAAGAGGTTTTCTGCGATAACAACTTTTCTATATGCCTTAAATGAAAAAAAAACACCAACTCATATTCTCTATTTCCGTTAATTCATGTTAAATGTGGATTTAAAAAAAAATCTCTTGATGGTGAAAGCACATTTAATAAAGATGGAAAGGTAAGACATTTTAAATGATCTTTGATCAATTCTCACCCATATAATAGATAAAACGATGATTAATAATTGGGCCACCTCCTGAACTAATCACTAGATCTCAGATAGGGCTGTGGTTGTTATCACCTTTGCAGGCCTAAAGGCAGAAATGATGTGTATCATTACCTACAACTTCTGTGGGGAAGCTACTGAAATTCCATCAACTTCACTTCATGCGTCCACTAAAACTCAAAAAGGATCCCCAAGTTAACATGATTTTTGTTCCCTGTATGCCTTTTTAATAAGCCCGAGCACAGCTACAGAGTGCTATCATCCTTCAGCCCGAGGCAGTGCATTTTTATTCCAATTACTTCTTTCGCACGAAAAAGGGAATCATGGTTTTAGGGAACTATTTTAACACCAGGTGTGTTCCCATAAAAAGAGGACCTCAAATGAGATTTTGGTGCTGTATGAATTTACCAACACTCTGAAGCTGCATAAATGAATCAACGCTGCCTGGGGCAGCGCTCATTGAATCCAGCTCTCTTCAGAGGTGAGTGTAATGTGAAATTACACATGTTAGCAGGCAACAGAAAGTTTACTTTAGTAGGGACTTTAAATTAAAATAGAATAAATGTGCATTCCTTTGTGAATTTTTTGTTGAAGTAACTTTGACAGAGTCTGGTGCTAAATTTTATGATGGTTAATTATATTTATGACAAAATGCAAAATCCAAGGCATTCCTGTGAGCATCCAAAAAAGAGATCAGCTCTGCGAACACCCTGCTTTCCCAACGGATAATGGAGACCGATAGATTTGATTCCTTTGCACACAGCGTCTCCCAACGTTGCAAGTGAGAATGAGTCGCCAAATTGGCGGCATTTTGCTGCCCTCTACTGTAGGAAAATAAGAACAGCAACAAAACGAACATTTCAGGTCAGGCTGGGCTTCAACAACGGTGCATAAATGCAAGTCCCAATAGCAAGAAATAAAGGAAGCATACAGATGTTCATAAATAAATAGTGTAAGTGATAATTTTAATCATATTCTGTAAAAAAAATTATCTGATCAGAATAGATACTTTATGATTGAAAATATATTGTACACTGAATATCATTCATCTATCCAGATGGAGCCAAACTCCAGCAGTCAACGAACGAGAGGCGGGGTACACCCAGGACAGGTCGCCAGACCGTCACAGATATTTAGCACTATTTATACAATTAAAACTATTAACAATGTGAAATGTATGTATTCATAGTGAAATAGTTGGGAATGCAGGACAGACGCATTGAGGACAAGCCTCTGTAAATGGGGCACTTGCTCTACCGCTATAGCAGCGCCCCTATTTACCTTTAATTCTTACAGAAAATAGCTTATGATGTAGCATTGATCCACATCAGAGGCAATTCTCCCCTTTACAGTTCTCAAACCTTTTTCTGTTAATCCTCTCAGTTAATATAATTCCTAAAATTTTGATCCGTCTGTCCATCTAATTCATTCTCCAGATTCATTTAACTGACAAGTTATGAGACTGAAATGAAAAAAGCTCTGTATACTAATATGTTGTAAGGTAGTTGAGATTCACTGCACAAAGTGAATGTGAAAGACTTCCTCATCTTCCGCCTTGATTGACATGAAACTTGTGAAATTTTAAAATCTTGAGCAAAACATGTCCAGGAGGACGAGCACAGAGAGGTTTGGTGTGTGAGCATTGACAGACAGGCACTAAGTATCCGTTAATTAGATCACCTGGGATGAGTCTAACTGGGCCTAAATGATATCAGATATGTTTCTCAAGTTCCATGTACTTTCACTGTTAAACATCATAAAAAACTAACTGAAGAAAAAAAACAGAACAGGGAAAAACAGCAATGGGTCTCTTTATTATATTGCTATTTTCTGAGCCACAAAAATCCTCTAAAATAAAATCTATGTGCACAAAATTACAAAGCCAAACATCCCCCTAAACACGACACAATATAATAAATTTAGCTCCATTGAGCTTACCAGACAATATCGCAGAACTGGCTCATTAACTACACTATACTGCTAGCGAAGTGCACTTTTTCCTTTCAGTTTTTGGAGATGATAAATGAGAGTACCCTTAGAGTGAAAATGTATATACCCAAAGGCATTTTACTGCAGCAGCATTTAGATTTATCTATTTGGACCGGAAGGTGTAATTGAACTCATAAGTCAACAAGACTGTGATAATGTGATCAGTATAAGAGGTATATGTTGGATTTTCTTTTTCTCTCTTTCCGAAAACAGATTTGCTGTTCAACTTTATCTTAAAAAATACAATTCAGATTATAAATCACAGAAAAAACTTTCATGTACACATTCAGTCATTTTTTTGATCTTGATGATGCCTTCACTGCAAACGTTATTGCTATTGTGGTTCTCTTGCTACTGCAATATTAGTCTGGAAAGACTATTTTAACACCTATTAAAAGAAAGTACATCCTATGTCAGTTTTTTTGGATTTTACGTATGCAAAACATATAACAAATTATTGGATATTTATCAAGTTCCAAACTATTTCAAATTGAACTGCAGCAACTTCCATTTTTATTAAAGAGAGAGGAAATGCTGTGTGTGGACAAAACTATGTACATCCTTGCTCCTTCTATAGAAAGTAGAAGGGGAAATATCAACCAATGCATTGGCATTTTTAACAAAATGCTTCTGTTTGAAGATATCTGAGTGTCAAAGGTGAGACTATATGTTTGTCAACTGAAGGTTGGCCCAGACTGCCTCATCATCAACATCTTCTAAATGAGAAATTGCTCCTAATGTTTTGATAAAACAAACAGTTGAATCATGAGATGTACTTAAAGTTTTACAAGTGGCTTTTTTTTACTAGTTAAATAATGACAGCATGAAATCTGTTCTTTAAATTTGTTCTTGATGTTAAATTTAAGCCCTGAACTCTGCTGTAATTTTTTTCCCCACCACTTTACCCCTGACTTGCCTGCTGTTTTTTGACTTTATGATGCTCTTTGTTCTTTAATGAATTTCTGAAGCTGCTTTTTTGTTGAGATAAAATTACACATAAGTGCATAGATGGACTCTATTTACCAGCATGACTTACTTCTAAAGACATTGTGTGCTGGATTTTTTCACAGTATGAAGGCAAGTTAAATCAAATAGATGTCTTACTTTTCAGATGTTTTTCGGATATTATATATTAGAAAAGAAGAACCACATTCGTTACACCTCACAATTCTGCATTAGTTTATGTTTATCTATCACAAAAATGGCAATAAAAACATCAATTATTTAATTTATGTTTGAGATTGATAAAGCATATGTCAATTTTAATGTAACCTAAATACTTTTGCTAGGCTCTGTCCTATATTTCTGTTCAGAGAATTGAAAAGCAATGGATGAAATGAAGAATAAAGAACCACAACCGTTTTTATAATGACCTTATGAAATACATTCTTTACATATACAGGAATCTGCATAAATTTCCAGATGACTGCTGTATGAGGAGTGCCTTGCTAAAAAATCAACAAATGGAATTGCAGTTTAATAACTGAATATATCAACTCTTCAGGGTTCTATTTTAAAACAATCTTACCCAATTTCAGTCATCAGTGTAACCAGATAAAGTGCTTTAGTTCTTCTATAGTAACAATCTGTCACAAAAGGGAAATTTATGTTAACTAATCTCTAATTTCAGTTTTAAGCTTATTGATCGAAAGGGTGTGTAAGCTCTATGTTGGTCTTTTTCAGGCTTCTGGACCAAGAAAACACAAATTGTCCCTTGAATTGTTTGAGTAAATAAATAAATAAAGTGTTCAACATAAATGCTGTAGTTTGTTGTGCCGTGGTAGTCACTGTGGGTAAAAATAAAACACTTTGCGTTTTATTTTTTAACAGAAACGATTCATCGTAATTGTTAGTTCGCTATTCAATATTTTTGGTGTCTGGCGCTTGCCGTAGGGAAATATAAAACCTTGTTGAACCGGAAGTCCCGCCCCTTTTCGTCCCCTTGCTGGCTGATTGAGTAAGTTTTACGTTCACACACGGACAAATTTACCGAATAAATCTTCATCCATCCTCTTTTTCAAGCATACCCTCCAATTTCTAACTTTTTGATTTGAACTATATAACCTTTTATTGTTATCGTGGTGTACACATTTTATTTTTAAGGCTATATTTCTCTGTAATCTGATTGTTGGATTTATCTTTCCTTCCACAGCCTTCAGTCCGCTCACACGGCATCATGGTGAGGACATTTATTCTATTTAAACGCATAAATAGCATTGCTCATAAGGTTGTTAGCTATATTTTTTACCACCTGTGGGTTCTTTGAATGCCTAAATGTTGGTTTGGTGAGAAAATTACTTGGGCTTATATGACATTAGCATTGGAAGTTAGCATTAGCAAGACTTAGCTCTTGGATCCACCAATGGGCCGTGCAGCATTTTAGTGACGTTTTAGCCCATTTAAGCGCTTCGTATTAATGTTAATTATAATATTTATTTAGCAGCTAAAACTTAGAGGTTTGGCCAAAGCTTGAAAGATCAGTTAAAAGTGCTATTTGAACGCAGCAAGAAGTCCAAACATCACAGTCTGAAGTGTCAGTGATGCATTTCACAAACTTGCAAGAATAAAGGATGGACCAAGTGCTGGGTTTTGGATTTAAACAGAAACTTCAGTTCCACCGGTCCACTTACAAATGAACTCAAATCAGTTCTCGTCTGTGCTTCCAGTTGTTTTGTTGTTGCTAATTTATTTGTACCATTTGTTTGTAGCCTCGCAAGATCGAAGAAATCAAAGATTTCTTGCTGACAGCCAGGAGGAAGGATGCCAAGTGTAAGTTGACACTGCCAGCAACATGCAGTATATCGAGCTTATTGTTATGTTTTTGTATGACAAAACTTTGCAATAGTTCTATGTCCTAATTTTAGGATTGCAAGACTGCAAGCTAAATGTGTCATTATTTCAAGGCAAGATGTTCCCTATTGCTGCTGCTTTTATTTGTAAAAATATAATTTATCACTAATGCGGCCTCTTTGTTGAATCAAGAGACTGGCTACACAGAACCAACCCAAAAAAGGTAGCAAGTGAATGAAATTGATTATTTTTGATCAGGTCAGCTGCCTTGTCATTCTGTCATTAAAAATTCCTCTTTTTCTAAAGTAGGTTTCTGCAGCGTCGCGAAAACAGCTTTTGTCTTATTGAAGAAAGGCTTTTTTTTTCTTCACACAATTCATTACCAGTTTGTTCATCGTTAGTGTGCATTTAAAGAGGTTTCACTTGAAATCAGGGGTTTTGATAGTTCTGTAGAAGCCTCATGTTGCCTTTTGATATGGTTGTCAGTATCTGAATGTTTGAATATGGCTCAAATGTAAAAGTGCTGAGTGAAAGTTGTGATTAGCAACGTGGCTGCACACGTTTGCATTCTCTTGCTGATTCGTATATAATACTGTTCTTGTGATGCTGAAAAATGAAGTTTATTTCAGCTTTATATAACTGACTCATGAAGGGTTTGGGCCAAAACTGACATTTGGATCTGTGGTTTTTCCATTTTATAGTTTATCAAATAACAATTTCCAGGTATCTATTTCTAAAACATTCCAAGTGTTTCACCTTTTGCTGAGTGCCAGTAGTATGTAATGAAACTGGTAAAGGATTAAGAATTGAAACCTTGAATATCAAATTCAAAAAAACTTTTTGCAACTTTAACCGTAAGATTAATTGAAAAATATTTCCATTTGTGCCGCTCAGCCGTAAAGATCAAGAAGAACAAGGACAACGTGAAGTTCAAGGTGCGCTGCAGCAGATACCTGTACACACTGGTCATCACAGATAAAGAGAAGGCAGAGAAGCTCAAACAGTCCCTGCCCCCAGGTCAGTAGTAATGAAGGTATTTGGCAGCAAGTCCTCGTCTTTTCACAAATTAGAATTAAAGTTAGAATAAAAAATTAACTCTGACAGTGTTGCGCATTTATTTGTCAGAGATATGTGGAGCGTTTTGGAGAACGTAACCGACTTCTTTAAAGAGGACGTGTTCAGTCAAATGTTTTTCCCCACCAGCTTGTTGAGAAACAATTCTAGAAATAAACATATCTGCTTTCTTACAAATTCTCTTAATACCCAACTAAGTAATGAGTTTCAGAACACAAAAAAAAATTCAATGTATAATGGAAAAACTCATTATGTTCACTGGGCAGGAAAATAACCCAAAATAAATGTAGCAAAATTTGTACCTGATTAATACAAAAACATGATTTATGTAAGAAGACTGTAAGATTCTATAAAGTTTGATGAATTTGAAAGTCTTTACTTGTACCAAACTACTAGTGGGTTTAAGAGTGCAAAATATTTGGATTAAAAATAAATCCATGAAAATGCAAGTTTCTTGCAGTTTCTTACTGTGCTTACAACAGAAAAAATTTTAACTATTTAATGTTTATTTTCATTGAAAAAAAATCCACTCATCATCTTGAAAGGATTTGATGTCTACAATTCAATTAAAATTATACCCAAGGTCTTGCCTGAAGATGGAAAGTACATGAAAGATTTTTCCCTAATATGTGTAAACCAATATGTTGGCTTAATCAGGCTTTAAAAGGGTTATATTTTTTAGTGTTTATTTGAAATCCCAGTTAAGTATTCATCAGAAGCCCTAGCAGAACCTTATTTTATTTGGACAAACAAAATCATTTTCTGCTGCAGAAATTGGCTGCCTAACCCTTCCCTCTTGACATGATCTAAATATTTTCTAACCTTTTTTTTCTTTTACAGGTCTGGCTGTCAAGGAGCTGAAGTAAATCCATGATGTACAGATAATTGTAATAAAAATGGAAAAAAAAGTTACTGTGTGTGTTTTTTTTAACCTTTTTAGCATACTTTTATGTTAAATATCTCCAGTCACGGTCATGTCAAGAAGATTAAGGTGTTGAGTTGTTAATGTTTTCAAAATTTTCCTGTTGGTGTTTTTGTTAGACTTGTACAGTAAATATTTGCATTTAAAAGTTGATATTCCTTAAAAGAAGGTGCAGATGTATGCAAATGACATCCTTATTGTTTTCAGACTTTAACTCGCAGTATTTACAAATTTATCTCAAAGTACACCATGGTCTGAGATGATACATTTATTCCTGCTGCTGAATTTTTGATAAAATAATTTTGATAAAGACTCAACCAAAAATACAGAGTAGACCCCTATGTTTAAAGTAAATGTGATAAATACCAGACTAAGTCTACTTTTCTGATCATAAATGGACTGGTGATAAGTAATTAACTGGTGCATTGGTTTGGCTGTCTGCTTAACCTGCAGTTGACTGCTGAACATACATGCTTGTGGAAACTTGTGAAACCGGTTTTTGCAGCTTTTTGCTTCCAAACAGCTTGTGTGAAGCACTGTTCACTTTTTCAACAAGCTGGTGCATGGCAACAGAGTCTGGAGGATAAATGTTCCATACAGTCAAAACGGATATTATTTGGCCCTTTGCACCTTTTTAGAAGAACTTTAAAGTGGGATGATGTGATGGAAATATTTTGTCATGTTGATATTGACTCTGATGGAGTCTTGATGCCCTTACAAATTATCAAAGCACTAAAATGTGCAACACGTGTTATCAGAGGTGATACACAAACTAAGAACAATTGCTATGAAACTAAATTTGTGTTGAACAACATTTTGGTAAAAAGCCTTCCTGATGTGTAGTTAGTCTGGTTCTTGGGGTTCTACTAGCAGCTTGTGTTTCTGTAAATATTGCACAACTTTAGAAACAAATTATTCATTCAGTCTTTTTCTACACTTGATTAATTTTCATAAACTGCTCATTTTTGGTATCTGAACAATAAGATATTGGAGAATCCTGGGTTTCTGATTCCTGTCACCATGCCACACCACCCTAAAATTTACCAGACCTTCCCTGACCAACAAGTATTTACTGAACTTGTGTCTTTTTATGAATCTACTTAAAAAGAAAAGCTAACAACATGAATGAGTTAATTTTAATTATCTTTATTTAATGTCACTTTTTAATCCATCATTTACTTCTGGCTCAGCAGGATCACAATAAATTGAAAATTTATTTTATATTGGTTTTGGTGTCCCACCCCGAACCTTTCTAGCCACCCCATCTGTCCACCTTTGCCATCGCCTTCTGGAGGCGCCTCTCCTTGTAAGTATCTCAATTGACCGCTAGATGGCAGTGCAGATATTAAATCCACATGAACAAATAAAGCGACCGTATAACGGCACAAACTAATCCATAATAGTTTAATAACCGTTTAGCCGTGGGTTTAATATAGTTATTTTCTAGAGATCAGGTCAATAACTGCTCTTGCAGAGACTGAGGTCTGCGCGCTCCCGTGTCGCTTCTTGTCCCTCACTATCAGTGCGCGCTCCCGTTGCTGACAGTGCTGTTTGCAGCAGCTGTCGGTCGGATAGTGTGTGAAGATCCTCGGACACGGAGACATGAATGCAGAGTGACTGGATTCTTTTGAAAGGAAGATTTAAAAAAATCCTCCCCGGGCTTCAGTTTACGTCACCCCTGCCGCCTGAGCTGGATTTGTATTTCAGCCCATGTTTTCTTTATTCCCCTCTCTTTAGGCTGGAGTTGCTGGTTAAACTGAGCATGCTTATATCTTTGTCTTTGTTTCATGTGAGACTTGATTAAGATCTCGGGGCTGCAGACCAGACCGCCCGCTTCAAGGATTGAGAGAGAGGCTAATCATCCAGGCTGCAGCCCAACTTTTTTTTAAATTCCCAGTCCGGTCAGGGATGTCTTTGACTCGAGTGGATTACATTGCGCCCTGGTGGACTTACTGGCTTCACAATTTTCCCCACATCAACCTTAGATTTCATCCCACTGACAAGAGCTTCCAGCCGGAAGATGAGAACTACCAGCAGGTCAGTAGAGCAAAAATGAGATACAAGTGGGACTCAAAATATCGGTTGTGGGCATATCTTTGGGATTACGCAGTGAGTGGGGTAGCTACACAACTCTTGAGTTTATAGGAGATTGTTATTTGATACAGAAAATTCAAAGATTTTTCTTACCTCTAACTTTTCTACGTTGTTAACCACAAATTCCTTAGTATTTTATAGGTATTTAATGTGACAGTCTGATACAAAAGAGTGTCTTGATTTAACAATGGAAAGTAATTGATATCTGGTTCTCAGTCTGATAGTTGTGACATTTCCATCCAGTGCCTGTAGACCATCATTTTCAAGTCTTACCTCAGATTATCAGCCTCATTAAGGTCTGAACTTTGACTGGACCATTTTAACACTTGAAATGTCTTTGATTTGAAGCGTTCTGTTTTAACCCTGCCCAGCTTGTTTGTCCCTGTTAAATTCCAGTGTTTCCATGACATGATGCTACTACCATGTCTTGCTGTGGGGGTGGTGGGTTCATTGTGTTGGTTTTCCACCACTCCTATAATCCATCATGTAGACTTAAAAGTTACCGTAAGTCTTGGTCTACTCTGTCCAGATGACTTTTTTACCTTTGGTGGGTCCCATAACTTATTGCAAACCTCAAACAACATTTCTTGTAGCTATTTGGTTGTTTATGGAGTAATCAATTAACAGTTGCCATGTGGACAAATTCTCCCACCTGATAATTGGATGATTAATTGAAGAAGTTTGAATGAGAATCCTATTGTGCTCCTGTAGCTCCCTAATGTTCCTTTTTGAGTATGCAAAAAGGAACATTAGGGAATGGTAAGTAGATTAAACTTACCATTAATAACTGTACAATTTCCCACAAAGCCTCTGAACTTCTAGTATTCACATGAGGTAATCATCAAAGAGGGTGAATAATTTATTTTGTGATATAGACCTAAAAACTTGTCATAAATTATGAGCTGCAAGCTTTGTGATCTCTCTTAAAGACCTTCTTATGGCATTTCACCACTAAAGAGCATTAAGCCATACTTGTGGGAAATGCTGCCATGGGAGTTAAACTGATTCCCATCTCCACATGCTGTAGCAGGAATATTTCACACGCCCTTTCTGTGGACTGGGATTGATTTTTGGATGACTAAAGCTCAAACCATGAACATTTTTAGTCCCATGAATATTTAAATATATCTCTCTTTAATTTTCTTAAGGTTACAGCCCAGCTTCCCTTGGTGTGAGTAGTTTCATCCCACTGAGAATAAGTGACATTTAAGGTGATTTCTGCAGCACATTGGCTCGGGAGTCTCCAGAACTTGGGTTTTGTGGCCTTCCAATATTCAGACATGTTCTTTTCAAATAGTTTCAAGGTTCCACATTTTAAATTAAAATGTATTTTCACAGGAATCGAAAAAACAAACTGCACCAGCTTAATTATAGTCTGCATGACAAAGCCACAGGAAATCAGCTCCTTACTCATCAACTTCCTAAACCCACATGTTCTGACACTATCAAGGCAGAACAGACTGCTTATATTTAATCACTGGTGATGTAACGTGAGCTCTTTGCAGTGTGGGAAACAAATATGTGCATTACATGTTGCACTAGACCAAAAAGTAGAGTGAAAGAGGACTTGTAATTCAGGAAGTGAGTTTGCTTTAATGAACAAAATGTTATACTCATAACTTTCAGAGCTGAGTGAGTGAGCTGAATTAGAAACCCTCTTTATCTACTGGTCATTCTTCTAGTTTCTGTTTGTAATGTATGAACTATGATCTTGAATAGAAGACAACCCAGGCTGACTCCACCAAGCAAAGCCTTTACTGGACATTCCAGTATAGTATCACACGCTGCAATGAATCTCTTACTCTTAACTCAACGTTGGACATTATGTCTTGGATTTTTTTTTTAACTATAAAACTCAAATTCTTTTCATGGACTCACAATCCTGTGTTGAGTAAGGCTAGGACAGACTGCACGGGATTTGTAAAGTAGACATTTACTTTTGAGTAATATGTACTTCTTACTTATTTAACAAAATCTATACCTAAAACTGATGGGAATTTCAGGCGCTGTACAATAAAGAAGTTTCCCTTTTTGAATTGACTTACTAAATAAATAAACTTTGTCACTGATAACTTTGAGATGAACCTGTATAACTTTGATGTTTGATGTTTTGAATCTTTTCTCTTAAACTGCACTTTGAGTTCTGAATAGGAAACATAATTGTATTGTTTCTCATATTTGGCTGCAGTATAGTTCATTTTAGATTAAAGACTTTAAGTTGTCACAGCTGTTGTTTTAGTATTGTAGTAGGAAGAATTCCCAAATGTTTGCATGCTGAATTTGTGTTTTCCCACAAACTCATCGGGTTTAGTCTCTGTTGCTCAGTAGCTTCGATTAAAAGCACTAAAGTAATGTTTTACCATCAGTTGGGAACATAATATTTATTCTGTCTTATTAGGAATTGCAATGATTTATTCTCATATAAGCTCATCCAAATTGGATTTTTGCCTCTTTTGGTGTTTAGAAAGTTGCAGAATGAGACAGAGAAAGGAAACATGCTTTTTATCTTCTCTTACTGCTAGTTTCAATTCTCGGATCCTCTGAGACGTGCACTCATGGCCATGGGGTGTAGGTGGGAAGGATGGTGTGTCTCAGCAGGTGAAAATTACTTCTTCTTTGTGTAAAAAAAAATGCCATCCAAGTGCAGTCAGTCACTTGTTTGGTGGGAAACCCCCAACTATTGTCTTTTCAATGTCTATTTCACTTTCCTTCCCATCAAAGCAAACTGGCTTCATGTATCCATTTACCCATCTACATCTTAACTGTAGTTTCATCTTTCAACCTCCTTAGGGTTACAATGAAATTTTAGAACAAGGCTATTTATGAACATGGGACATTTTCAGCAACAAGGCAATCCAAAGTGTTTTTCATGATTAAAACAAAAATAAAAACGCAAATGAGACAAAACAACATTGCAGTGGCAAAGTAAAAGAAAACCATTACGGGTAGAAATGCCCTCTACAGTCTGTGACGTTACTGTTGTTATTAATCAAAGGCAACTTTCAAATTCTATTCTCTGAATCACAGGGAGCCAGTGTACAGACTTTAGAACTGGCATTATGTTGCTCTACTTTCCTAGTTTTAGTGAGAACACAAGTAGCAGCGCTCTGGATCTGCTGCCACTGTCTGACCTTTGTGATCCCCACTGTTGCAGGGATCAATTTGACTGAAGATAAACTTACGGATGAGTTTCTCTAGATCTTGCTGGGATATTAGTCGTTTAATAATTGAAATGTTAAATTTGGTGACAGAAGGCAGACTTTGTAATTGTCTTTATGTGTCTCTGAAAGTTCAGGTCTTTGTCCATCACTATACACAGTTTATTTCTGTTCAGCTGAAGAAAGCTATTGCATGTCCACTCATGGGTTTGTTCTATGCATCTGCTCAGAATTTTAATGTGTTCATATTCACCTGGTGACATTGTAGTCTAGCACTGTGTACCATCTGCATGGTAACTTATCTTATTAGTTACCATAAGATTAGTTATGGTAACTAATTTGAGCTAGCAGGAGGATGTAGATATTAAATAAATGGAGCCCCAGTCGCTTCAATGCTATATCATGGACTACAGTGTCAAATGCCGTGTTAAATGTCATGCAGAAGCAACACTGTGGTTCTTTCTCGGTCTGTATTTATGTGAATGTCATTAAACACTTTCACAAGGGCAGTCTACGTACTCTGGTGAGCACAGAAACCAGACTAAAAGACATCAAAACTGTTGATCACTGTTAGAAAGCTTTTTAAAACACACATTTTTTAAACACTTTGCTGATGAATGGATGGTTAGAGATTGGCTTGTAATTTTGCAATAGTGCTAAATAGAATACTGAGGTTCATATAAATTTCAATAAGGTTAAGGAATGATACAAACCAACCAAATGACAGTCTAATATCCCAAATATTCAATATAAATGAAAAATGTTACTACCATTTGTATTCAGGCTTCTTTCCACTGATACTTGTAAATAAAATCCAGCAGAACAAATTGGCTTAAAGGATCACCTATTTACTGTTTAATATTCTCACTATTGAACATTTATGTAAGTATACACACAGCTGTCCTGAGTAGACCTCAGAGGTTTGATGAAGTGCAATTCACCCAAGCTGACAAGCTATAATCAGAGAAGAAGCAAGGATTCGTGTAGTAACTTTGGAGGAGCATCAAACATCCAGCTCACAGGGGATTAGTGGACATATGACTACATATCATGTTCTTTGCAAATTTAGCTTTTATTAACCCCCTACTTCACATCACCTAAACACACCATGCCCCCCAAAAAATTAGTGGAGGCAGCATTGTGTGGTGGGAACATTTAATTTATTTAATTAAAAATAGATGGGGATGAGCTTCAGTGGAATCTACCGCTGCTTACAAATGCTCTTTAAATGTGATTTAGTTTCAGCTTTTTGCAAAAGATAATGGAGATAAAGTGTGTAACACTTATAGCTGTAAGTGAAACAAAAGGTTGTTCTGCAGAGTATTTACTCAATTGGAACTGAATACAAACACATGTCATAGCTTCCAGATCACTATTTACAAAAAAATGTTGAAACCCATGCCTAAATACCTTCTGCCCCACAGTTAAGACCTTCTTTCTGTTGTTTGATCACGAAGAATTCCTGTGCCATACATGTCAAACTGTTTTGTTTTCATGATCTGACTTGTATCTTGTTTTTATCGTGTTCATACCACTTTTCCGTTTTTCCCTGAAGTGACTGACTGTAGCCCAGATGAGTTTCTGCATTGTTTATTGGTAAAGAATTCAGTGTAATGGAGCCACATGTGAGCCTCAACTGACTCGTCTAATGTTGAGCTCATTCTATTGTACAAAAACTGCTGAGTGGAGGTTTGTTTTTTCCTGCCTCCGCGGATCGTATTGAGGAACTTGGCGACGGCTACAACCCAGGACACATGCTCTGTCAGAGGAATTGTAATTGGGCAATTGTAACATTGGCAAAAAGTCCTGTCTTGGCTTCTTTCCATGAAATTTGAAGGAATTTCAGAGGTTGGGGTCCTCTACTGTTCTTTGTCTGAATTTCTGTGTGCATGTGTGTGTGGTAGCTGGTTTTTACTCTTTCAGTCAGTGATGTCAGTAACATCTGCCTGAAACTTTTCTCTAATTTCTGTCTTCTGACAATAATCAGGGTATTCCCTTTGTATCTAGTAGTTATATATGTAGGGGAATTTCGTCCTGCTGACGTCTGGATAAAAAGCCACTTCTGAATAAAAAGCAGCTTTGTAACCACACCACTCTCATACATCACACTGCTGTATTAAGGGAACTGCTGTATTAAGGGATTACTTATTGTTCTCCAAGTTGTAAGGAAAACCTAAATCTTGTTCCCTGATGGTAATTGTTTAGTGAAAATACCATGTTTTTTTCAGTTCCTCTCCACCAGATCTGTCAGATGTAGAAATATATTTTTTCTGCTCCATCACTCCTAGTGCTGAAGCCTGGAGAATAGATAGAGGACAAAAAATGAAATAAGCTTGTCCAAAATAGGACAGAGGCCTAGTTTATTCTGGATTTATTGTGAGTGTGTTGAGGCAGACATTATGTGTAGGTCAGAAGGTCTGTGTCCATCTGACTTCTCTTTTTTCTCTCCACTTCCTGCTTTGTGAATCTGACATGCACTTCTTGCTAATGACAATGGCCAACACAGACTTTCTATCATGAGTCTCCTTTGTAGTATTCTAGTACTTTGTAAAACAAACATAATTCGTGATCATAACGTTTAGCTAAAATTTGGAGTCTAGGAGAAAGTAATTAAGTGGACACATAAAACGTGGAAAAACTGCTGATGGGTCACTCAGCATTGTGTATAAAAGTAGTTTCCAGCAATTTTGTGTGAATACAAAGAATTATGACATAAAATGAACTAACTGTTTCTCCCTGAAATAATCTTTCATCTTCCGTTGAGTTTGACTCAGAGACTGTAGAGTTTCACATTTATCTAATTCTGATATTTCCTTGTAATATTAATAAATTCACTGTAATGGAAACATTTGACTAAGTGCCGGAGCAGGTCTTCCTTATAGTGTTTTAAGGTTGACGTGTTTAAGACTGCACTATGTAGAGAAAATCGGACTGCCTGTGCACTTGGCCCCGCCCTGCTCCACTTGAGCAGCAGTGACCATAGAATCCCGTCAGTCACACATCCCCAATGATTTACACTAGACTTACCCTCCGGTTACAACAAGCAAAAAGATGAAGTTACAACACGCTAAGCAAAAGCTAAAAAACAAGAGAAGTTACACTGATTACTTAAATTGTGGTCTAAAAACAAAAGTAGTGACATCTTAATTAAAGAATATAGTGGGTTTACTTTGGGCTCGGGCCTATAATTAAAGTTCAGGCTCGGACACAATACCAATGGAATCAGACCAGGTTGGGTTGGATTTTTTTAGGCCAGATCTAAACTCTAAGGAGAACAACCCCAAAAATACGTACAGCCAGAACTGCAATGTAATGACAAAAATCAAATTGTATTTGTGTGAAAATGACTTAATCAAAGTCCAGGCCTAAATCTAATGTTCACCTCTGACATGTCTCTACAGAATATGTCTCTCTTGTTAGGTAATGTAGCTTATAAGGATGTGAAATAAATGAACAACCCACAGACATAAAGTACTATTCAATTACAGGAGCAAATATTCTCTTTATATGCTTGATTATTCTATCTCATGAGATTTTTCTGTAGTAATTTTCTGAAGAAAGCAGCCCAGTTGAGTGCATCCAGACGGTCTGGATTCCAGACCTTTTGTAATTTTTCCTTCACTTTTGTCTTTTTTTATGTCCAGATCCTCATTCCCTTCACCCTTTCCTTCATCTACCTATGGTTTCATCAGAGCCATTGTACAGTAGGCCATAAGAAAACTGGCATGAATTTAGAGGGTAATTTCTTTTAAATCATTATTTTAAATCGTTATCTTTATCGACAAAATGTAATTCTCAAGATTATAGTTTGATTTAGCAACTAAATGCACTAACCGTCCGGTTGGGGTATTTTTCTTGAGCTTGTGAAGGCAAATGAAAATTATTTGTGCCAACAGCTAAAAATCTATTATCTTTTCAGCTATCAGAGCCTCCCTAATTGCACTGGAAATTTACCAACTCTTATAGCGTCCTCCACAAGAAAATCAATCTTAAATCTGTCCTTTCTGATTCCCATGCTCCTTGTCCCACCTCAGCCTCCCTCTGCGTGCATTGATGACTATGTAACTCTTTGTTAAATCAGTGATTCACTTCTGCTGAGCTTCTCCAGATAATTTTTTTTTTCTTTCTCTGCTTCCTGTTCCACTCATACTTGCATACAGAATGTATTCATGGTTTTCCCCCTGGCTTTCCAGAAGGTCATTAACTCCTATTTGTCTCGATAGTACTTGAAGCCAGCTAGCACCGCAACTGGCTAGACTGGATAGCTCAATACTAATAAAGAGTTGTGCAACCCTCATGCTGATCTGACAACATTCAGTTAGTCGGTGTTAACACCACTCCATTGTTGTCAACAATAATGGAGATTTTCTTTTAACTTGTTTGGTGCTTTGTAATAGCTCAGGTCATTTAGAAATTAAAGCAGGTCAGATCAACAACATTCACCCATTATTCAAAGCTTCGCAAATTAGGACAAGTGGATTGTATTCAAGCAATCACATTCCCCTCCAGTGTAAACAACAATGAAATATCCTCTTCCCTGGAAACTGGGGGGTTGGGTTTCCTTTGTTGTAGGGATGTAGCATCAGAATTATGACCCCTTGACTTCCCTGAGGGAAGGGTCTTGGCGTTAGGGAGGGTGTCAAGGAAAGCAAATTAATGGGTTTTGTGGCACTCCTGAAATGTCAAAGTAAGCATGGCCTTCAAGGAAAAGCAGAAAGGGGGCAAATGTCAACAAGGTTTTTTGGAATAAAAAAAATGCAGTTATAGTTGAAGAAATTGAAAATAATACCTTCATAAGGTAAAGTGGTTAAATAACTCCTTTGCTGTTTAGTTTTATATTGCCACCTAACATCACATTCTATCTGTCATACCAAGCCATTCTTTACTTTAAACATAAGGTGACTGTTTGTTGTAGACTATTGCTGTCTAGAACAAACATTATCTCTGCAGGGATGTGTGGGTGCTGGTGCCTATCTCCAGTGGTCATTTAGCGAGAGGTGGGATACACCCTGGACAGGTTGCAAACAACCATGCACAGATTCAACAGTATGACAGAATTCTGACTATAATTGACTAACAGAAGTTCTGCAGCAATATTTGTCCAACAAATTTAATTAAACAAAACAAGCTAGATGAGCCGATCTAAAAAGTAATTCTCTGCATCTATCATTATGTTTCTTACAGTACATAGGATTGGATTCTTATTCCCAAGTTCCAACTTTAGCAGGAGTAACAATATTTTTACAATAATGCAAAAAGAACACAACCTAAAGCCTGCAAGAAGCTTACTTAACTTGCCAACCTTCTAATAAACAGCTTACGTCTATGCAACTCACAGCCAAATCACTGTTTTTTTCAGAAAACAACCTTTACAAACTTGTGCTCCAAGTGTTTCTTTGAGAGTCTCTTGCAATGTCACAGAGAGCAATTATGCAAGAGCAACTCAAGCAATGTTGTCTTCCATTAATCACTGGGCAAACTTAGTGTATGAATGTCATTTATCAACATCAATTTACTGAATGATGTAATTGAATACAAGTTTTATTGACAACACACCATGGTTTCTAAAGTGTAACTTGCAAAACTGTGTAAATATTCACCTTTAAAACTGCTGTTCTGATATGTCTATTTTTAGGTGGCTTATGAGATTCCATTTCAGTCCTTTTTTTTATTATATCACTTTAATCACGTAAGTTCTTGGCGCTTGTCTTCAGTTCAGTTCTTGGCGCTTGCTAGCTGGCAAAGTGTTGATGTTCCTCTGAATGTATTCTTCTTAGCTGCAAGCTATTCAGATTCTAAAATCTCATCCTAGATAAAGCTCTGAAAGAGAAAGAAAAACAGAAAGTGTGTCAAGAAAATATCCCCAACAAACAAACCACCAACACCTGCATGGACCACTTATACAAAACAGGATGGATCCACATTTTTTACATCAACTTCTGACCCTAAAATCTAAATATCCAGTCTGTTTGGCACAAAAACAACAGCACATTCAAAGTCATGTGAATCCCAATTATTCCTTATGCTGGTTCTCATCCTTGAGAAGCTCCTATGGGAAAGGGTGAGTCACTGTTTACATTCACAAGCAATTGAATAGGTGTACCTAATTAGGTGCCTGGTTAAGGGTTGTATACAGTGGGGAATTTCAAGCTTGAAGTCTATCAGAATGAAATCTGCATTACTAAGGAATGCATAAACATTTTCTTAGAGGATAAATGCTGCATCAGGACATCAAAAAGTAAAATGGCAGGTTTTCTTATATTGGTCAAAAGTACAGTTTGTTAATTTAAAAGTATTCAAAGGAGAGTACCAAGCTCCAGCTTTTTCTGTGTTTTAAGGTTTGAGCAGTCATCCACTTGTCAAAGAAGATCATGTTTTAAATCTGTAACAGAAATGAAAGCCCTAGCATGTCGGCTAATGGCCATTTAATACGACTGTTAAACTACTAACTGTCTGATTGAATTTGTTTCCATCCATCCCTGTTACGGCTTGGCCATTCCTAGAACTCTGTGTTGTGCTGGTTTTTAAATGACCTGGCGTCCATTCACCCCTAAGATTACCCGATTGTGACAAATTCAAAGGAAGTCTTCATAGCATCTTCTGTGTGCTGACCCAGTGGAGTGCACTATTCTGGAAAGGGTCCCGGTCCCTGGGGTATTCAATCAAGTGCAGCAGTGTGACCAAAAGTGGGGAAGCAAAACAGTCAGCACAGGTGGTTTTGTTGAAATGTAGGTAGAAGAGGTTGCCTTGAGATTATTATTTGAAAAAGCCATCAGAAATCTTAATTAAGCCAGAATCTGTGGAGGGAAGTTGATTATACAAACTTTTTGCACGGCATTAAAGAACAAAGAATGTTTGTGAAACCTTATGGGGATGTATTCCTCACAGAGTGAAATGAAAGTTTCTGCAGCCCACTGACTTTGACATTTAAGGTGGGGTTGCCTCATTCCTCCATGTCGTCTTCACTCAGTAACTGACCTGACACCCATTTAACCCCCTTCATGTTGAAGAAATGTCACTGTCCATTCCAGCTACACACAGTCACACACACACAAGATATTTATGCATAAAGCGCCTGGAGACCTTCCCACCTACGCACAGCTGTCTGCCACCTGCTGTTGGAGGAAGACATTTTATGTCACTTAGTTTCCATTTAGCACATCTTTAAGTTTTTGGACTTCCTCTCATAGACAACTTCGTCCTGCGTTGGAGATGTACAGCAACAGATGGATGTACACTCACTATTTATTAATTATGTTTCTGAGTCATTTACTGTATCAGCTTGACACTGAAAAATTTTTCCATCCACTCAGTTTTTTGTAGAGATGTACTGAAGAGAGATTTTGGCTAGCTGGCAAAGTGTTTCAATTGAGATTTTAAAATACTTTAATTTCTTTTTGGGAACTATAAATACCAGCCATGTACCCCCCCCCCCTACTAAACAAGTTAACCCTCATCTAATCTCTCTCCATTGTTAATAGTAAAATCCTCCTGTTTGCTGACTGATGTATGAACAAAAACAATTAGAGCATATTATTTAGTTCCACATTTTATAGCTTACCAACTTTAATTTTTTGCATTGTTCAAAATGTAAGGGTTCCCCACATCACAAAAATATATTTTCTACCAAATCATTTCAAAATAATCAGCGTCTGTGTTCAGCAAAATATTAGAGATTCAAAAGCTGTTCACTGTCAGATATGTTAAGTTGTTAAACTATTCCTTTTTATATTTTCTTTGTGTAGCTTTATATGAGCCTTAAGAAACCTCTCTGTGATCAGTAATTAGGTATTTATGTCATTACAAGAGCCCAAGTCATATTGTGTGTGAGCCTAAGCAAAAAGGGTGTGTTGCACATACAGTATGTGATTAAACACAATTTAACTGTAATTTTTGAAAAAATAAAAACTGTACAGAGATGACATTTTTAATCATCTGTAGTATATTCTACTAATGATTAGCCTGATTAAAGTGGTTAGCATTATTAACTCTTTGTCTGTATGCTGTAAATAGACCTTCAAATGCCAACATTTCTGTTTCCAGCAAGTGTCATGATAGACATGGTATTGTCAAAAGGATGAAACAGAGCAACTTTGCTTTAAAATATCCAGCTTCCTCTTATTTACTGGCTCCCCATAGTTACATTTCTCTTTTAAAAATACTGTATGATTCGTCTTTTGGATTCTTTCTTTTTACAATTTCAGTCACCAATTGATTTTCCTGCTCTTCAGAGTGGCACAGCGATGCAGTCTTCATCAAAAAACACTTATTGAGGTCAATCTTTTAGTCTCTAATGCACAAATATGAAGCATTTTAAAATATTTCTCCACTAAATTCACAGTCCTTGTATCAAGCCAGTCCAGGTTCTTCTGACTTTCACATCTCACCCCTGAGTAATGCATTCCCTGGTTGCTTTCTGTAATCAACAATGAGGCACAATAATTTGTCTTGGAGCTGCTCATATCCTACTCAGCGTTGAATTTGTCTTACGGGTGACCAGAAGATTATATCTTAGTCCATCCTCAGACTCTCTGTTATTGAATAACAAGAGTGCCACAGGAAAAAAAAATACTTAATCTGTAAAATGACCACAACTGTTTTCTTGACCAGTAATGATTTATACCTAAAGACTGATTTGTTTATACTGATTTATTTTTTTTAGGAAGTATAATTTTCAGGCGTGTCCTATTCAGGAGATTTTGTCTTAATAGTCAGAATAATTGAAGAATCAGGATTTGATGATACAGAACCCCAGTTTGATATTTCATTATAACCAGTTCCAAGTATATGCAGTGAAATAACACCACAGTAGTACTGTGACCATTCCCTGCTAACTTACTAATGACATTACAGATGCTATTTTATTTAGCTTAATCTCATGGGCTGATGTTTTCAAGTCTTTATTACTAATAATTATGAGGCTTCTGCTCACAGCTAATGAAAAACTTTTTTTTCCCATTTATTTTAGGCTGGTCGTTGGACCAAAATGCAGAAACTAACATTGAACATGGAGGAGGTTTTATTAACGAACACAGAAAACTTACAGGACTTGAATGAGGAGAACAGAATATGGACCATGTGGAGAGTAACAGGAGGAACTGGTAAAGAACAAAGAAAATAAGTGAGCTTATATACGGGAGAAAAAGTGGAGGATGACTGGTTATCAGGGTATGTGAAACAGCTGAGGAAGGAGCAAACTGAATAAGAGAGATTGAGCGAAAGAGACTAATTAATACAGAGGGAACAGAACTTGACACAAATAGAACAGCAAACCAAGGGAAAAAGACTAAAACTAACATAAGAGAACAAACCGAAATGCACAGAAAAGAAAGCTCAAGTTTAAAGTAAGAAACAATACACAAAGAAATGGATCAAGACCAAATAATTATAATGAACACAGAGAAGTGAAGTAATTACGGCAAACTCTTCCAAACATAAACGACAAGAAGAGGAACAAAAAAAAAACTAAAAAACTAATGAAAACCAAAGCACCCAAAGATCATGACATTGAAACGTATGCTTAATGGAAAGTATGTTTAATACCAGCTTAAAGCTTTTTTTCAGAAGGTAATTATAATCTCACAGATGAGCCTCATTAGAATGCATATTCCAATTTACTGAGATGTACCTGCAAGTCAGGTGCTGGAATTCTATAAATAATACAGATTACACCTGAACAAAAAATAAATAAATAAGACTAAAAAAAGCATTGTGTTTTCAGGGCAGTACATGGTGTAGCAGAACAGCATGCACCAATAATACAAAGGCACTTAGGTCTTGATGGAGCCTGGGGTGGTTTGATTCTCAATCTTCCTGAATGTGTTCTCCTTTTATCTTTTTGCCTATTCCCTGTCTGATTATTGTAAATAAAGGACACTCATGCCACAAAATATTTAAAACTCATCATAGCTTCTTGATGACCAGTTTTTTGTTTTTTTGGGGGGGTGGAGGGAGGGGTTGCGAGTCACACATACAGACTCCCTTCCCCATGACTTCCATTCATGGTAAATTACATCTGTAAAGTAATATTTGTGTGAAGCAACACTAATGTCTTCCTTTATGTGCTGAATTGTTTAATCCTCTGTTAATTTTCTCGGATCATTGTAGCGTAATACAATTAGCTTTTTCTGCTGCAAAAGGTCATGCATTATTCATGTTGGATGCAGTGGTGACATTTCATCTGTGTATCTGATGTATGTCTGTGTATAAGAGAGGAATCACTGGTAAAGAGAAAAACAGAGGGAACACAGTATCAGTGGCAGCAATAGCACTGCTCATAACCTAATCCTGGAAAGAAGCGCAACTGAATACAAGGAGTCGGACCAGAGTATTTTCTATAAGGAAATCCTACACTTTTCAATTCGAATTGAACACTCAAAAAGATAAAACAGATTTTCTTTTAACTCGATTAGTCTCACTTGTTCCCAAAGCTGAATTTATGATGATATGTGTTTTGAGTGGTAGCCTGCTTTTAACATCAGACATAATTCTGGAGAAAATATTGTTTCCTTTTTTGAATCGTCTCAGATGTTTTATTCATCCTCTGGATTCACATCCTTCTTTAATTTAATGTTAAAATGTCTGTACAGAAGATGTGCAGATGGTAGTGCAAATTTACCACTTAGCTTTGTTTTTAATTGTCTAACTGGTTAATGGTTAAGTTGAAAACATCTAGATAGAAACTATAATACAAATATAAAATAAATATTACATTAAATAAATGTTAGATGAATATTTATAAAGGAAACTTAGTTCAGAATATTTATCAAACAAATAAGTCACATTAATTATGCTTTATCGTTACCCAAATTTTTCTTTTAGCATATGCATGTAGGACGTTTCAGTAATTCTTGGTGGTTCTGGTACTTTAGGAGAAAATAGATGCTTTCTTGGTTAAGCGCTTCAGATGTGTGTTTATGAATGCGTTAGTGTTTGCCATATTTTAAAGATGTCATTGTATTAGGCCATTATAGGATCACTCTCCATTTATCTCACCGTCCCATCTGTGCCATCACTCTCCCTCTGGCTTTCCTCATACCTCTGATGTGCCTTTGGGGATTTTAAATGTCCTCTGGGTTCTTTTCTGACCCGGGTCAGTGTTGCCTCATTATGCCTCAGCCTTTGTCTTGTTGGTGTGTATGTTAGTTTGAACGTTTTTCTAGTTTTTTTCCTTTTTTAATAGTATTTTGCACACTAGTTGGTTTCGCTTCACACACATTAGTTCATACAAGCACTGATTTTCCATTCACTTTGACAGACAGCCCAGTGTCAGTGACTAGCTAATGTGCATGTTCTGCTTCTAATAAAAACAGCTATTTTAACAAATCATACTAATTCACATATTTTTGACATGAATCTTTTCCTCATTTTCCTTTCAAAAACTTAACATTACTTGAGCTTTTTCCATTTTATTTTTAGTTCGGTCTTATGAGACAGAACACCACAAAATACATAGTTGTGAAGTGGAAGGAAAGTATGATCTTCAAAATGTTTCAAAAAAGGGCTGAGAACTGTGTCGTGCAGTTGGATCCCTCTCATCAGCTCTGATCAACTTCCTTGTTCCTGCTGAAAACAAAATATGATGTCCCCATAGGTTTTTGGTATATAAATACAGTTATTTTGAGTGCTTCCTGTCATACCTATTCCAAAAGCCACTCTTCCATTGAGTCAAGATTCACGAAGCGTATGACTAATCCTACTCAGATCAACATGTTGTTGCTTGTTGTTGACAGGAGACAACAACATGTTGCCCCGCTGAACTGCTTATTATCCATAATTGACTTCTTTGATTAGTTCTCTCCTGGCCTGGACGTTTATAGACGCCCATGTGCTGGTAGGTTTGCAGTTTAGCCATTCTCTTTCTATTTTTCGAAAGAGTCGACTCCATTTACTAATTAGGAGACTTCTGAATATTTTAGTGAGGGAAGGCATTGTAAGGGGGACTGGTACAAAGGGATGCCACACTTCAGATTTGTGGGTTTTGAAAACTATTTTTCAATTTAATCCATTCTTTGAAATGGAATCAAAGAAAACCTTTGATAACTATACGTCAAGTGTTATTTTTTTAAAATGAGTCTGTAAGTCATCATTGCGTAAGGTAACATGGTGACCATATCTTGTCATGTGCCTCTAATTTCATGTTTTCAGCGTAATTTTCCTCAGTATTTTAAGAAAATTGTAGTATTATGCAACGTTTCATCCTCCGGGCAAAGTGTCTACAACAGGATTGAAATGATAGAGAAACTGGGCCGAGCACTAGGAGAATCAGTGTGTTTGAGGTAGCTATTTAGATGATTTAGCTACGTCTCTTTGCATCATAAATACACATCCCCCATGCACCCTGCCGTGTCTTTGTCCAACTTGCATTGCTGTCTTTTTCTTTCCTTCATTCTATCTTCTGCCTCACCATTCAACCTCATTTTTAGCATGAGTTACACATTTAATCCCTCCCCCAGTAATTATGTCACCACCGCCTTTGTGCTCATCTGTCCCTTCTACTGAGGCTGCCCAGATCTCATAGACCGCTCAGCTAGGTCTTCCTTCCTGTCTTTCCTGTGTTGTTGCCTCCAGCCTTTTGCAATACCCCAACCCCCCTTGTCTGCTGAGACTGCAAAGAGGAAACAAAGAGGAAGAGGACAGTAGGGCCTCTTAAATTAACGGCGTAAACAATAAAAGCAGAGGTGATAATGTCTAAGGCTTCAATGGGACACTGCTCAATCCAACTTGATGTAGCAGTTAGTGGTCTGATCTGCAAGTGTCATCTGACCATAGAAGAAATTTATGAAAATTTCTAATTTTCATAAACAAATTTCTTACTTTTCCTGACTCAAATTAACAGAGGTCTCTATTCATTTTGTTACCTTTTTGTGAGCAAATTCTAAAGTTTATTGTTGGATATTTACATATTTGTGTCAATCTCATGGATGGCTGCATCATTTAGACAATGGAAAAGAGAATAGAACTAGAAAATACAAATGTGTTCTCTTTATAAATACTTTTATCTTTCAAATCTTATCCTGTGTTTATCAGAATTCTCTCCTTTTCCAAAACCTTTGAGATTGTGCAGGATCCTCGTTTGCTCTTTGCTCTGTAAAAGATAAATGGTTGGGTTTTTTGTACTTAATGGAACGATGGAGTACTGGTTGGAAGCTATGAAAACACATTTGTATTTTCCAGTGCTTTTGTGTTTAAGTGCATGTGTTTGACCATGTGCAGTCACTATGTGCATCCTGAATGGGCTCTCCATAATTCAGAAGCTATTATTTTAACTCTGGACTGCAGAGAAGAAAGATGGAGTGACAAGAAAAATATATGTTTTTGTGCGTTTTATAACTCTTTTAGAGGGAATAAGCTGGATTTGGTTAAGTTTTTTTTTTTTTTTCAGAACCCTTGTTAATTACAGTATCCAACAGATTTTGAATTGATTTATATCTCTAAACTTCACAAGACAATGACCCATGACTCACAAACAGGGTTTTTGTCCTATGGTTTATCTTATGCTTTATATTTCTAATCTGGCATATGAATGGCTTTCCTATTCAGTTGCCCTCTGCTCTTTGCACTGTCTGCCTGCAGAAAAATCACAAGCAAAAGCAAGGTAATTTAAACAAGTCAGTCAGATGGTGCCTAATAGAAATAAACATGGGTAATTCACCATTTCACCCATCATTCCTCCTCAAAGTGAGAGCATCAGTTAACCTGCATGTAATAAAACCAGGGACACCTTTGAGCCTCCTCCCTACTTCTTCTCTCTATTCAAATAATCTGATTGTCTGTGACCCAACCCCCTCTCCCTGACAATCATATTATCCACATGAGACCGAAATCTTTTTCTCACTTGCTGTGCTCATTTTGCCCACACTCAGGTTATGCTTTCAAATTTCATCATTCCAAACTGAATCCAGACCCAGACAAATGATGAGACGGGGAGCTTCTGTTTTGTTTCTCTCTCACCTTGGTAGACTGTGACATCCACCTGTCTGTCTGAGAATAGTACTTCATTCACTTCCTAATTGCTTAAAAAAGGGACACAACTGAAGCTAATTTGTATAGTTTTTTATGGGATTCTTTATGGTGCATGGAAACTGTTAAAATCTTCTAAACCATTTATTCTCTAAGTTACTAAAGAATCAACTAAAATGCCATTAGCAACACTAAAAGTTGATCAGAAAATTCATCCCCACTTTTGCTGTTATTACTATATTAAGGATATAGCCATAGGACAGCTACCTGATGCCCTATTTACAGTACATTTTCAAAAGCGTTTTCCGTTGTGAATCCCAAAAAAATGTGTTTGCATAGACGTGGAAAGAGAACGCTCCATGTGAAGATGAAAATGAAATGATCTGGTGCCTAAAGGAGGTGATCAACTGTAAAGGACGGGATAAAACTTTGTGAGCTTATTAGCCTGGCCATTGCCTTCATGCAACTCTGCTTGAAAAAATTCTTGCTTCCAGCACAGTATGGGCCTTCTCCCCTTAACTCTGATTCTGTTTCTCTGAGTCTTTCCGATGAATTTTCTACCAGACCAATCAGCAAACAGATGGTGAAGTTGTGAACAAAGACGTTGACTTTCTGCTTTCTTTTAGCATTGTAGTCCGCCTGTAGTTTTAGCAATGGCAGCAGAGGAAGTGAACAAAGTCATTCAGTCCATACTGGCCACACTTCCAAATATTGGATTAGAATAACAGCAGTCTCATTCCACTTGGTACTTCTCTCTTCACAAGTGTAAGCAGTTAGGTAAAACTTCAACTGAGTCCACACCTCCAGGAAGTAATTGTTTCTCAATAGCCGAGAGCCCAGTCTCTCTGTACGAAGCAAATAGCGTAGGATAAGGGGCTCGTTTTTACCAGGCTATGAGTTTACTAATCCAAGAGTGGGTTTTTGTAACAATTTGCTTGTACAGAGGTACCCATGTGATCTGATGCATGTAATCCATGGATCTTCGCTAGCGACATAAATATTGCACAATGAACATAATTTTAACACTAAAACAAATCTGAAGAGATACAGAAGCACAGACAGAACACTGAGGTCCGCCATTGTTGTTGTGTTGTGTTTGGGTGAAAACCAGGCCTGCGTGCACAAGCCCAAGATGACGTTTCCAAAACGTGTTTAGTGTTCATTTATTTAGACATGATTTGCATTGTGTTTCTAAAATCTTTCACTCTGGAGCCTGTTATCATAGCTTTGCTTTATTGTCCAGTAAAAATTATGTTGTCATGTAAAAATAAGACTAAAAACACAACATGCGCATATGTTTTACTGTCCTAGCGTTGTATAAACAGGGCATCTCGTAAATACAGAATTTCATAATATTGCATCCATTTGCTCTATTCAGCTTCATCTCAAGCTAATACACTAATTTCCTTGCTGTTTAGGGTTTAGCATTTAGAGGGCATTTCTGTGTGGCTTATGGGGGTTTACCTGCCACTTTGTAGAATCTGAAATAATCCAGCAGACTCTTTTATTCATGCATTCTAATCACACCACTTGGGATGCAGGAGACATGACATCACAGACAAAGAGCAGATGGCTCAGCATCACAAAGATTTCAGACAAGCTAAAAAGGAAGGGGAAGCGTTAAAAAAATAATACAAGAGCCTGAGCCTGAAGAAGCCCATCTGCTCACAGATGGATGGTGAATTCATTTGAGGTTGTTACAGTCTTGTTGCTATTTTCGTCGTTACACTGTTTCGCAGAAGGTGGGATGGGGGTTAATGGTGACATGAGGAGAGAAGTGAAAGTAAAGGGGGCTTCTGTTTTCCAGCTGGAGACAGGCAAGCAGAATGCTTTGTTGCCAGCACTGCCACTGACATAATCACAATTTATTGCTTTCATGTGGTTTATTGTTAAATGATAGTCACTCTGCAGAGAGAGTGTTTCATTTGAAGCCCTAGAGCACTGGTTCAAATAAACAGTGTAAACCTTTTCTCTTTTTTTTTTTTTTGGAGGCTGTTAAGTGGCACAGTGCCATTTTTTAAAGTGTGATCTTGAACTGGATACACCTCTGCCCTTCTCAAAGCTAAATTAATTTTTTTAAGTAATCGGGTGAAGTTTTGTTTGTATTTTAGTCAGCGGATGTTTTGCTGTTCTATACAAACAAGCAAATTTACCATTTTAAATTCTAAAGAATAATTAACGACTGAAATGTTTTGCTAAACTTCTTTTTTGATGCCTAAAACATTGTAAGCTTCAAATCAGACATAAATACTCTAACTATAGAAATATCTTTGCACATATTTGGGACTTTGTGAGCAATAAATACATATGATGGGCTGTATAATGTTGTTACATCATGACATTCCATACATAAAATATGATTTCTCTGGGGAAAATTGATCAGATAAACACATGAAAGGTTCCCTGAATTGCATAATGACTCTCTCTGTTTACTTTTGATTGTAAAGCAAACAATCTCCTCCCCCTTTTGTCCCCTTTAGTCCCTCATATTCCTGGGCTGCGTGGCAGCGGCAGGACTCGGCCTTAACCTCCTGTGTTTGGCCGTCTACCTGAGCTTTCTGTGCTGCTGTCGCAAAGATGAAGAAGAGGAGACCAAGAAGCCCAATTCCTGCTGCGTCACCTGGTCAGCTGTGGCTGCAGGTCTTATCACATGGTGAGAAAATCAGAGTGTGTTTGCATTTCTTGATTTAGTTTATTTGCTTTATTCGAATGCTTAATTTTCTGTTTTTAATTGTGCAAGAACTCAAAATTTAGGCCTACAATAAGGCAGTCAGCATCTTTTTTTTCTTTTGATGAATTCAGTCTTTGATCTGCTTCTGCAAGTTCTCTTTGATCTGTAAGAAATGGTGAGATAAAATTTCTCTGATAACCCTTACTCTTTGAACATTTTCATAGGACTTGGTTTTAACTTTTTAAAGTTTTGTCTATTCACACAGAGTACACAAAAGAATGGAAGAATGTGTTTGTGTTTCATGGCATTTATAGATTAACAGACTCCAGTATTAGGGCTAAAGTATGGCCCCATTCATCTTTTATCAAACCTAGTGATTCGTTGGCATGAAACATATCCCACAGACCTGCTGACCATTTATTTTAATAAAAGTTGTAGAAGAAACTGATGTATTGTTTGTAGTGTGGGGATGTGGACATTTGTGCTTTCCATCCAGCAAAACAATAATCTTCACCTATTTTCTAAATTATATGGAATAAATAGTGCAGACTACAACTAAAATATGTCTAGAAAAATGCTTTGAATTTTTTTAAAAGATCTTGTGTAGAGCATAACACAATAAGAATAACACACATTTCATATGCAAACATAAAGACAACAATAAACTATACTTTCTTTGTTATGAATGGATGGACACTGTTAATGGCTTCTTTTTAGTCTCTATAAGCTGCCAGTGAAATATTTCAATAAGTTCAATGCATCTATCCTGTAGAAACCAGGGCTAATCTTGTCTGAAAAAGTATGAGATTTAAACTACTTTAAAGATCTGGATAGGTATGAAAAATGAAAATAGTTCAGAATAATATTTATTCTTCTGAATACCACAATTTCCCAACTATAAGCTGCTATCCTTTCACACGGTTTGAACACTGTGATGCGGGTTTCGAAATGCTGGATTTCCATGTGTTGAAGAGGATAGTACAAGCGAGACAGCGGTGTTATTGTGAGCGACGACGGAAGAGAAACCGAGGAAGTGTGTGTGTGAGGCCAGGGATGCCTACGGGATATTTTCAGAGGATACGAACAAAAACCATCACCGCACCTGACCCACACAAACACAACCACATCCCCAACGTGCATCATCGGCATGGCACACTAAACCAGCACAATACACCTGACCCCTTACAAATCCATTCTACATGCGCACTATACACATTACACTATACACACTTAGAAACAGCAACATTACACCACTCACCTGACGGTCACTTTCTGACCTACACAAATAGGTCACCTAAGAACATCTGCCCCGCATAAGGTCTAATGTACATAATGCAATACAGGTACACGCGCATGTATACAGACCCATTCAATAAATTAGAATGTTATTAAAAAACCCATTAATTTTAGGAACTTTGTCACTGAGTGAAACACATTATACTGATTAATTACGCGGAGATGGATGTTTGAAAGCCTTTATGTTAATTATGAAGATTTTCCACTTAAAAGGAAAAATGACATTTAAAATAAAAAATGTGGGCATAATGAAAAGTGTGTGATTTCAGCAAATTGAGCTTTGCTGAAATCTAGAGCTAATAGCTTAGCTGGACTTTCCCCACCAAGTTCAAGGAAATCAGGATGGCCAACATCATTGGCGTGATGTTGAGTAGGCCACTGGATCCAACTTCAGATTTTTGTTCTTATATTTGGAGCATAGATTAGTGTTTAGGTTTCTCTTAAACATGGACTGTAATGCTGATGATAAAGTTTAAGAAACACGTGGACTGATTCAGCACCAGCATCAGTAGACCGGCTGTGTTGGTAAGATGGGAGTTCTCAAAGTAGATAATTGAATTTATTACCAGGACTGAACCATGTGACGCTCATCAGCTGGTTGGAGATATTAAATTAAAACCCAAGAATAACAAGCACTGTGGGTTTTTAAGCTCATTGACAAACACAGTGGTGTGTGGCTGTGCAAAATATACTAAAACTCTCATCAGTGCTGGCTAAAGAGAGAAATATTGGGGAATTATGGTTTTTTGGTTTACGTATTTACCGATGTAAAGTTAAATATTTGAATTTTAAAAAATGCTCTTTAATATTTTGTAAACTGAATATGAGGAATCCAGACCACCCAGACATAATTGTTTGATATATATTTGTATAAAAACACGATTAATACACTTAACTGAGTGACACAATTTTTTTCAGGGATTTTTGCCTTTAACAATTTCATAGTGGCTGCAGCTCATGCCAAGTGAATAAGCTTTCAATATGTGCATTTTATTTATTTCTGTTTGTTACTTAAAGTGTCCTAAATGTGTCACTCTCCTACTCTTCAGAGATGCATATTCTAAAAATCCAAATGAGAACAGTAAAAACAAATCCCAGAGTAAATCAGGACAAAATAAGTTGCTTGGAGACAAAATTCATGTTATTGACTTGTAGTCTTAATTCATTGCCCCCTGGTGTCAGATTGTGTTCTTGGCAAACTATGAATGTTTTCCCATGTTCTTGTGTTACTACATAACACTTTTATGTCGTTCTTTGGGATTTTATATTACAGAACTATAGAAAATGCTGCATTTTGTGAATTTCAAGAAAATTAATACATGGTTTTGAAAGAAAAATACTTGTAAAAATCTAAAAATTGATGAAGTCCATTGTGACAAAAATACATCAGAATACACCGGATAATATTGCCCACCATAGTTTAATTAAACATGTACTGATCAAAGTTATTAATAATAATGCTCATGGTAAACAACACATCCTCCACTGTTTTGTAGCATCTTTTCCTAACTGGGTGCTACGTCATGCTGATCAGATTTCTTACTGAAGAATTTAAGGACATTTTTATGAAAAACCACAGTCTAAGGCAGCTAAAATAAGTAGACAATGAAACAATAGACCAAAACATTACACCAAGGTAGGGTAGCTAAAACAAAGAGGCAAAGCTCACTGTGAAGCTCTGTAGGGCCGAGATAAGCTCCACATTTAAGCAATGATTCCTTGTAGCTCTTATTCAAACTGGCATATTGCTTTTCCTCAGGGGATTTAGGATAGTTTCTAATGGTACGTTTATCTTGTAGTGAAAATGAATGCATGTCTCTGCACCTCCAAACCTGAATTTGATTGATCATAGTATCAGCATAATTAAAAACGAACCCCCTGGAATTTGATGCAGATCTCAACAACTTGATTAAAACGGGAATGCCTCATCTGTCTTGGTTGAGGAACCTTGTGTGTACAATTATTATTAAAAACTGCTGAGGTCTTGACCTTAATTACCATGTCCTCTCCGCAGACGGAATATTTCTGAGGATTTTACTGAAAGAATACAGCTTTTGTTATGTTTGAGGTGCTTTTGCTAATCTGTACATACAGAAACTTGCAAATGTTGAGGTTTAAATCTAATCGGCGCTTGTTGGTATCAAGAACCAGTAAACAACCTCATGATTGAGGTTGCATCAGTAAAATATTTTAAATCTGGTTTCAGTTAGAAATCTTTATCTGTTTCACAACTATTACATAATGTAGCTATAAAAAGTTGCACTCGCTTTTCTATCACAGATAGAAACTTCAATGACTATTTATTGTTGTTTAAAAGTTGTTTTCTTGGCAAGACTTAATTTTACAAATTACGGTAATTAAAGTCTGAGACCAACGATGTTGGAAATCAACAATCCTTCATCTAAATCCCAACTCTCTCAATTAGAGGCAGCCCATGATGGATGTTGCTGCCAATTGTACTGGACACCAAGCTTGACAGAAATTGTCTTCATGTAAATCCTATTAGTCCAGATGGTTCCTCTCTTTTTAGCCTTTATTTAATTCTTGACAGCTATTTTCTAATGATATGTTGAGATAAACAGTATTTGGAGAAAGTTTATTTACCACTGAAATTTTACCTTTGGTAAATATAAACAATTACTGGTGTCTTATTTCCCATTCAGTTATAAAAATATGTCACACTTCAATAGCAGCATCCTTCAAGGGCACATTTGAAGACTGATCACATAGAGGACTCATCCAAATGCAGCTTTCACATTTGTTCTTTTATTGTTAAAAAAAAAACCCTAAGTACTCACAGTGTGTCCTTTGGCGCCTCACACACCCCTAATTCCTTGTGCGACTGCATGAGTTTGGCTGACAGTTGACAAGGGCACAGAGAGGACTGTAGTGTGTCTTACTTAAGTACTTTATCACATTGCAGTACAGACTTCAGTGCATTTTCCTGTCGTTTTATGTCATAAATAACACATAAAATGCATAATGTCGCATGAGCTTCACTTGGTGGGTCTGATTTTCATGTTCCGTTGCAGTGTTTATTGGCAGAAGATAAAAGTTATATCTATTGTAGTTTATATTTCTTGCATGACTCAGCAACATTTCATATTCAATCGGCCAGAAAGCTACAATCGCTGCTCCCCTAGTATTTACTAATATTGTACACCTTGAATGGACTAGCTTGTCAACAAATGAGCAATTTTCCCTTGAGGACCATTCTATTCTATTCTATTCTAATCTATATTTAAAGACTTTCAAATAATGCAAAAATAATATTTTCATTTTGAAACATCTCTGTATTGATGTTTTAACTGTGGAAGAGTTCACAAAGTAATATTGAGTGCAAAAGGCCTGATTTTCAGTCCGACCTTTCATGTATCTTGGCATACTCTCCACCACTCCATGACTGCTGTTGGGTTCCAGCGATCACCTGATCAGTGTGATCTAGTGAGCTAGTGCTGGAATTTAACAGACTTTTACAAACCTCTCTTAAATTTTCTAAACTTTTACATGACAAGATTGTTCATTAATATTTTTTATTATTATTATTAAGTCCACACCTGAAAGCACTGATGGTGCATTTGTTGTAATGAATAGGATTATTTTAGAATATCACAATCACAAGTTAACTGCAGTAAGACACCTTTTTGGTGTGTGTCAGAGACTGACTCAGCTCATTCCTCTTAAAAGTAGTAATCCCTACAATCTGCACTTTGTCGGTTTGCTGTTTTTCCTACTTATTTCCCTAATAGTTTGGACAAAACCTTCAAATTGGGTGGTTTATCTGCAGGAGGTCAGTTAATGAGAGAATGCCTTTGCCTCAGTAATTAGGAAAATAGCTGCTGTTTTTCTGCTTAATCCAAACATAGCTTCCAGTACAAATATCAATTCTGCAGGATCAGTGGCTTCAGGTGATTTTTACACTGAGTCTAAGTGTTCAGAAGGCTTACCTAAGGTTCTCCCTTTAGTACTGACCTGACCCAATCTTGGCCTCTATCTGGAGCATGTTCCCACATGGGATAATTATGGATTTCTACAGGAAGAGTTCTGTTTGTGTTATCTGACAAGGTAAGCTAGTAGATCCAAAACCTCTGTAACTACATAAAAGAATATCAAAGCCCTGGGAGTGTGTTTGGGGTTTTTTCCAGTAAAAATGATCTTTTACTTATCATTTTCTGCGCTCCGGCTGAACAAATCTGACCTACGGATTGTTGCGTCTGCTGACGTGGTTTAAAATCATGCAAACAAATTGTGTCATTTGGGGAGAGGGTATTGTTAACAGGTTTCACATTTTTGTAGGTCTTAAATGAAATGCATTACATAATGGTTTACATTTGTATATTTTCTTTAAAACTGTCAGTAAATGAGTAGATTTTTGTATCAAAAATATTCTTAAGGTTCATCACTGTGCAATATTTGTACTTTGTACGGGTATTGCACACACCCACACATACACCCAAGGGAATTTAGACAGGCCAGTTAACATAACATGCATGGTACTGGGAGGAAGATGGAATAATTGGACATCAAAGTCCTTGCAGAAGGTCCCAGGCCAGGAATTGTAACCAGGACCTTCTGACTGTAGCCTATATCCACAGGCAAGGGCCCTGTGGATATAGAAGACATCAGCAACTGTAGAACTCTGCTCAACTCATTAACTTATCAAAGACTTACCTGTTCTTCCCCTCTTTTCTCTGCAGCATCTCTGTGGGTGTGGGTTTCTATGGCAACAGTGAGACCAATGATGGTGTTTATCAGCTGACCTACTCCCTGTACAATGCCAACCACACCCTGGGTGGTGTAGACAGCCTGGTAAGTTCGACACTGAATCACTTGTATTGATGCCACACAATAAATAGCTTAAATTGCTTCACAACAGAGCTAGAATAGACAGAAAACTCTTGAGTAGTTTTAAACTGCAAATGAGGTAATTTTGATTCGCTCAGACACACTTCAGCACAAACGCCTGAGCAAGGATGAAATCTCAACTTACTATGTATTTAAATGTTTTCTGGTGTTTTTTATAGCTTTGATCTACTGTGCGAAAATTGACAGCCTGTCAACACAAAAAGCTCACCTCCGGCCACTGTAGCCTCAGCGCAAAACAAAGCGTTGCACTCACTCCTGTTTGTCTTGTGTACACATGATGCTATTTTTACCCAGCCATCACTCAGATGTCTAAATGAAGGTTACAGCTTCAAAATTTCCTATTATAGTCAAATCAGCTTTTGACTAAGAAATATTTTCCCACAAAGCTTTGTCCCACAAATATGGCTAAAATTTATATTTGTAATATAAGGTCTTCTGAGCTGTTATTAAACAGAGCTCTTAGAACTGTCTCCTGTTGTCTGGAGAGTAAAGTATAACGTGGTAAAAATAAATAGAAAGTATGAATTTTTTTAATGTTAAATATATGAATCCAGTCCAAATACTTTGGAATCACAATGTGAAATGCATTCTACAGTTGATACACACATGCACACACGCGCGCGCCTTCATATCAAGTGGTCCATTAAAATCAAAACCAAAATACTTCAGATTTGGAAGTAAATCTGCAAGGCTTCTCATTGGGACACAGACAATGGGGAAATAAAAGTTAAAATCTTTGAGAACCATGTATTTTATTTATCCACCTAAGGATTAGACACTGATTTGTGACAGATAATACCATTAAAACAAATAGAAGTTTGCATTGGGGGTCTGAAAACTTTTGCTGTTTATTCTGTTTTGTAGTGGGGGAAAGTAACTTTAATAGTGCTTTCCTTCTTTTGGTAGTTTATAACCAGCAACTATTCTGCAAAAGTGTCTTCCCAGGCATTGACCCGGGGCCCTCTGGCTGTCGAAGAGCTGGGATTAAGTCTCCATCTGTGTTAATGGAGATTAATGTGCTTCTGTGAGAGCTACTCAGTGCTACGACTCAAAGCGGCCTTGGTGGTAAACACTTTGCAGCGAGAGTGAAGAGCCTACAGCACTCTTATTTTGTAGCTATTTTGTGTCATGTTAGGACATTTAACTGCAATGGCGAGGAAAAGTGAGCTGAGATTTTATTAGAGTTTCAGTCCCATCTTCCTGGCTATTCATAAAAAATGAAAACTGAAAATATGTTTGACAAGTTGAGCTGATGCCTTTGGGATTAGTTCCCACTTTACGAGCATTAACCAGTAGAAGCCACTGATTTACCCCACTTCTGTTTTTCATATGACTGCATCCTAAGCTTGCATTAGACAGAGGCATGGATCTCTTGCATCTCCAAATTGCATCCATTGATACTAAATATCGCCATTGAAATTTCTAGACTCTTCCCCCATTTTGTCCTCAGTGCCACTTAAGCAAGACATGATAATCGTTACCACATAGACTGTTTGGGATTTGTGAACTTGTGCAAACATATGAAAGGCCAAGGTGGCCTTTATTTCTCACGTGCACACATAAGAGTTTAGTCCCGTGTGTGTGTGTGCATGAGTGAATTTGTTGCATGCAGCTATAGACTGTTAAGGAGTCTAATTCTTGAGTTATACAAAGAGCCCAGTGTGCCACACACAGCTCCCGGTCTCCCCACACCTAATCAACCATGATCCCAGGAGACAAAGCCCTTTGATTTGGAAGAACAAGAAGCAATGCTAGGATGCCTGATTGGCAGAGTCGGGAACTGAAATCAGTATTGAAATCTTTTGACAATGAGGTCCAAACTCCTTTCTGGCCCACACAAATGCCTTTTAGCCCAACTCCAAGAGAGTTTAGAAGAGAGTTAGCTCAGAGAAGGACAGAATAAGGAAGAAAGACTGTTGACTGTTTGAGTTGAGACGGTGATTAGTTACGGTCTGGAATATATGCTTATCATGTGTCTATCTGAGAGTGATTTAAAGAAATCCCCAGCTTACATCATCTTAAACAGGAATGTTAGATCTGGAAAAGCCATGATTCTTTCTATTCACTGTTAAAGGATTGATGTGACATTAAAGGAGTTTGGCCATGTTAATAAAAACTCTTTTGTTTGAAGATGGGTGTAAGTAATCGCCCAGTGGACTGGGTTGACGTCTGGGTCATTCACTGAGTATTCAGCTGGAATGCAAATACAAGCTATATGTTCCTTCACACTGTTTTTTAGCAATTGCATAAAATAGAGTATGTATATTTGTTAGGATTATAGGACATTTCTTGCTCAAGAGATCAAACTTTCCCTTGTCCATCATGGATGATCGACCATTAACAAAGTAAAGACAGAGCCAATCAGTATAGAGAGGATGGTGAAACTGAATTTTCAAGATGCTAACTGGAGGCCTGCTATAATTACCAACAGCCTTGGCTTTGATATACAGCTCAGTCTGCAATGTATTTTTCCTGCTTATGTCACCACCTTGACTCTAGTTAACTGAACTGTACCACAAGGTGCAGCTTCTTTATGTGTAACCCATAGTGGAAGGATAACTTCTCTTTTTGAATTCAGGACTAAAAAATTTATTTACATTGGGTTTTCAGCTTTGAGTAAAAGGAGGGATCATGATCAGGAGAGGCTTTGCTTTCTGTATGTGGCATATAAATAGATCTTGATAAAACTCAACTCTGAACTAGTGAATCTAAGCTTTTTTCTAAGTTGAGGGTCATCTTGGACATACCTATGTTCAAAACCTAGAGAAAAGCTTAACTGAGCTGCTCATATATTTGCCTAACCTTATTTTTAATAAGAACCACTGCATCCTCTTTCTATTTTGTATACTTTAAGTACATAAATAGTGGGATGGATTTAAAATAATAATTGTTCCCAAGTGGTAGGTGCGTTTAATGAAACAGTGTACCCACTGAAAAGAATCGGGTGTTAAAATAAACTAAGATGTATATACACCCAAATAATTTTTTTTATAAATGTGTCCCAGTGTCTTCTGCAGAGATACACAATATATGATAGATGTGCATTTATGAACTCTGTGTTATTACATGAAATAGTGTAAGAAAATTGATTTACAGTGGGCAGTGGTGTTATAAAGCTCATAAATCACGTACAACAAATTCTGGTAATTTTTTTACACAAAAACATCACTTGGGAAAACTCAAAAACGATTGACTTAAAGCATATTAGTTTTTCTTCAAGAAACCCTAACCACCCGTTATGCTAATTGAAAAATAACCTCTAAAACTTTCATCGATAAGTTTCAGGCAAAAATAAAAACATAGATTTTTAGAAAGATGCACTGCAAGCCAATGAGACTGGTCTATCTTCATATAGGACTAAGCTGCCCAAGTACTTCCAGCCCATGTTCCATTTCATGCTCCAACTCCCACATTCAATATTAAATGAGGAAGCTTGGCAGTAAAGCCAACACAATAAATTAAAGCTGAAGAGAAGTATCAAGCTGTTTCTCGATTTCAGATTCAATGACGCTGAGAGGAAACAAAATATCTTAAAAAATCTAGTTTCAGTTCAAATGTCTCATTAAATTGTGTTGCTCATTACACTTTATCATCATTCTTTTCTTAGGCAAGAGTAACAAGAGTTTGTTCATCATTAGTTTGTCCAACATTTGACCTTATACATGGTGTCAAAAAATCCTTTGTGGTATCATACTTAAGGTAAAATGGTTTTTACACAAAACAACATTTTATCACGTATTAGGGAACAAAGTATAAATAAATGTGACACAATGACTCCACGTGAAAAGCAAAACTTTAAATAAAACCCATTTATCCATCTTTCTCAAATGACCTTCAGCCAATATCTGAATTCATAATGTTGAAATGCCCTTTTTTTTTCCAGCCTGAGGTAATGTGTCATTTATCCACGTTTTGTCATCTTGATCTTTTTCTCCCTTTGGCAAATAAGCATCCTCCAGTAAAAAAACAAAAAGCCTTAAACTAAACTGCGAAATATTTGTGTAGAAAATATGACAGGAAAAGAGGGCTTCTCTGTGGCCTATAAACATCAGAGTGAGATAAAAACCGGGCTAAGAATCCTATCTTTAAGATCGGTGCACATCACTTACACAGTGAGGATTAGACCCAGACAGAGAGTAGAGATTAGTCAGATTGGCTAGTTCCCTAAGGGTTTCAGATAAAATTCTCATTCTCACACAAGCAGCAAGGATCAGATACATTCCTACATTTCTGCATCTGCAATTTTCATCTCTCCAGTCTGCAGAGGGAAAAGTATCTGGGAATGATCAAATAAACTACAAAACACTACAACCTTGAATATAGCAGCTGCACCTTGGGTTGTCTTGTTATTTATTTGTTCAGTGGTCAAAGGATGAAATGGAAACAGAAAAATAAATGTGTGATACGAAAATTGATTTCTTGTTGTACTGCATCACATCTCTGCTTAACATTAGCCTATATGGAGAGAAGAATTGGAAACTGTATAACAGTGGCATAGCCATTAGTCACACCACTGTGTTTTATTTGAGCAAATTTTCTTCATCCATCCATTAATCTGGTTTATTTGGGGTTGGGTTGTGGGGGAACCAGTGTGAGAAGTGAGATCCAGATTTCCTTCTTTCCAGCCACTTGGGCTCGCTCTTCTGGAGGAATGCTAAGGCCTTCCCAGGCCAACTGAGAAACATAGTCCCTCCAACGTGTCCTGGATCTTTCAGCCTAGTGGGGCGTGACCGAGCTTCTCACCCTCTTGAGAGCCCAGATAACACATCAACTTCTTCTATCCATGATCTTGCTTATCATAGTGATAAGCAAACTGCAGTGGGTCCTGATATCTACTTACTTGCATAAGGTGGGCGAATATGACACCCAGAGGAGGGTGGGATGTCTGTTTGGCTGGGGGTAGCTGAAGAGGAGGGTGATTAGTTTGTTCCTGAACTAAATCTGTTAAAGACTGTGTTCAATTCATCAGCTCTGTCCAGAATCCCATGTATCTGATCCTCCTTTTGCTTGGAGGCTGTGATCTTCTTCACCCCTGACCAAACATCTGACCAAACATCTCTGACATTGTTCTTTTGGTCTCTTTTAAAATTACATTCACCAATAAGGATTTGTGAAGTCATATTTGTGGAAGCTTATTGGTCACTAGCCAGCCAGCTCATTTCCTTCCTCTTTATTCTAAGCTTCAGTTTTTCTTTTTTTTTGTTTTTTGTTTTTATTTTTATAAAGTGTGGTTCATGTTGAAGACAAACCCAGTTAATTACTTCCGACCAACCTGTCCTTGTTTCAGCTTCAGCAAACAATATCCCCGACAAACACAAAAACAATATATGTTGGCACCCGGAGCTGAATGGAGGCATGTATTACCCTTTTTAATTATCAAATAGCAGAATGTCTCAGTGACTGCTATTTCTCTACAAACAGCTTCTCCCCCTGAGCAAAACATATAGCAATTAACTACCAAATTGATGGGTAGTGTTCATAGAGTATATGTTTACACCCATATGTGGGATAATGATGTCCTTGGCAACGGATTACAATAGTGTAATTCATCACATTAAATGCCTGAGCTTTTGTTGTTGGTTGACTTAGAAGACCATACTTTCACCTCATCGAATGAATCAGATGCTGTATGGTTACAGGCTTAAATAAATATACAAAACAAATGGCTTTGTAACAATACATTTTTTTAATTCTTTGATTGCAAAAACATCAAAACCACTATTTCACCTTTAAACTCTCAAAAAGGTATTTATTTAAAATAGACACCAACGCTTAGTGTTACATCTCTCCCACACTGTGCCTTCCCTTCAGTCTCGTCCACTCTTTAACACAGAACCATCTCATTTTTAAGATCATTCTGCCTTTATCCTTTTTCAATATTTCTAAGGCTGAAGGAAGTAGTCAATAATAAATGACAGCTTGCACCCCCAGCATCTCTTACAAACTTGAAGAAATGTTTGCACAGTTTAAAAATACATTAGATGTGGCAAAATTATATTTCCATTTGATGTTATCTGAGATGCTATAAAATTTTGTAGAAGTGTACACATGCCAAAGAGCACATTAATAATGATATTTATTTTGATGTTCATTTTTATTCTGACTATTGAAATTAAAAATATGCTCAGAGGCATCACAGTGGCCTAACCCCCCCCCGCTCAAATACAGATAGTTTTATCCTGAAGGGTTTTTCAAGTGTAACAAGGGAATGACCCCACAGGAGCAGCTATTCATCGGGTGGTTGAGTGCACTGCTACAAGCAACAGAAAAATCTATATTTAGACTTTTGTCCTCTCTGCAAGGGAACAATGTACAGCAGAACAGTTCAGTAAGAGCAATAAATAAAACTATTAGAGCTTTGAGTTTGTATGGTTTAGGATTGAATCTTCCTAAATAATATTCTATTTTGTTCAGCAATTTTTTTTTTTTTTTTTGCTCTTCTTTTCTCCAGGTGACAGGCACAATGGGCAACATGAGGACTGGCCTCCACCAGCACCTAGCAAGGCTGGATGAGATCTTTGCCACAAGGGGCGACTATGTGCAGACCTTGCAGTTCATGCAGCAGATGGCGGACAACGTGATCAAACAGCTGCTGGGGCTGCCCGACTGGGACCAGGCCAAAGTGGACCTGGCGACCATCGCTGATCAGACTGCAAATATAGAGTACTACAGGTGAAGACAAAGCCAAAAATACATGTCTGGCTCATTAAGTGGAGGGAGGGGAGCTTTTGTTGTTACAGTGGCTTGCAATTGTTGGTGTATCCTGTGACATTTTCTACATTTAGGTATTTTCTTGGAATTTTATGCAATTTACTAATATTAAGCAGTGGATAATTGTAAACTGGAGGGAAAATGATACGTGATTTTCAACACTTGCTTTTCAATACTACTTTGCTTTGTGTTGCTTTGTCACATAAAATCCTAATAAGATACATTAACATTGCTGGTTCCAAGATAAAATGTGAAAACCTTGTTTATGTTTATCATGGTAAGGCACTGTATATGATAAAATGTCACCTTTTCACACCTGAGAGGACATATTCAGAGTGTGTATCTTCCTTCAAATTTAAAATTCTGACTCTATCCATGAATATTACACAAAGTTGCTGTATAGGCAAATTTATGCAGAGGGCAAAAGTTGAGCATGCATTTTGAAAATGCAGGTCCATTACAGAACATTTTCAGAATGCAGCTATTTGTGTCCAGGGAGTGAGCTGCATCTTCATACTCTGATGTCCAAGCTAGGTGAGCTGCGAGGAATTTATGTGAGGAGACTTCCAAGCATCAGTCAAAGTCCCTGCAGACCAGGAATGAAGCATTACATGTTTATGAATATTAAATCTGGATATAGTCCTTTGGTTCTTAGAGAAGCAAATATGATTCACCATATGATATCAAGTTTCTTTTTATAACTGCAATCCCTGAGCAATTCAACCACACAATTATATATCTAATTTATGGGTTGGGAGTGAAATCCAGCATGTTATGACCCGGATATATCACTTTGTATTGCATAATGCATGATTTTACATGGATGCATCACCCACTAATTTAAAAAGTGGCTCTAACATGGAAACTAACTTACCAAGCACAATGTGTGGAACTCTAATTATTTTAGATTATTGGCCATTCTGACATCAGTCAAAAATATTAACAGTTTTCAGAATATTTGAACCTCGTTATAGGATGTGACTATTTTACAATATAATAGTTCAATATTACTTGGACCCTTGCACGTATCTTGTGTTATTGCTTTTTGTCACAGACATTTTAGACCATCTAATTTTAATATCATATAACAAAAGTTTGAATAAACTTAAAAAGCAGTTTTAAAATGATTTTTTAGGTTAAAAAAAGGCATCCTAACTAATCGCATCCAGGCTTGAATACTGCCAGAACTTAAGAATCATAAAATATTATTTTTATGATTCTTAAGTTCTTATGTGGTGGAGCAGGGGATGAGCATGACCCACATAAGGAGGCCTTAGTCCTCAACGCTGCTGATGCAGGTTTGATTCCCGGCCTGATGACCTTTGCCGCATGTCTTTCCTCTCTTTCAATACCCTACTTTCCTGTCTGAGCACTTTCAAATAAAAAAGGCGACTCGAGCCAAACAAAGAATCATAAAATAACTCAAACAGGAACTGTCTGACAACATGAGGTAGGCTGAAGAATTTTAAGAAGTAGCTTAAGTAGAAGGTTTGTTGTATACACTGAGGAAAGCAGCTGCTATTACCTTTTCATTAACTTTACAGGTCATGGACCTTAAATATTCTGTCTGTTCTGAGAGCATTTTTAGTCACAGGCCCAGTGGCCTTTCAGCATTTACAGACATGCTGTATGTTTGTATTGATCTCTAAGGTGACTCCTCTGCTATGCAGATAAAGTAGTGCCATGCTAATAGGGTGGGCTATCTTGGTGGACTGACACTACAGCTCTCATTAGGCTTGTTTTTAACACTTCATCCAGATAAACAGTTCCTGGAAGGTTTTATGTGTTTACATGAATGTGTAAATGGACGCACTGGTACCGAGCAGCAGCATTTCCAGAAATCGTTTCGTAATGCTTCGAAACAATTTAGATTGACTTACAGCGCTGGTGTAAAATTCTTCGAATCCACTGAACCTTTTCACGTTTTATGATGTTACAACCATAAACTTTTATCTATTTTATTGGGACTTTATATGTTGGACCAATGTAAAGCTGTTCATATTCATGAAGTGAAAGGGGGTTGATGCAAATAAAGATCTTAAAGTGTGGCTTTCATTTGTATTAAGCCCTCCTGAATCAATACTTTGTGCAACCTATGCGAGTTTGTCTCTCCTAGTGCCACACATTTAAAGAATGGTCTCAAACTCCAGTCCTCAAGGGCCAGTGTCTTGCAACTTTTAGATTTCACTCTGCTTCAGCAAACCTGGCTCCAGTATTAGCTCATTAGCAGAACTCTGAAGAACTTGAGTGGATGCTCTTGAGGCAGTTTAGCCATTTAATTCAAGTGTGCAGGACTTGAGTTGAGGACTGCAGTTTGAGACCATAGCCTTAAGGCACTTGGTTGGACTGGATTTTACGTATTTAGGGCTATCTATCAATAAAAACCCTTGAAAATGCATAAACATTTGTAACAGGACAAAACTTTTTTGTTTGCAGCTTTTTGTAATAAAGCTTTCACATTTTCCTCCCTCTAACCAAAAGTTTCTTAGAAAACACTTTTTTTGTGATGCTTACATGAACTCTCTCCACCCCCTCATGCATCTGTGCTTTCCCAGTCTGACTAATTGGATTAAGGATGACAGAGGCAAACACGGTGGCACCGCAGTGCCTCCCATGTCGATGCATCAGCTTCTCATGCTTTACGCCATCAGTGAAGGAAAAGATTAGACAAGGGCGAATCAGTGGAAAGGTGGAGGTGAGGGAGAAATGAAAGGCTAAGAAAGATAGGGGAGGCTGGGATAACATGAAGATCGGGAAAAAGATTAAACAGAGAGGGGGAGGAATAAATAAAAAAAAAATACGTACATAAGAAAATCTGAGGTTTTGTTGAGTAATGAGAATGCGGGGTGGTGGGAAGTAAGTGAAAAATGGAAGAGAATATCAACACACTGCTGAAGAAGGATCAGAGCAGTGGAGCAAAATAAACCCTGATGGGAATAAACAGACAACAGCGGCTGACAGGTAGGATAGATTGATAGATCTTAGTGCAGGAGTGAAAAGTGTTTTCTTTCTTATTTTCATCAGAACATTCAGCCATATGGATTCAAAGGGATTCATAATTAACCAGCTGGACAGATTCTGTTGTGTACATCTGCAACTTGATTACTTTTCACAGAACAGATGGTTTTACTAAGGAAGACAAAGCTGGTTCTCAAACACACACATTCACAGACCCCTGCTATGTTATGCATGTCTACTAATGTGAATGTTCACATTCACATCACATGCCCTCTTTCGTTTATCTTCCACATCTTACTATCTAACAGACCCAATAGAAAAATGTCCGTTTTTTTCCAGTTTAGACTTTCTTTTTGTATCTTTGTAATTATGCTGGCAGATTGTGTTTGAAAGTTTAATCAGACATGGGTAACTGCATGGTTTGAAAACATTTTGGTTTCTACATCTGCTCAAGAAGAATCGAAATCCATTTGTTCAAATAACTGTTTCTGCTGCTCTCTATGGAAACCTGAAATCAGCATGTTGTCTTGTGTTTGAGCAGGAGCATAAGCTTAATATTGAGGTTGTGATTGTATTTTATCCCTTTTATTTGTATTTCCATCTATTCATTTTACTGACTTTACCAATATATGTTATTATTCCACATATTTACTAAAACCTGCTATTTATCTCTCCTTAAATTTCACAAGGTTATTGTTTTGTTATGCGCTATTCTGACTCTAACAAATTTGAATACCTATGCTAACTTTTTTAATGCTGTCATTTTTAAATGGTTATGGATACTATAGATGTCCTTTGTGAACATATATTTCCTTAATATGCCCATTCAATAGGTAATAGATAATCAATCAATCAAATTTTATTCATAGAGCAGTTTAACACAGTCAGGTATAACACAAAGTGGTCTACAGAAGGCAAAATCAATCTGCAAAGCACTGATAAGCACCAATGGCTTTGATTTCAAGGGGAGGCTACTATTCTAACAATGTTTTAGCATATTAACTCTCCATTTCTTGCAAATGTGCTTTTATTTTGAGCCACACATACCATGACGTTTTGTGGGATGGAGAAACAATAAACTTTAAAGACTTGGAGTGTCTCTTTAAGAAATTCCCATTGTATATTTCTACTGACATCCATTCACTGGCAGAAGTTTAATTGTTTTCTTCCGCTTGTGTCTCAAGATGGCTAACCTACCTGTTGCTCCTCATCCTGGACCTGATCATCTGCCTGCTAGCCTGTCTGGGCCTGGCCAAGCAGTCACGCTGGCTACTCACCACGTAAGTCTACATGCACTGTAAAATTGCTACTTTTACATGGTCCATCTTTTTGTTTTGGTCGTGTGTGTTGTTCTCTGTTTTAAATGGTAAAGCACAATCAGTAAGATAGTATGAAAAGCTCACTATATAAGCTACATAGCAAAATGTGAGACTACCTAACTAGTTAAACAGAAGCCAAATAAAAGGGAAAATTGTTTTCAGCTGTAATTGCAATGCAAGTTTAATTTGCTGAAATGTTAGAATGTCAGCACACAAAGTTAACTTTGAAAAGAATCTCTTACAGATTTTAAATTCTATAGTTATATGTAGCTGCATTAAATAATATCTACATTTCATAATCAGTGGAAAGTCAACCTGATTGACAACTACTGTTTTTTTATGTTGAGGGAGTTGATGGTCAACATACCAAAACAATTGTTATCTTTATGGGGCATTTACTTTTTCACAAATGATGATTTGAATAGAGTTTTTCCTGTAAAAATTTAAATAAGATCTGAGGGCTACCAGCTGTTAGCACTGTGGTCTCGCAGCAACAAGGGCCTGGGTTCAAATCGCAGTCGGGTCTTTCTGCATTGAGTTTGCATGTTTATAACGTAGTGTAGGGTGCAGAAAAAAAAGTCTAATGAAAATGCATTTAATGTAGCTGGATCTTGAAAGGATATTCAGTGCATCTCTAGATGGAAAGAAAGAAAGAAAGAAAGAAAGAAAGAAAGAAAGATTTGATTTTTAACACCACATTTATTTTTCAATAAAAATACATTTTGACAGCATTTAGTTCATTCTTTCATTCAAACATTGAATTGAAAACTAGCTTTCTATCAAACACAGAACATATGACATTATTAAAACACCACAAAGAGAAAAATACTAGAATGGCTTGAGTTAGTCCACTTTGACATATACCTATTTCGGCTTAGATAGTCCAACTGGCCTGAAGGATTTTATCTAGCAGGTGCTTTTGTTCAGTAAATAGGGCCATTACCTTAGAAGTACCCTGGTAATGGCCTCAACGCATCTCACAGTTGCACAATTGTTCCTTAGACTTCGACTTAGACTTAGACTGACTTTGTTGTCATTTTCAATGCACAGGGTGTATACAGAACGAAATTTCGTTGCATACGGCTCAGGATAATGTTTGAGGTTCCAATGTTGTGAGTAAAATAAAATACAGTATAAAATATGAATATAAATCTAAATATAAAATATAAAGTGCAGGACTGACAGTAAAATAGAAGTTATTTAGCTCTGTACATGTGCAAGGTATAAAGTGGAGACCAGTTTTTGAGTGCAGTCCAGTTAAGAGTTCAGCAGTCTGATGGCAAGTAGGAAAAAGCTGTTTCGGAACCAGGTGGGCCTGCACCGGATGCTGCAGAACCTCTTTCCAGAGGGCAGCAGGGAGAACAGTCCATGGTGGGGGTGTGAGGGGTCACTGACGATGTTTCGGCCTCAGGACACGCATCCTGCATCGATGGTTGACCTGACACTTCGCCGTTTTGCCTGAGCTGGGTGTGGAAGGTTGTTGCCGAAGCAGTTTCTCCTTGTGTGCCTTCTTCTCACTCACATGAGAGTTACCGAACTCTTTTGCAAGCTCAACCAGGAAGTCCACCCTTCTCTCCTGCACCCCAATGCATGCCTGATAAAGCACATGTGCATTCAGTGCTGCCATGTCAATCATGTTTGCCAGGTTTGCTGACCAGCTGTCACATAGTGATGGAACCTTGGTCACCCCCCGCAAGATTATGACTGAAATAAATGCCATTAGTTCTTGTGAACTAAATAGGTGAAGCAGTCACCTATTTATCCTCCACAGCACAAAAGGCTGCATGCAAATTTGCATGTGCAAAGTCTCCCAGATTTCTTTTGCTTACACTTTTTGCATGATTTTTTTGAGGTGGATCAACACAATTAATTTGGTTAGTTTATTTCTAAACTGTCATGTTATACCCTCTTAGCTTTATTTCAAAGAGAAACATTACTAATTTCTTTTAGAAAAACCTTTGCATATTTTTTGAAACAGATTGTATGTTTTGCAAACTCTATGTACATTTGGCAAAATGACCTGGATAATGCAGCACAACATCATGGATCAGCTGCAAAAGGTAACATCTCTCCAAAAACACTTCATGTATGCTTCAAAACTAAACTGAAGAGCATTACCTACAGGAGAGTCTACTGTAGAGCTGCCTCCATCATAGATCGCACCCACCCCCAACATGGACTATTCACACTCCTACCTTCTGGCCTGACGGTCAATGGCCACATTTACAATTGAAGAAGGGATGCTAATTTGAGCCATCAGAGTCGTCAGGGTGGACTCCGGCCTTTTGGCCCTGTTGAGCCGATATGGGAAGGACTCGAAAACCGAGCCATCCTAGTGTTAAGTTATTCATCAATGAAAAGAACATAAATTCTGCTTTTACTCTATGTTTTACCATCAGAATAAACATCCTGTCGACATTTTCCCCCAAAACACCATTTAGTTTATTTCTTCTACTAATATAAATGGAAAATTTTGCCTGTCCAATAACAAAATTTAACAAATTCCACTTACTAGATTCCTTTTTTGTATAGCCTGCACCGAATATAAACGCTACTTCAGACCAATAGACACCACATTTTTTAAAAACATCTTCGAACAAGAAAAACAACGGTGAAAGTCTTTTACACTCAAGAAACATGTGAAAAATAGTTTCTACTTCTTCACAAAAAGGACATAATTCATGTAAATCTTTTCTAAATTTAACTATAAAACTGTTAACACTTACAGCACCGTGCAAAACCCTCCACTGAAGGTCGCTTACCCTCTTACTCAAAGGGGGCTTATAAAAAACTCTCCATATTGGTTTCTGATTATCCCCGACTTTAAACCTGTCTCTCCAAACAGTATCAGTTCTTCCACTAAATTGTTTCTTATTCAACCCTTGAACAACCAGTTTATACAAACATTTTCCAATCAATATACAAAAAACAAAATCTTTTTGAGCGATCAAGAGATGGCCCGTCAATTCTGAGAAATCAATGTTCAGTCCCATTTCTGGAAACGGATCCGTAGAATCAGGGAGTTCTTCTCCATTACAAAAGTCCACCAGCATCTGCTTTTCATCCAAAGTCAATTTTCCAAGCCAGAGATCTAAAATAGTCCTCATGACTCGAATCGATTTCAATCCAAGCAAAGAAGCCGTCGCTTCTGTGTTTTGAAGTCCTGATCCAGCCGTCTCCACAATGTGTCTTAACTTCAGAACTTTTTTCTGCAGCAGTCTTCTGGACAATCCGACTCTATCTTCTAACGCCAAACGTGCTTCGAAAATTAAAGGTTCCTCTAGAAGCCAAAACAAAGATACAGTTGGTTCTAGTCTTTTCCACTCAAAAATCGTCCACGCTCTAAACAAACTTTTATAAAACATTGGCATTTCATACAACAATAACATTTTACAATTTAACAAAAACAAAGAAACATCTAAACCAAGACCTCCTACTCTTTTCAAAATAATACTTGTTATTGGTTTCCACAAAATATCCTCCTCCCTCCCCATGAGATATTTCTGAATAAACTGTAACCTGAACGCAGCAGTTCTGCTCTCTAGATGGACCAATCCTTGTCCACCCTCCTCTTTAGGTAAGAAAAGCACAGCCTGGGAAACCCAATGTTTGTCATCCCAAAAAAACTTAATCATACAAGATTGAATTTTAGTTAGTAATCCAACAGGTGGCTCCAAACATGCTAACTTGTGCCACAATAAAGAAGCAATTAAATTATTTATAATGAGCACTCTCCCTCTATAAGACATCTGCGGTAGCAACCATCTCCATTTCGCTAACCTACCCTCCACTTTCTCCATCACTCCCTCCCAGTTCTTTTTTTCTGTGTCCTCATCTCCCAAATATACCCCAAGATATTTCAAACCCCCTCTTTTCCATTTTAAACCTCCTGGAAGTTGAGGAAGCCCACTAAACCAGCTTCCTATAGCCAGAGCTTCACTTTTAGCCCAGTTGACACGAGCAACTGACAATTTACAAAATAACTCGACAATTCTACCTAAATGATTCACTTCTTCTTGATTTTTAACAATAATAATGACATCATCAGCATACGCTGATAAAGTGAAAGACACATTACAACTTGGAAAAACCAGTCCCTCAATATTTGACCTGATTTTCTTTAACAGTGGTTCAATAGACAGAGCATATAACATTCCAGACAACGAACAACCTTGTCGAACACCTCTTGTGACTTTAAAAGGTTTACATAAACAACCATTAATTTTCAGTACACTCTCAATGTTCTCATATAGAACCATAATCTTGGCAATAAAACTAGAGTCGAGACCAAACCTTTCCAACACCCTCCACAGGTACCGATGCTCGACTCTGTCAAAAGCCTTTTCCTGGTCCAAAGAAACTAAACCAGCGTTACATCCCAATGATCTGGAGACGTCCAAAACATCTCTAATAAGAGAAATATTATCAATCATCGACCTGCCAGGGACACAGTAGGTTTGCGTTTGATGAACAACCTCCTCCATCACCTTTTTCAGTCTGTTTGCCAGCACCTTTGACAACAGTTTATAGTCTGTACACAACAGTGAAACAGGTCGCCAGTTCTTAAGCTCCTGGAGATCACCTTTCTTTGGTAGCAATGTGAGAACTGCTCTCCTGCAGCTCTGTGGTAGAAATCCTTCAGCAAAACCTTCCTCAAAAACCTCCAAGAGGTCAACGCAGAGGTCAGACCAGAACGCTCTGTAAAATTCACTGGGAAGTCCATCGATGCCAGGTGCTTTCCCACCTTCCATACTTTGCAAAGCAGCATGAATCTCCTCCAAAGTCATGGGCTCTCCCAACTCCTTGGCAAAATCCACAGAGACTCTTGGAAGATCACTGCAGAAGTCGTTGAAACTGTCTTCATCCTCGCTGTATTCCGAGCTGTATAGATCCGCATAGAAATCCGCTGCTCTCCGCCTGATGTCACTGTCTGCAGTCAAAAGAACATCCGTAGTTGATTTCAAACCATGCATAAACTTGCTCTGTCCTTGCTTCTTTTCCAAAGAGAAGAAAAACTTTGTCGGCGCGTCCATTAAAGCAACTTTCTGAAGTCGGCATCGAACCAGCGCTCCCTGTGTTCTTGAGCCCAGCAAATCAGCTAAAGCAGCTTTTTTCGACTTGAGGTTCTCAAACTGACCTCGATCTCCTATGGATTGTGCAGAAGTCTGCAACTCCACTATTTCAATCTCCAGATCTCTAATAGACTTGGTTAAACTAGATGAAACATTGACAGTGTACTGTTGACAAAGTTCTTTAATTTCAATTTTCCCCCGATCCCACCACTGCCCTAAAGATGCAAAATCCTCTTTTCTAGTTTTATGCATACTCCAGAATGCAATAAACGTTTCTTTAAAATTAGTATCCAATAACAAAGCAGTGTTAAAATGCCAATAAGCAGATTTATGTTTGATATTTGCAATAAAAGCACTACAAGAAACCGAAGCATAATCTGAAAAACTTACAGGATGGATACTACAGTTTTGAAAAATTCCAAAATTATGTCTAAAACTATATATTCTATCCAACCTAGCCGCAGAAAAAGAATTATCTGTGTTTCTAGCCCATGTATATTGTATTTTATGAGTGTGCATTTCTCTCCATATATCAACCAATGAAAATAAATCAATCAAATGTTTTAAGAACGTTGTCGAAGCTGGATGAGGTTCAAAATGATTCCTATCTAACTGATCATTTTCTGTACAGTTAAAATCTCCACCCAAAAAAAGAAAATCATCCGTGTCACACTTACACAAAACATCTTCAAGTTCATGCAACAAACCAATCCTCCCTACTCTTGTATTGGGAGCATAAATATTTACAAACACAATATTAAAACACTCATATTTTGCTTTCACCACCATTAACCTACCCTTGATTACTTCCTCAAACTGATAAGATACAGGTAGAAAATTTTTCGAAAACAGAATTGCAACTCCCCCACTGGCCTGATTTAAATGACTCAAAATAATTTCTCCTCCCCAGTCCCTCCTCCAATCTATTTCATTTAAACAATCACTGTGTGTTTCTTGTACCATTAACACATTTATACGTTTTAAATTCATTAATTCAAACACGCTGACTCTCTTCTTCGCATCTCTGGCTCCATTCAGATTTAAAGTAGAAACTCTGAAGTGGCTCATTATCAAAGATAGGAGAAAAAACACTAAAAGAAAAAACAAACATTTAAACGTCAAACTCATCGTTGTTGTTGAATTCTTGCTTAAGTTTTCCAATTAATTTTTTAACCTGTAAACTTCTTTATCATTGTATCCCCCTTTTCTTTTATTGTTCAACTGAGATCTCACATGCATGAAAAACAGTTTCTGGTCAGGAAAAAAATCTTCCACTTTTACATTTTTCATATTCTTAGTAACTTTTAAAAAATGTTTTATATTTATCACACCATAACCTTTCCTTTGTTGACTTTGAACAATGGATTTGCAAGATGAGGCCAAACTATCTTCAGTCCAACCTTCATCTTCACCTTCCTCTTCTTCATCTATATTACTTTCTGACTCTAGAACTTTTCCAGAACATTCTAATTCCGTATCTCTTTCATCATTTTCCGTTTGAGACCCAATAATACTTTCAGACAATTTCCTTTTTTGAGAAAATTCCAAGGCATCTTCCTCTGGTGTCTGACTGCAGCCCTCATCTTCCATTTCCTCAGTATCTGTTTCCCCCTGAAGAGATTTTAGTAAACTCTGACTCTGTCCCTCCTCACTGTTACCTTCCTGCCTTTCCTGTGAATCGTCCACCGTTTGACTTTTCAGTATTTGTTCTCCGTCCTCTAACACACACATCTCTTGTACTTCTCTTTCCCTGTGATCATCTTTTTCAGGCGTTTGCCCTTCTGTTTCTACTGTCACTGCGTTCCTTGAGTCTGAAACCTCAGCTTGATCTGTCAATTTTTCGCTTTCTTTATTTTGAGTTTGCGCTGAATTATCAGGAGGGAGATTTTTTCCAGGACACACCCGAACCAAGTGACCAACTTCCCCGCAACCAAAACACACCAATGTGCCCGAGTTTACATAAATAGCATAATCAAACTCGTCCACTCGCACATTAAAAACTAAGTTAAGTTCTTCATTCTTTTTATTCAGGATCATGAGGACCTGTCTTCTGTGCAAAACAACGTGCTTCAGCTGCGGTGATTTACAACCCGACGGCATTTTTCTAATCGCGGAAACAATTTTCCCATGTCGCGACAGCTCTCTCACCAACAATTCGTCACTGATAAACGGCGGTATGTTCGCAATCGTGACTTTTTTCGCTGGAGTACTCAATGGGGAAACGGACAAAAACACATCGTTCACAACAATGCCTTTTTCGATCACTTTGTTTGCCTTCTCCACGCTGTCAACAAAAATAACCACCGCGCTGTTCATCCGAGCAGCAGATTTAATGCTGCTACAACCTACAACTTCTCCCACCGCCAAACTACATTCCTCCACCGTCATAGTAGGACTATTAGGTATTATCTTTAAACCATGTTGCCTCGTTAGTTTTGTCAAGTCCATGTCCGGCATTTTGCGCCAAAAGGCCAAAATGCCGGTATGACACACAGAAAAATAACCAAAAACACGTAATATAACTCCACAACCACAATATTTAAAAAACAATATCCAAAAACCCCCAATAAAGATAGGGAAAACAAAGTTAGAAAATCCTCAATCTCTCAGCCCACTCACCACACGCTCCTCCACCAACCCCCAGCATGCAGTGCGAAAGAAAGAAAGAAACTTATCTCTTGTAGTAGTTAAACACACTACTATCGTGATAAAGTTGCTTAATTACATATAGTATGCAGCAGAGGAAGAAGAGATAAAAAGAGGTTTGTAATGATTCATTTTAAACTGGGGCAGATCACAGGAGCGGGTGTGGGGTTTCTATATCTTCCCATGGGAAATATTCTGTGTACAAGGCAGCTAAGCCCTGGATCATATCCATGTACAAACACGGCTCAGCTTGCCCCGTCTTATTTGACCGTTTGCCTTTCAGTGCTGCCAGCAGGAGGCTGAACTATCTCAGAGTGTTGCCGTCTCAGTGGCTTTGCTCTACAAATTGAACCGGAGAGCTGTGAGGAGATGGGAGCTAGGCCACTAGATGTTATCTACAATATAACTTCCTGAGAATTGTTATTCCACTTAAACACTTGACCTGCTTTAGACATGAATTAGAAAATGTCTGACAGAAGCAAACATGGCAGATGTTTGCAGTGTCATATGGTAGACGATTAATTATTTAGCTTGGTCTTTTAAAATGTTTTTCACATTAATATTTAATGGATTTGATCATGTAGAAGTGACAGGAAAACAAATAGATTTCTGACACACATAAATCTATGTATGTCTTCTCTGTGTGTTAAGGCACAGAGTAGCCTTAACATGCTTCTCTGTGCATGTTAAGGCTGGCCCTATAGGTTATTATTGCACTGGAATTATGTGCTAGATATCAAGTTTGATTTTTATTCTTGGCGTCTATTGTTCATTCTGTTCTCAAGAAGGCGTTTTCAAGAAGACAGTAAATCCATTGTGGTCTAAAATGATTTGACTGAATGCTCCTCTGTCTTTTTTAGGCAAAGTGGGCTGAAGTAAACTTGCCCTACTAACCACAAAGACCCCTATCCCTCCTCCCACTTTACCCTTTAACCCCAACACAAACACAAGGCGAGTTAGTGTCAAGAGTGCCTGCCGTCCCAGTGGAGGCTCTCCTCCAGTGGAGTGGAAGTGGTTGGAGCCAAATTACACTCTAGAGGGCTACTAGCTCCTTGTGGTGCTTTGAACTGCCTGATTGGGTGTTGCTGAGACATAGAGAATAACAGCTTTGACAAGATTTTCAACTCACATGTGAAACAGGGAGGGACAACCGTAAACTTTGCTGTAAACTTTATCTTTTTTTTTTTAAGGTTGAGCCATGTTCTTGGAGGTGTAGTAATGATTAAACACTGACATAAAACTGACATGTCAGCATGTGAGCACATAAGAAACCTGTTGGTAAAATTATATCTTACCCATTTTATAACCTGAACTTTATGGATCGAAAGTGCATCCCTGAACAGAAGAGCATCGTTAGACCGGTTATGATCAACGACATACAGGAAGGCTCTTTGGGAAGAGTAATAAGCAGCTTTACAGGGGAAGCGAGCTCTCTATCAGTAACCTTGAGTGTCCATTCCGTGAGCCATCTTGCACTTTATAAGTTTGATTAAAAGCAACAGAACTAAAGCAAGGCAGACAGACCATTTTAACATATCTTTGTTCATCTCTCAGGAACGTCTCTCTGCTCCTGTGACTCACCCTTTTAGTCACGAATGTTTATTAAAACCTCTTTGCTTAGTATAAACTTTAGTACTTGTAAAACAAAACACAACTTGTACATATCAAGATGCTTCTAAAGAGAGTATCTGCTGAATATGTGCTGAAAACATTTATTTTTCATTGCACTGTAAGCGCAGATCCAGGGCTTAGGATTTTTGTTTTTCTAATTTAGCCCTACTTTGAACTCCACAGATTTAAAGGGTTAAATTGATGGAGAAAAATGTCCAGAGTTACTTTTTAATTAAGTTTCTAGCCATCCAGCTGAAGTTTTGGTTGAAAGGTTTAGCTTCCATATGCTACTAAGCCAACATTTGTAAGCAAACCTTAATACTGTGTTGTAAATTGCTTTTTTTTTTTTTTTTTTGGTATGGCTACATCGGGTTTTATATGCATTGGTAAAAGAAAATGCTCTGTACTTTGTAGTCTTTATGATTGCCATCCTGGGTTTGTAATTTTGGAAAGGAGAACAGGTTCAAACCGCAACTGTTAAGAAAAAACTGTTCTTTTAGCTACATGAAAGCTACGATATTCTTCATTTTGCCACAACTTTAAATATTCACACATTTGGAATTGGTGACGTTAAAAAAATGCAACTTTCGAAACATAAATGGACTTTTCTTTTAGAGACAACATGCATAGGCCATTCCAAAAAAAAAATTATAAAATAAATATGTATATTTGCCTCTCATGCATGTGTTTGCATTTTTCATCCTTTCCAGTTGTCTTTTCAACCAGTACATGTCCATGATGCTTCACAGAGATGTGATTTTGGCCTATTGTATACAATAATAATGACCTTTTCTAAGTCGTGTGTCTAAGTGCAGACTGGAGGAACGGCAGTTCTTTAATATTCAACGAGTCACCGAAAGATCTAGCTGTTTTCCAACAGCAAAAAAAATCAGGTCACCGGTGACAGGTTTTGAGATGGTGCTTAGAAGGACAAAGAGCGAGAAAGATGTCATGCAGCTTTGGAATATTGGTTAATCAAAGAACACCAAAACATTAACCTTTAAGCAAATTTCCAGATTTTAAGTTTTTCTCACCAAATTCAGATTTTAGATGCTTAAAATACCTATTGGTTTATGTAACATTAAAAGCATAAGATGCCAATCCCATTCCATCTTCATAGGGATTGCAGCTTAAGAAGGGAAACTCTGACATTCCTCTCCCAAGCGACACTGCAGCTTCATTCAGGGAGATCCCAAGATATTCCCAGGTCAGAAGGAAAATATGTCCTTCCAGCAACTTTTGGGTCTGCCCCAGGGTCTCCTCTCAGTGGAATGTGCCTGGAAAACATCCATAGGGAAGTCCCCTCAAGGCATCCTGTTCAGAAGCCCGAACCAAAATTTCATTTTGAGCTTTAGTGCATGTTCCCTTACAGATGACTGAGCTTCTCTTTCTTTTTCTATTGCTGTGTCCCGCCGCAAACAGTGGAAGCTCATTTCAAAATTTCAATTCAGTTCAGTTTAATATGACTTTTTTTATTTCAACGGGGAATTAAGTGTTGCTGTCATATCGATCAAGTATCTTCAGAGTCATTGTGGACACTGAAGATACTTGACCAGAGGCTCAACATTTGGTCTGGGTTTACCTTTATAGCATCTAGAGTCTAGAGTGAGCTTTACTGGGGAAGTTGAGGAGTCTAAAAGTACTTTCTTACCAAACAGAATTAACTCAGTAAAAACATAATTACTAGCAGCATAAACAGACGTTTCAGACCTCTACAACCCAATTAATACTTTCCAGCAGTTTCATTTTTTTATTTCAAAAATTAAAAGCATCTCTAGAGTTCTTAAATATATGCTTATGTAGAAAAAGATCAAAGGAGAAATACAATGAGACATTTTATTTAGGGGTATCAATTATTTATTGCACGTCTCACTGAAAAGCAATTTCAGACATTAGTATGTGGAGTGTTACAAGCAACACTGTGATTATAAATATCTGAAAGTGCATTTTGGATATGTATTGAGAATTCTGAGAATTAAATCAAAAATATTTATCAAGTCTACCTACTAGAATTTGAAATGGAGATTTGAACTTGTGTTCCTTGAAACTCCCTCAAGTACAAGTTTATAGTGAGCTCTAATTTTAATTTCAAGAATAATTCCTTGTTATTAGAGTAGTAAATAATAATAATGAAAAAATGTAATTGGAGATCGGAGCGTGGTCTGATTACATGTGATAATGACCTTCCATACAGACAAGTCCTGTGCTTCTGCTTTGAAGGTTACTTTGTTCTTTTTTCACCTCACCAAAATAATTATTTATCCATTAATGATAAAGGTTTATTCAATTCTGGTATGAACAGTTGTCAAGTATTTCTTTTTCTTTTTAGGATAGAGGAAAACCTATTTTCTAATGTGATTTAATTCGTAGTGACTGGTGTGCATCCACCATTGCATCATTTGCCTTGCTCCATGGGCTTTTGTGACTATTTCACTGAATTTGCTTTGCTTGAGGTTTATACCCCATTTAATGCTTTTCTGTTGAAGTCAGGGAAGCCGTTTGACTACCAGAGCACAGGATTCAGTTACATGGCATCGCTTCCTCGCTCGGCTAGAACTCGACCTGCTGGCACTGGAAGGGCAATCTGAGGACATTTTTTCTCTTCCATTCAGTGTAACACTTGTTTAAAGCCGGTCTCATACTTGAGTAAAGTCAAATGTTAATGGTTAGATCGATAAATCCCGGCCATTTGTTCATAGAACTATTGAAAACAAAGCTGCAGTCATTTTTGTCCACTGTTGATCTTTTAGTTGATGCAACAAATAACCATTTTATGTAAATTTAGGATGTCTTAGAAGCGTCACCCCACAGATTTATTGGCACCCCTTGAAATAATTTGCAAAAAGCATTAAAACAAATCAATAATTAAAATATTCTTTTGTGAAATGCTAGATAAAGTGCTGGGATTTTTTAAATTTTTTTATTACTTTAAGCTCAAGCTCTGTGGAACGTAGTTGTGTATTTTTGCCCACTGCCGGTCAGCTGACTTTTCCTCACTTACAAGAAAGAATAAATTCAGTTGTTTGGAAATATCATCAGGGTTTTAGTTCACTGAAATGAAACAAAATTTGAGCATCCGCACGGGTGATGAAAGTCCCATCCACTTACAGGGCCATGATCAGATGCGGGTCAACGGAGCGGAGAAGGACTACTGACAGCTTAGTCGTGATGCTGCAGTTACAACTTCAGAGACATTCATGTGGACGCCAATGTGTTTTCCAATGTGTAGGATAGTTATCTCACTTCTTTTCTTTTCTTCATGGCCCAAACAATTACTATCTAATGGAAAATGGCGATAATAAATTTAAAGTTAGTCACTACTACCTGTTAAATGAGCTGTTAAATGTCTTCTGACATAATAAATCAGAATACTGTATACAAGAGCCAATCTTGGGCCCCATGACAACAAATTAAATTGGGCCCCCCCTTCACAGCTGCTTTTACACTTTTTTGAGTCTATCTGACGCATCAAAAGCATTATAATTTTAAAGGCTTGCAACTGCCTTGCTTTCGTTGGTCCAATACTGAGATTAGCAAAATATTCATTTCTAGTGAATTTTACATGCAACAGTCCACATACTGCATGCAAATAGGTTGCTTACATTTTTTTATTGTTAGTTTTACCTTATTGAAATGTCTCCCCCTACCAGCAACAGTCACAGGCAATGTGCAAAATATACCTGAAGCTATCCAGACTTCTCAAAAAATGCTATGTTGTTGTATTTTGTTCAAACGGCAGAATATAACTCTAATACAAAGTGACAGTTTGTTATGAAACAGATAATCTGTGAAAAGATCAATTTTCTCCAACTCCTCCCTGAGCTGCTATTGCTGGCTAAAGTAATGCACCGTTCTGACCAAAAACAACCAATCAGATCCAGGAGTATGCTTTTAGCATTGTCCATCTACATCATTCACTCACTGATAAGTGTGCTAATGGACGATTTTATAAAGATTGTTTGAATTTCTGTGAGTAATAAATAAATACTTTTGTTTTGTAATTGTAAAAAGAGCAGAGAGGCAGGAAAAATCCACACAGATTGAACACAGTGTTACTCACCTTTTCACTGGGACAGGGAGGAGAGGTTATGCTGGTATTGCCACTGCTAGTTTACATCACTTTGTGTTCCTTTGTGGTGTAAACTAAGGATTGAGCATACTGTTTATAGAAATGCACTTTAAAAGAGCCACTCGGTCATTGTTCACTGAGGTTGTTGGCTTATCTGCCTTTGATTTATACAGGTACATCAGTTCATCTGTGGCGTTGCTCCACGTCATGCTGCTGCTTTGTGTCCCTGCAGGATGATGGTGTTTGGCGTGCTGACACTGATCCTGAGCTGGACTTCTCTGGGCGCTGACCTTGCTGCTGCTGTGGTAAGATGATTCACTTCCTTCCTATCTGACTCACAAGCCGTACAATGAACTGGTCATTACTTCCAATACCAAGGACAAAGTATAATGAATGGTGTTATCTGAATTTCTGCATTTGCATTTGCCCTTTAGTGTTTAAGTGTGTAAATTTAACAACACATGTGCACTCCTTCCAATCTCACAGAGCTTGAGGTATTTTAGAAGAATAGTAGTTTAACTCTCTACATGTGCGAAGCTGGGAGAGACATACCTAGGAAAACTTGCAGCTGTAGTTGCTGTGAAAGTTAGCGCTACAGTATATTGACTCAGGGGATTGAATTCAAATACAGGACCAATTTTTTAGTTTCATTAAACCTAGAGAACAACCAACAAAGAAGGCCAGACTGCAAATGTAACATTAAAACCCAGCAAAGCAAATGAAACAGCACAAAAATACAGAGCAAAAAGTAGAGGTACTACCCTGACAATGATGCTTTAAAGAATAAGCATGGTAAATAATGACTAAAACTGATCGATGTATTCAGCGATAAGAAGCATAGGATTGTTGCAGTCAGTATAATGAGTTGGCTCTTAGTATTGATAGTAGAAAGATCAGATTTTTCATTTCTGATCAACCTGCTATTGGCCAGGACTGATCAATCTAAAAATCTGAAAATTATGGTCATCAGACAACCTGTCTTTGCATCTGTTTTATACAAAGTGAAATTTCTTATATGCCCATTTCCTGCTGGTAAGAGCCTGACTGACCATATCTTAGGCAAAAATAATGCTTCAAATACCTCAAACTGTGCATTTAAGATGGTCTTACACTTATCCAACGAACTAAAAAATCTGCTTCTGTTGAGGAAAACATATTTCTTTACCACTTTTAAATCATCTAACCAAAAGCAAGCTGAACTTTTACACTCAGAGTCTTCTGTCACTCAAATAAGACTGACTTTTGTTGCATCACTTTGATTATCCCACACCACCTGATCTACACTGAGGAGAAGTAAATGCTGTTTGACACACATTTTCGTATCACCTACTGAGAGATCCATGTAAATCTGGTTGGGAATATTCAGATTGTAGGCCTTGTGTAGTCTACAGTTGGATTATTGCTTAAACGGATTAAAAATATATGCACAAGGAATAAACCCCTTTAGAGAATGTCTTATTATAGGCTGTGTGTAGACAGAACTTTGCATTCTGAGTTTCCCGTCTGTCTTCTTGGGAATTCTCACACTCTTGCCCCACTGTTGGAAAGCTCCTTGGTATCCCTTGGTTCCAGCAAATGGGCTGCGTTTTTTTTGTTTGTTTTGTTTTGTTTTTTCAGAGATTCAGCTGGCTTTATCTCATCTGAGTGTTTGGGGCTCATTAGTATAACCCCCAGAGAAGGGTAAGCTATTCGCAGCATGTTTGTCCTGAGCCCTTGGGACATTTAGCATTCAGATAGCAGAGTTGAGATGAGACTGCCGCTCATCACTTTTATTATTCTTGCCAGTGCAGGTTTCTTGTTTCGCACTCTGTGTAGTAATAGTTGTTGTGACTGACAGAACTAAAAAGCGGTGCTGTCAAGATGTGGCAGTTTGAACCGCAGCATGGTTATTTTCTTGTTGGTGTCAGGTAGATTGCCTTGTATTCAACATCATTGCTTTATTCTTGTGGTGGTTCTTCAGAAAACTATGTGTTAGCAAATCAACACAAAAATAATTCCTTGCTTTAAATTTGTGGTTTTGTTTGCTGTTCACATCTGTCAAACATGTTTTTGTCCTTTTTTTAGGGCACGAGTGATTTCTGTGTGTCACCCGACAAGTACGTCATGGGTCAGACAAAGGGTATCATCACTGCAGGTCAGGCTGTGTATAAATAAATTAATGATAATATAGTGAAAAATGTAATTGTAATCGAGTTGTGTTTACCAGGATAACAAATGTTAATGTTTTCTACAGATATCGTCCATTACTATATTTACTGCAACCAGACTCTTTCCAACCCTTTTCAGCAGGTAGGAAATATGCTACAATATGAGGCAAAATACAACTTTATTAGAGTACATGAGTTGCAGACATGAGTTTCAACTTAGCACCTTGAGTACACCCCCTCTAATGATTTGGGAGGGGTTTTTTTAGGTTTGTCTTTACCCAAACAGAGTGAATAATAAAATCTTATGTATGCAACCATAAAATAAAGTAATGACACCATAATTTAATAGCTTTCAGAACCAGTACCAGTACCTCTCAGTAGACTTTATCAGTTTCGTACATCCAGTGAAGTAATCCTGCCCAGTCCCCTGTACAATATCACTTCAGAAAATGTTCACGACTATCCAAAGGGCATTTGTTGAGCAGTATTTGGTATTTTTAGATACAATTTTGGAACTCAGCGTTGTGTTACCATATTCTTGAAGAGAAGAAGGTCAAAGGTCTTGTAAAAAACAAGATGTGTTTTTTTCTGAGAACTAGAGAAAATTAATTGGTTGAAATTTTATGGCCAATTTCCTGAGTCTGATTACACCCAGACTTGTATAAATTAAGTAATAAATCAAACAGAACATGTTAGAGAAAATAAACTTGGCTAAAAGATCTCAAACAATAAAACATTACATCCTAAACTGAAAAGCAGAGGAGAAACAAAGTCACTATCAATCTATAAACAATTACAAACCCTAAGACTTTTGAGTACCATTATCCATAAATCAGAAAATATCGAATAGTGATTTACTCCGGAAGGCTGACCTACAAAAGTACACCAACAGCATGGAAAGAAATTGTCCCGGAGGTCATAAAAGAACTCAGAGACGTTTAAAGCTATGGTGACATAGGCTGTTGTTTGGTTCAGGGGACGGTTCCTCTGTCACACAACACCAGATTGGTTAGGATAAATAAATTAATTCATGATTTAAAATCAGTTTTCTGTAATTAGAAAAACAGTTATCTCAGGCGTTAGAGTTTAATTGGTTTTTTGGAACATATAAATGTGGCATTTTTTCATGGCAGTAGACAAAAATATACATTAAAAACAATTTATTACACCACAAACACTTGCTATACGCAAACAAAAATTGCAGTTCTATTAAAATAAAATGTACATACTCATTCAGTTCTGTTCTTTTAGTTTGCTGCTCTCTTCGGACTTCATTTCTCTGCCCCTCAAGCCTCATCTTTGTCAGCCTCTTTTTTTCCCGTTCCGTCCTGTCTGCCTGAATCACGTCCTGACCTCAGCTCACAATCGCAAGACATCCATCTCTTTCTCCTAGATTGTCCCTCTTTCTTTTGTTTCTTGTTTGCCAAAGCATGCCTAAGTGACTCAAAGCAGCCAAGAAAATGAGTATGAAATTGCTTACTTGATGAAACAATTTGATGGAGCAGAGTCATGATTCCAGGGCATATCACTTAACTTCCTGAGCCTATTTCTGCAAAATCTGGCCCAACATAGCTCAGAGCTTATTATCTGGCTCTTGACGTGCCCCTCAGAGTAGCAGTACAGGGCAGACAAGCGTTGCACACCTGGTAAACAAGCTCTCTTCGCTGCCACACAGATTGCAACCACACATAGAGCTCATAAGCAACCCGGCAGCGGAATGGCCATAACACAAGCATTTCCTGATTTGTTTAGTTTTTATTCCCCTTTTTTGTAACCCCAGTCAGAATTACAACATCAGCTCTCCGTGAATCTATTCGTCCTGATACATCTTTGCTTTGGGCATCACTCCTATGCTCATATCTTCTTTTTATGTTTCCTCCCTCTGTCTCTAAACTTTCATCATCCAGTTTTTTCTTTCTTTTTTCCTCAGATCAGTTTCATATCACCTAAAATAAAGACAAATCCATTTCACCAAATGTAATTTTCAGCTGGTGGAAGTTGAACCACAGACCATCATGTTTTATGGATGTACTGTATACTAAAGGCACAACAACAACAAAAAATCAGACAAAAACAATTACATTTATGGATACGTTTGGTAATTGACCGCATCCTGTTTCAATTTAACATTGTGCATCCTGCCTGGGGGTTTCCAGACTTCCTGTGTAGTTTGACTGATTGTAGAGATAATGTTTTACTTTAAAGAAAGATAATATGTCACTAATTTATGGTTATGCTTAGATATTAATTTAAAAAAAGGAAGTAAGGGTGCAGTATTTGAAGAAAGATGAGAACTGAAGGGTTTTGTGCTTAATGTGGAGGTTTGTTCTGCCCTCTGTTGGTAAAAATATAAACCCACATTCCTGCTGTGGAGGTCGTCATATTGCCTTTCTGACAGGCATCTTACAGTAGCTCAGAGAGCAAATTATTCATTCACAGTCAAAGGTTTACCAATCTACTTTAGTAAACTGATGCCATATAATCTGCTCCATAAATTGGTCATAACTCATCCACACTTTATTTATTTGCCATTACATAAAGAACACCCAAATATGCCCAAGTTTTAAACATTTTTACACTCAACACCCATATTTTCATACATATTTTATTAAAATTGTTTGTAATAGGCTACACAAAGTAGTACATTGGGGTGAAGTGTCGAGAAAATGTTAAATGATTTTTTATAAATATCTTACAAATATAATCTGGAAACGGGTGTTTCCAGTTATATTTCTACATAAAGAAAAACTTTAATTTTTTCCCTTGTTTCTTGTTTTCAACGAAAGAAAAATAAAACTGGTTCAGTCAAATTGGATGAGGAACATCTGTGATTAGCAGTTTCTAAGTTTGCCCCACTAATTTGTTGTTAGACATAAGTCCGAACTTTGACTGGACCATACTAACAAATGGAAATACTTTGACTAATGCCATTCCATTGCATCTCTGGCCAATAGAATGGCTAAGGTAAAATTAACCTTAGCTTTGCTTGGTGTAATTTAAAGTTTATTTTCAACAACATTTTTTTTTTTTGTTTTTTGTTAAAAAAAAATAATGCTAAGTTAAAATTTATTTACATTGTTTTGGTTTCCCCACTTAAAAAGACAGTTGATACTTAGCTTAGCATGAATGGTATATTATTCCAAACCAGCAGCTGAAAGCTAAATTGTCTATGTTATGGTCCTAGCTTAATTTCGATTTGACTGCTGGAGTTTGTGTTAATGCTGTTAACCTGTTTGGATGATTCATTTTTAACACATTAGCACACATGAGGTCATGAAATAATGAGCTCATAAATTGCTAGTGTCTGCAATTACTGAAGTGTAAACATATTTGACTTTGTGCAACATGTTATCAATTCTAACATGTTGCAGTTCTAACATAGTGACAGCATCATGCAGCTTATCTTTTTTCCTTTATGCTGTGGTAATCAGGCTGCCTCTCTGACTTGCAGTTAAATGTCTTTTATCCTTTTCAGCCTCTGACCATCTTCCAGCGATCCCTCACCACTATGCAGATCCAGATCCACGGTCTTCTACAGTTTGCGGTGCCCCTGTTTCCCACCGCTGAGGTACTGCTGTTAAATTGCTTGATCTGTTTTATCAGAGACTTGTTCCTATTTAAATGACTGTGTTGACATTTTCAACAACATTGTCTCTCCACACAGAGGGATTTACTAGGTATCCAGCATTTGCTCAACTCCTCTGAGGCAAGCCTGCACCAGCTAACGGCTCTGCTGGACTGCAGGGGGCTCAACAAGGTTTGTTCACCACAGTCTAATTGGCAACACAGTATTACAAAGTAGGCCAGCTTAGAAATAAGTGGCAAAACAGGATTTGAGCATAGAATGAATGTGGACCCTGAATAGCACAGAGAACAACAAAAGAAAAATCTCTTTATTTTTTCTTTTCAGATAATGTTCTTGAAACTTTTTAAAGTTCTTTTTATTTCCTTTTGTGTTTTATTTAAACCTATGGTTTAGGACTGTGATTTACAGCCATAAACATCAGCTTTATCATTACTATGTTATGCAGTGATATGTTTTCCCTGAGACAAGCGAGCACATTGACTGTGATTGCTTTTCTGCTGGGAATTCAAACATGGTCATGGGAAACTGCTCGTCATTGGCTGATCTTCCTGCTCTCTATTTGACCTCTTTAGGACTACCTGGATGCAATAGTGGGGGTGTGCTATGATGGTGTGGAGGGTGTGCTATACCTCTGCCTCTTCTCTATCCTTGCTGCCTGTGCCTTTACTGTCATGCTTTGCGCCATTCCCAGGGCACTGAGACAAATCGCCAGCAGGTCAGTTTGTTCTCAGGCTCACCTCACTGCCATGAATGCCCCTTGTCTGAACATTCAGCACATATTTCTGTGGCATTGAACATTTATTTTTTGCTCAGATAAGGAGATATTTTACAGCAGTTGCAAATTCTGCTATTAAGCCGGAAGGTTTGTTTCTCTGTTTTCCTTTTTTGTTTGTTTTGATGTGTAGAGAACGAGATTATGATGACATAGACGAGGAGGACCCTTTCAATCCACGGGCCAGGAGGATAGGCTCTCAGAACCCCAACCACACTAACATGCACAGCTTCTGCAGCTTTAGCAGCAGCATGGGCAGCCAAAACAGCCTGCACCCGCCCGCACCGACCGTCTCCAACCCCCCCATGTCTGAATACATGTGAGTGGGAGAAAATGTAGCTTTGTTCGTTGTAGGAGTTCACTTCTTTAATCATCTTAGTTGTTTTATGCAATCTTTCTTTGTTGTTTTTGCAGGAACCAGGCAGCTCTCTTTGGTGGAAATCCGCGGTATGAGAATGTGCCTCTGATTGGACGAGGCTCCCCACCTCCCTCGGTGTGTTGGGTCCCAGAGACCAAGTCTTTTATATAATGTTATATCCCTAGAAGCACATCACTCACTGACTCAGACTTTATTTGTAAAATTGTCTTTCACAACATTAAAATAACAAAGAACATATAATTTAATTTTTTCACGTAATATTTAAGGCCTCTGCATTTATTTTATCCCTGGTTAAAAAATGGAAAAAATCTTTATTTAAATTAATTTCATTTTGCAGCAATAGAAGCTATTATTTTAGCTAGTTTACTTTTTAATTAAGTTGTACTAGATAATTAAAGGTGTAAAGAAATTCTGTGATTTATTATTTATCTTAGTTTCAACAACCTGGTAGTTTAACAGCAGTGTGTAGACCTTTTACATCCAGCGTAATTGTATGTGGTGAGATACCGAACCTTTCCATGTTGTCAACAACTTACAGTTTTGCTGACTTACAGGGAGGAGAATGAATATAGTTAATATTTAATGTGAACATACCATCATTTAACCTCTCTCAGGACCTTTTTTCAAGAGAAAGTGATGCAGGACTTTAATTCTTTAGTTGTCTCTGAACATTTTCCTCCTCACCGATTTATTTCACACACTGCTGGGCTAGTTTTCCCCTGTTACATCAAAGGGATAAAAATAGGAACGTTTTGAATTAAAGTTTCATTAGGCGCTGCCTCCTTAAAAACATCCTGAAGCCAGGTATACTTGGCTACAATCATAAGTGCATTTTAGATCAACTTCCATTAAAAACAAATACATTTTCACACAACAATCATACTATTTATATGCTTTTTTACATTATATTTTCAGCAAGACATCAAACGGAATATGCAATGTTCTCTGCCTAATTATTTGTTTCCTAATTAACACCAGTAAATAATACACTTTTAGATTTTCCCCCATGACTATAACTGTGCAGAACCATGCAGTCGTCTTCAGCTAACTGCTTCTTTTATATACTTTTTTTCTGCGTTTGTTTGTCATATGTGTGTGTTTGTATTTTTCATTTCTATATCCCCTCTTTCTTTTATCAACTTTTGGAGATTTACTCTCAGCCGTATAGAAATCCAGTAAGTCTTTTTCTTCTTCTCCTCAGGATTACCTCCTTCCCACTTCCTTTGTTGTACAGTGTCTTCACTTCTGTATCACTTCATACCACTTTGGTTCCCTGTGCAGTTTTTCCTGTTTGGCATGGCTTTCAAACCTCACTACTTGTCCTCATTCCAGATGACTTCTCCTTTCACCTAGAGCAGCGTTATGTCTCCCCCTGGTGTTCTCAGGGTGGTAGCTTCAACACTGCATGAAGTCTTGATTCAGTCACTGTACTCTGCAACTTGAGATGAGCAAGCAGGCAGATGCATCTCAATAAATTAGTATATCGGCAAAAAGGTTATTTATTTTAATAATATAATTAAAAATCTTGAACTCATTTAGATTTATTACATAGAGAGGTGAAAAATAAAATATATACACTAAAAAATGTTTTCGTAAAATATAAAAATGAGCATACTATAAACTGATTCTGCATTGTACAAGAAATGTACTAAATGCAAAGTCTGTTTTGTTCTTGTTTCTCACAGTGATACTGTTGTTAATAAACCAGATATTGGCACTTTTAGAGTGAAATACTACTGGAAAGGTGGAAACCAGCATCCTCATAAAGCTTGCCAGCAGAGCCCAGCATGAAGTGTTGTAATATTTCCTGGTAGATGATGGCACTGATGTTGGGGTAGATAAAATACAATGAACCAAAAGCAGCAGATGGCAACACAAATCATCACCAGCATTAATCTGTATCTCAACTAACTTGGATTCTGTGGATCTTTGCTTTTCCTCCCAATTCTGCTGCATTGTATTCCAAGTGAAGTGAAAAATCTACTTTAATCGGAAAAGACATTTTTCCTCCCACTCAACTTTTCATTAATATTTTTAGTTCCACTACTTTGACAACTGCCAACTTCATCATCAATTAAAGTTTGTGGCTTCCCCTTATTGTTCGGGGAACCAAACTACTATTGAACAACTGTAAAGTCATCAGTCATCACCATGATTGTGTCAGGCATAACATAAATCTTTATGAGTTTTACTTTTTTAAATTAAAAACTGAAATTTAGTAACCTTTTGAAGCTAATCAAATTTATTGAGAAGCACCTGGACAAACATAATTTAGTTATTTTAATGAGTATTTTCATTGAGCAGAAATTAGGTTTGTTGGAGTAACTATTAGGAATGAGTCAAAGGCATATTCCACTGAAAATGCTATCTATTGCTGACTTTGTGGATATAAAGTTTCTTTTGTTGAGGATAGCAAATAACTGTTGCTATTTTCTGCCTAGAAGAATTAAAGGTTATGTTCTAGCAGAGACAAATATACAATTGCTAGGAAACATTTGCAAAGGACTAAGCATTGCAAAAGATAGATTTTCAGTGGACCACTTCTTCATGTCTCTTTCCTTCTTTATTTGTTCCTCTCTGATGACTTGCCCTGCTCTAAGCGTTCATGTAAAATATTTCTGTATATGTCTGTGTTTGTCTTTCCTCCACAGTACTCACCTACGATGAGGGCCACTTATCTCTCCATGACTGAAGAGCAGAGCAGACACTTTGGAAGCGACTTCCAAGCCTAGGCTTCTGTCTGACATCTGCAAGGAGGGAGCCCGCAAAAGAGCAGGAAGCAGCTGTTGGATGCATCACAGAGGACAAACTTCAACGTCTCTTCAGTCCAGAACTCCGGGCGACCTGTGAGGTTTCAGGCCAAAAGAAAAAAATAATAAAAGCCAGTGCTGTTCTTCATTACAGTGCCTTTCAAAAGTCGTCATGCCACTTGATCTTTTGCATGTACGTTTTGCACTACAAACAAAAGATTTAATATATCTCATTGGGATTTTTTTTGTAATAGACCAACACAAATTGTGACTCATTGGGAAGTAGAGTAAAAATACAAAATGTGCAAAGTGTGGCTTGCACTTGCATTCAACCCACTAAGGTAGCTTTTTCCTGCAATTACAGTTGCAAGTTTTTGGTTTGTGAAGAAGATTCAACTCTTACAGATTTCTTCAACAATGGCTTCCTCTCCCCACTCTTCCATAAAGACTCATTTATGAGGTTCATAAATCTTAGGTGACATGTTAACAGTTTCTTGAACCCAAGCTGTGGATGTCTGCAACTCAGAGTGATGCTCTTCTAGATCGGTTTGTAGTTGCGTGATATTCCTTTCCTTTTCACACGGCTGCAGGTGACTTTTAAAAGCAACTGATTGCCCTAGGTTTTATTTAGGGGTATCAAAAACAAACAAGGCTAAAAACTGATGCACACCAAACTTATTTATATTTTCTTCTTTATTCATTTATTTTTATTTTATTCAACTTCTAAAATTGTGTATCAATTTGCCTCCACTTCTTGACAACACAGTATTGGTCTATGACATTAAAAAAAAAACAATCATTACATTGAAGCTTTTGGTTGTAACAAGATTTGCAGAAGTTCAGTCAGTATGAGGACATTTGCTAGGCACTGTATTTCAAGGTCCAACCTTTCACATGTTTGAAGATCTTTCTTAACATTGCATTAGCTGTTCTGTAATTGTTCTTTGGTTCACTTGATATCTAACGAGAAGTTCAGAAACATCTTGAAAGACCAGATTAGATACTTTTCAAATGAAGATTCTTCTCGTCGCTCTGCGAAGCTTTTTTTCTGACTTCTCACAGCTAACATCTGGATATTTAAAGATTAACTCATAAAAGTAAAATCTGAAAAAACGAAAGATTTTATCTCCTGATATGCCACAGAGTTGAAAGTTGTTAAGCACAAACCCAGCACTGAAGGCACACTGCAGGAGGTAATGGTGAAGAGCATTTTTTTTTTTTTTTACATTCTTACACAAACAAGCTTTACGTTCCAGAAACCGAAAAACTACCTTTAGACCTTCGCTTTTGTATATAATGTGTAAAATAACATGCTATTCTTTTTTTATTTAGAGTTCTTTAAATTGTGTGCCATTTTTATATATTTTTTCTAATTTTTGTGGCAATATCACACAAGATCACCCTTTTTTCTGTGGTCTAAAACGTCATTAATTTTTATTGTGCATATCTAATCCAACCAATGCAGATCATAGTCAGGTAAGCAGTGCTGTTCTGACTATGGTTATTAAAAAAACTGTTTTTTCCCCCCCTTTAAATCCAGTCATTCAAACAGCACAATTTTATTGACTAATTTTTTGTAAGAATTTAATACAGGCAGTGTTGATTAATAGTATTTTTTGTAGCATGTTACACTGTAAAGGCACTGAATGCGGTGCTTAATTTTGTGTCCCAAAACATGAAGTCTAATTGTGAGTTGAATAAACCAGTTTGAGTACAATGAGTGATGAGTCTTTGTTTTGCTGTTGGATGAATAAAAACAACAACAAAAATAAAACACAAGTAGAAACAAAAATATATTGCAATGTAAACAAAATATCTAAGAATTAAGGAGAATAGGTTAACCAACAGAAATCTCTCCTGGACTTTCATGGTCTAGGATGTCAGAACATCGAGGACTGATGAATGAGATTTATTAGATACTAGAGCGAAACAATATGTCTCTCATTGTACTGGAAATGTCGCCTAGGTCAGACTGACATTGCATATGTATGGTAGGGACCCAGGCAGATGATTCACACAGTTATGTAGGGCTCTGAGGTCCTGCAGCCTTGCTGTGATTCAGTCTCTGCATCTGACTGAGTTTGCTCTTCAGCTTTTTCCTGGTGAATATTCAGTATTTAACATAGACTAACAACTAGTTGCTTATGTTTTATGAAGTTAATTTAAAAGGAGTCCAAAATAATTTGAGTAAATGTTTTTTTCATGGGTCATATATTTTTCACTTGGACTGGCCGTCTGTTAGGTTGAAACTAATCTGCACTGTGCATTTTCTTCCATCCAGCAGATGTCAGTGTAGTGTTGCTAAAGTATTACTATTAATCTTACCAGGTGTGGAACCCTCCTTTTAACATAGCACAATAAAACCCTGAAATAGTCGGATGTTGGGGAAAAAAACAAAACACTTCTTCATCAGGTGGGGCTCTATTTTTGTTTCGCTTTGTTGGTTAAACACTAAATTCTGAATTAATTAATTCAACAAGTTATATTATGATATTATAATGTAATGTTATTCTGCGCATTCTTCAGACATTTATGGCAAAGCTTTTGGGTGAAGAGTTGCATAATCGGCAAATTGTGGGTTGATTCCATCTTTCACCATGCACTGATGTGACCCTGGGGAAATGATGTGACCCTGTGTGTGTATGTGAATGAGAGTCAAGAGTGAAAGCTCTTTGAGTGGTCAGTAAACTAAGAAATTGTTGCATAAGTTCAGCCCATTTAAACACTATTCCGGCAGGAACAGTAACAGTTATAATTGAATCATGAACACCATGTGGCCGGCAGTGCTGTAGATGTTGTGTCACCTCCTGGATAAGTTGTTGTTGATGCACACTTACAGTCATTTTAGTAGGCACAAAGTTCAACAACATTCTCATGTTTTCTCCATTTGTGGAAAATGGCACTTACTGTGATTCACTGGAGTCCCATAGGCTAAGAAATTGCTTTGTAATCCTCTCCAGAATTCATTTATTTTTGTCCATCTTGAGATTAGAATATTATTTATTTTTTTCTTCAATGAGTCTACTTCCATTTGTCAGGAATGCTCCATTTACTGTAGATGTTTTTTTTTTGATTCAGGTCTACTTGTGGCTATTGCAGGAGTTTGCAACCATTTTAATCAAAAAAAAAAAAAGAGTAGTTTTCTCTTCACATTCTCTCTTATAATTATGATTCAGTATCTTATAATTATGACCTGGGGTGTAATAATTATGAGATATATGAGCTTATATAATGAACAAGTAATTTTGTTTTTACTTTGATCTGACAAAATATCGGACTGTTTTATTTTACAATCGGAAGTGTGTTACTATTGTTTACAGTAGCCGTAGCTGCCTTGATAACGCCTGCGCCGCAGGTCTCCAGGGACGACACGCACGTACGCAAAAGAAACAAACGCGCACATACAGAAACCCAGCAGCAGAAGGCAGGCAGCGGAGAGGAGGGGAGTGAAGCCGGTGGAAGTGCTGCTATGGTTACCTGACTCATTCTTCTTTTCGACAGGAGGGAGATGATTTTTTTCCCCCCTCTCCTGCGTTTCCAAGCTGCTGCGCAGAAATCCAACATTCACGAGAAGAAGTGGGAGCGTCGACTTACTTTAACAAACACAGAGGAGGATAGAGCGCTTGTTTGGGGAAAAAAGTAACGACCAAGCATTGTTAGGTTGGTGGCTACGCGTGTAAAAAGTGTATGGAGACTGTTAGGGGTAATTAGAAAGCAGAAGCCATTAGTCAGAGAGTCTCTAAGAGTGTGGTGCTTGAGTGTGTTAGGGGAAGGTGGCATGCAGGTGCCCGCACCGCAGAACGAGATGGCCCAGTGCTGCGTCCGGTGTTAAAGCTGTTCCCCTCACCTGGAACCGAAGCGAACATGAAGGACACGGGGGAATCAAAGGACCAACAACTAACTGTAAGTTTAAAAATCTCTTTAAACTTAGTTTTTTTTTTTTACAAGTTACTATATGTTCATAACAATTACGAATTAGGCCTAAATATTTCCTGTTTCATTGACATCTTTAATAATTCTAGTGTAGCTTTTGTTGTACGAATACTTGAATTGAGTGATGCATATGTAATTGTCATCTTATTAGACATTTGTTTGACTATATTAAACGGTGAATTGCACAGGTAGGCATACCTTTTGAATATATATATAAAACCATAAACAAAATGTATTATATTATGAATTCTGAAAAGTATGGCGTTCAGTTCTATTCCACTTTATTGAGGTAAAATGGTGTGTAAATACCATTGCAAGATGTTCAAGTCTTGTCATAGAATAATATTTTGATTTTTCTTTGACTAGACTATATTAACACATGAATATAGTTTAAACTAAACTAAACTATTCCATTGTTGCTCTGGCTGTATGTTTAGATTTGTTGTTCTGCTTACACTTCTGCCCCAGTTGCAAATGTGTTGCAGCCTCTTGTGGGTTTTCTCCCCAGATTGTCTTATATTTAGCTCCATATATCTACCAATCAACTCTGCTAAAGAAATGAAGCAACACACCATGGGCTGTCACCACATGTTTTTCTGTTGGCATCGTTTATTCAAGGTTATGAACATTGTTAGTTGTGATCCACATGCAGTGCTTCACATGTCTTTTCTACCTTCAGACATGTTTACTGTGTACCCTGCAAAGTTGTGGATGATATCAAATGGGGCTGGTTATGGTTTTCTATTACAAAATATATATTTTACTTGCCACTCATTGATGAAGTGAAAAAATAACCCTGCATTAAGCTTCTCCATAGCATTATCCCTGACTTATTTGATGTGTTCCTTGGTCTTCTCGCTAATCTGGACTCTATTTACTAATCAAGTAACCTGTAAAGGCAATTTGTTGCAATTTTTTAAATATTGTTTTTAATATGAGTGTCAAGAAGGTTATATGGACTTCCCAATTTCAGATTTTTATTGGCAAGAATCTTTGAAAACTATTTATTTTTTCTTCCTTTTTGAGTCGGCCACTCACATAAAATCCCAATAACTGACATTGAGGTGGTGTCTGTAACATAATAAACACCACCTATGAAAACAAACTAACAATTTACATTACAGACATGATGAAAGTAAGGTACATGCGGCCACTGTGTATTTTTTCTATTTTTCCCCTGTTGTTTCTCATTATACCTCCCAATGTCATCCACTGTTGCTATTATTTCTTCAATTTCCACTCTCTCTGCTTGTGCTGTGTTCTGCAGTGCACACCTGAATTATTGAGGTGGCTGTTTCAGCTGCCTGGTCTCTCTTGTCCAGCATGTAATAAAGCTTCCACAATGTGCTGATGGAGAAAAAGCCATAGTATGACCATCTGGTGTCTTGGTCAATATGAGATATACTAGTCTTATTGGCGTTATTATAAGACATATTGCAGCACAAATGCAGCGCATTTCTTACCCTGAGATGACTTATCGACAAAAAGTCTGATTTTATCTCCTCCACTAATTCTCTAAGACTAATTTGCAATGCATTTGGATTGCACAAAATATCAGATTGTAGTAGTTGCTGTAATATTATTGTCTGAAATAATGCAAACACATATGATTGCTTGCATGCGACAATCGGCTGGCTATACCATTTACATTTGTGTTGAGCGCCATTTGTTTATTTAGCCAGTTGGATGGACATCCACTGTCCTCCCCTGATCCAGAGCTTGTTGAACAGAATCAAGTTTCCTTAAAATCATTCAGGCTTAGGATGCAGTACTTGTAATTCTACAATTCTCTCAGTAAATAGTTTCGCATCTGCCTAATTTAGTATTCATATTAGTGTTCATAGCTACAATCTATAGGTTGTATAGATTGTAGCTATACAGTCTACAGCTGCAGTGCTGTGTTTAATTTGAAAGTACATTCTTATCACATTAAGCCACATCCACTTACTCAAGCACAGCACCTCCTAATCTGTCAGATTAGGAATTGCTGTAAGCCTGTTGGTTAATTATAACAGATAACCTGCCAGTGTATTCATTGTTTTCATATCTTGCCACCTTACAACTGGAAATGTCAATATTTTTTATTTGGATTTTATATGATAACATGTAGGATATAATTGTGGAATTATAGAAATTACTATTTTTGACTAAAAACATAAAAGGTTTTCTCTTTACTCTGATATTCCTAAGTAAAATCCCAAGTACTTGGAATCAACAGGGTTGATCCCATGATTTATACATTTCATGGAGCAGTGTTCAAATGTTCATCAATAATGTAGAGAAAATTGCACAACTGCAAACTTTGACCTGACCTGACAGAAGTACAGCCTAAAGGTTCATGGTAACTCCAAAAGAGCTGTAAGGATCTACAAGTCTGGTGGGAGAATCTGCAGATTCACCAACTGCTTTTATGGAAGAGCACTCTGAGAAAACCATTGTTGAAAGCCAGCCATGTGAAGCTAATTTGGCAGTTTGCCACAAGACACATTGGAGCCATGGCAACCATGTGGAAGAAGGTACTCTGGCCAGATAAGAGCAAATTGGACTTTTTTGCCATGTGCAATGCTACATGTGAAAAAGACATAGCATTCTACATTTTTCTTGAGTACATAATCTCCAGTAAGAAGTGTGATGGTTGCAGTATCATAGTGTGGGGATGCTTTTCTTGTGCTGAAACTGGGACTGGTCAGATTATTGTTTGGAAGCCAGATAGACCCAAATACAAGACAAGAAGAAAACATTTTGGCTGAAAAAAGAGTTGAGGCTTTTTGCTTTGTTTGCAGTAACTTATCTTCTAGCAAGACAACAACCAAAACACAGAGCCAAAGTTTCAAACGAATTGGTCAAACCATATTCATGTAAGAATGGTCCAGTCAAAGTACAAACCTAAATCCTATGGAGAATCTTGCAACTGCAGTCAAAGATGGTTTTGAACAAGAATCATCTAAGGAAGCTGAACAAATCCATTATAAAAAACTCCTACAAAATAGGCAGAGTTTGAACGAACAGAAAAAAAGCAAGCATCAAGAGCAATTTATTATGAACCATGCTTTAGTGTGTGTATTTTATCTGTGTTGACATAGATGATTTTAGATCATCGTCTGCTCCTTTATTGTGTGGAGTACCGCAGGGCTCGATACTTGGACCTCTTTTGTTTTCTTTATATTTGCTTCCCCTTGGGTCAATATTTAGGAAACATAATATTGCTTTTCATTGCTATGCGGATGATACACAAATTTATGTGCCCCTCAATCGTAAGGGAGTCAATACAGTACCAATTTTAATGGAGTGCCTTGATGACATAAAAACTTGGATGGCTCTGAATTTTTTGAATTTTAATGAAAGAAAGACGGAAGTTATTATTTTTGACCCTGGTACTACCTGCAAGTCCACTCCTGTGGATTTGGGTCCGCTATCACATTACGTAAAGCCATTTGTTACAAATTTGGGCTTTGTAATGGACGCAAATTTTAAGTTGGATAAACAAATCAGTGCCGTTGTGAAAACGAGCTTTTTCCATTTGAGGCGGCTTGCTAAGATTAGGAATATGGTACCAGTGGATTATTTTGAAATATTAATCCATGCTTTTATTACAACACGACTGGATTACTGTAACTCCTTATATGTGGGTGTCAGCCAGTCTTCTTTGTCCCGTCTTCAGCTGGTCCAGAATGCGGCTGCTCGGCTCTTAACTGGATCGCGGAAGAGAGAACATGTTACCCCGATTTTATATTCTCTGCACTGGCTGCCAGTACATTTCAGAGTGCATTTTAAGATTCTTTTATTTGTATTTAAATCTTTAAATGGCCTTGCTCCCTCCTATCTCTCTGAGCTGCTACATATACACTGTCCTCCTCGAGCTCTTAGATCAGCGAGCCAAATGAACCTGGAGGTGCCGAGGACTTCCAGGAGGCAGAGAGGAGACAGGGCGTTTGCTGTTGCAGCTCCCAAACTTTGAAATTCTTTACCTATGTTGGTAAAACAGGCCCCCTCTTTAGCAATTTTTAAATCTGCTCTTAAGACTTACCTTTTTCGGTTGGCCTTTGATTCGGTTTGAGATGCTGCTTTTCTGTATTTATCTGGGTATGTTTATGTATTATATAGAGTGTTTTACGTCACTGCATTGTTGGTTTTGATGTGTTTTAATTTTGTTTTTATTTGTTTAATTTTGTGATTGTACAGCACTTTGGTCAGTGGTACTGTTTTAAAGTGCTATATAAATAAACTTGCCTTGCCTTGCCTTGCCTATTTTGTTAAGGATATATTCCTAGAATTTGAGTAAATACTGTAAATATTTCATAAAGCTTTTTTAAACGGCCTGAAAAATGTCTACCTTTAGTTTCTTTGACATGTTGTGTGTCATGCTTTCACTATAAATAGAATTTTGAATGTGGCTATTAAGTTCTCAGCAACTCTTAGTGTGAAATTTAAAATTTGTACTTTATCTTGTCTATTTTTCTAAGAAAAACCACCCTTGCCATATTCAAAAATATTCTTTGGAAACGAGAAGTTGTGTTTGAGTGATGGTTCACGTTTATTACTTGCTTATTAGGTCTCGGCCTGGTAAATTGGATCTCGCTGTGTCCATGAAATTCAAGGATAACTGAATTCATATTGCTTGCCACAGGTTGCCTTGAGGATTCGACCCCTGAGTGATGCGGAGCAAGAGGAGGGGGCGACCATTGTGGCCCACAGAGTGGACGACCAGGTGAGATGGCCATCATTTATTCTTATCTCTTTGTGCTTGTGTGGCTGATGGGGTTGGTGTGCGTTTACGTGGGAGAAAGCTCTTCTTTTTTGTCTCCTCCGCATCCCTTCTGCATGTCATGAGCCTACAGAGATAAGATATCTGTAGGGACCTGGCTAAAGCCAGGCAGCTCCTTTTGAAACTTTGTAAAGCTCAAATGTCACATTTGTTTTGTAAGTGAACGCAGACGCGAGAGTGACCTTTCAAGCTATGTCAGAGAAAAATAATCCATAAGCAAACATCTAAATGTGTCACCACTCTGAATGGCTTTGGGTAACTTATATCAGCAACGAAGAGGCTATACACTATACTCAATCAGAATTTCAAAAATAAAATCTAACAGAAAAAGCTAGGGCAGCAGAAGCAAAAAAGCAAAGTCAATCAATATTACAAATAAAAGCTAGCTTCTTATAAAAAAAACAAAAAAACATCAAACTTCAGAGCCGAATCTTCTAACAGCTGCGTATGTGCTTCTTTTTCCTCCAACACAGTTTAAGGTTGATTTCTCCCTTTACAAGTTAAAGTTTTTTTTTTGAAAGGACACATGTTTTATGGAAAAATTATAAAACATTATTTGTTTAAAGAAAAAAACAACAAAAGTGTCAGTTTGAACCTTCAATTCATGTCCTCTTTTAATACTTTTCATATGTAATATTATGAACTGGGTCCAAAAAGCCCTCTAACATGGTTGAAATGGCTCTTTTCAGTGGTCTAAAAAGCCAGGTACAGAATTAACAAAAATTGTGAAATGGTGAGCAGGCAAAATGACTTTCCAGTTTCTATCATAACAATGCTTTTTTGCTCATCTTTCTTATAAAGGTGTTAATGACTGTCTGCTTGATAGCTCTCAAGTTAGCAATCTACCCCATGACCATACAGATCATATCATTTCTGTATTACATGTTCTTTTTTCAATGGTCGTGTAATATTCAGATTTTCTCTGAAACTGATTTTTTAAATTTTACTTGCATGAACTGAAAAAAACGTAAAACACTGTGTTAAAAATCCATATAATTTCACTTTTGGAATTGTGAATACTGAAATAAATGGACTTTTACTTATTTAATGATGTTGACATGTATATGAGCACAAAGCATACTTACTGAGCATGTTACCTGTGATCTTGGACAAATATGCCATATGTTCAGACTCCATGAGGACCCATATTCACCATTAGGTTTTACCTTCAGCCAGATCCCCTTGGGGACCTTTTAGCAGCATTTGGAATGATGATGAAGGTAGTGCAAATGCTAATGAAGATTTACACTGATAACGTGCAGAGGTGTTTCCTCACTCATTAAAACATTTCTGTGAGCACTAGTTACTATCAGTTTTTCTTAGCCAAATACAAAGCTGATATTATGAATTCCTCCCTGCTGGCTAAAGGGGGTTTATTATTTAAAATTAACCTTTATTAGCTTTATATCATGTTGTTAGGATATTCTCTCATTAAAAACATACTTGGAATGTTGCTTTGACTCTTTCATGCATGTCTGAGAAATTCTTGAATCTCCTGTGACAAACACTCAGGGTGCCTAAAAGGTTGCTTATACCAAGTGCCGCCTATTTACACAAAGCTAAAAGTACATTGTTGTGGTGACGTGATGGAGTGTCGGAAAGAGTAGGAACTTATTAAAGAAACAGAAGTCAATGTCAAGGTGCCAAACTTTTTTTGGTTATGTTTATTCTATGAAGCGTTTTTATAGCAATAAAATGTAACGTCCTTACTTGATCATGCTATAAAATGGTACCATGTGCCTGGAAAATACATAATATCCCTTTTTCAGGAAAAGTGCCATGTGTGGAGTGGAAGGGTGCCGGTGGTGTGATGATCAGTTTTTACTCTTATTTTTAAGACAAGGCTGGAAACCAATTCTCAAAAGAGATAATCTGTTTGGCTGAGATTTGACTTGTTTGTTAGGTGTAATTCAATTATACCTGCACTTACCTACGACATCAGCACTTCTGCCTGCCATGACATCACGATAACAGGCTTGGACTCAGGGGATTAGAGCATAACAACAAGGTTGTAGCCATGGTGCTGACAACCATCCCAACACCCCCACCCATTCACCGCATATTACAGGGCCTTGTTATTGTATTTAGCTCAAGCAACCACATCTTCGAAAAAAAAGGGCTGTCCTCTGTTACCTGTGCAACATGCTGCAGGGTTGATTCTCTTCCCAAACAACACAGTCCATATTATAAAGAGACATTTGCATACAATGTATAAACAAATCTTGTTGCTATTTTTATCTCTCACTGTCTGATATTAACTCAAGACTAAGTCTTTTGCTATGTTAGGTCAGTTAGGATAACTAAATAAAATAATTTTTGCTTGTTATAAAAAAGTCTATCGATTTATGTGTATTTTCTTGCTATTTGGAAGAATTGCCTCCTGAATGGTGTAACTGAACCAGGTTTGTAGGGCACCTTCCTCACACACACATTTTCTCCTCGGCCCCAACAATGTTTAATGAGACTGCAATTAAGGCTTTGTCACTTCACTAAATTGAGTTTATCTTAAAAGCGCTTTGTAGCTAATTTGTGTAATGGTTGGGATTATTGTCCATTTAAAGGACCCTTTTCTGACAAAGCTTTAACATCCTGACTGATGTCTTGAGTTGTTGCTCCATATATTGGCAAAATGTTCTTTTCTTGTGACGTCATCTACTTTTAAAATGCAACGGTCCACTTTGCAGTTAAATGCCCACAAACATGATGCTGCCCTGTTCGTACTTCGCCGTTGAAATGATGTTTAAAGAGGCCAAACATTCACTAAGCATTTTAGTTTTTTCAGACAAGACATTGCTTGAAAAACCGATGAGAAATCTTTGGAGGAATGGCAACTTCTAGATAACCTTTGTGAATAACGATATTCTCATAGCATCTTCAGCCAGTCAGCATCTTCACAAGGTCTTGTTCTGGGGTCGATTCACACATTTCACAGACAGACATGTTTATCTCTGGGAGGTAGAAACCCTTTCCTGAATAGTGTAATGGTTTGGCATTCCCAGGATTTATATTTCAGGATAATTGTTTAAACAGATAGCTATGGCTCCTTCAGGTGTTTGCATACTGTACCCAAAGGTGATCTACTTGTGGAGGTCGATAATTCTTCTCCTGATATTTTGGCTTCTTTTCATTTCTTCTGTTTTTTTCTCCAAAATGTCACCCATTGAAGCATTATGTCTGAGGTGTTGCTTTAAGTGACGTCAACAGGTGGCCATCAATTTAACTAACTTATCAAAAGACATGACATTATGAAGCTAGCGCAATCAATTTCTCTAAAATCATTTATGTATCTGAAGCTAATAAAGCCATACGTTTTGTTTTTTTATTTTATATGTTTATTTAAAAAATGGAAAAAAATAATAATTTGGCAATCTTGACAAACTTAAAATGAGCTAAGTTTAGCCTAATTTAATTCCAGGGAGTGAGAAATTTTTTATGTATGCTTTTATGAATGTGTATGTAAATGTTTTTTTTCAAATGTTCCTCTCAAGAGCGTCTGACACTGACAGTCATGCTGAGTGGTCTCTGTTGTGTTATATCACGCCCAGTTTGGCACGTTCTTAGAGGATTAATGGAGCTTACAATGTGCACTTGTTATTGTGACAGGAGGACTTTTTTAATCAACAGGCTTACAGAAGCTGTCCTCACCTGAATGGAAGAAGGGGGGCACCAACATGAGCATTTATTGGGATTATACTATAACTAAAAGCTGAATCTGTTTACACCATCCTCTATCACATACTTTTGATGCATATCTAGATTGAAACACTTAAACATTACACCAAAACTACATATTTAGAAACATAAAATATTTTGTAGTAATTAAGTTGTTTGTGAGATAGTAGACACTCAAAGACCATATGGCCTGCGGGTTGCGCTCAGACAGATTAGCCGTGTTGCTGGCGGCTGACTTAGCTGCCTGAATGGGAGTAGCCATATCTAGCTGTACTGGCAGAAAGCAGACAACTTAAAGCTGGTTAAGTCTGCGGAGATGAGCTCATCGAAGAGATTTATCTCAGGTTAAGCCTTCTGCCACCTGCTCTTTTTCTCTCTGCGTCTTCCCCCACCAGACAGCCTCAAGGACTCATGCTGTTTTGTTTTTATCTGTCCTTATTTACCTCTCTGACACAATGAACTTGAGGTAGCAATACACTGATCAGGGTGTCTGGTAATTAGACATTAGAAAGACTGAAGACAGCCTGTTTGAGTTTTCTTTAAATTATAAGTAAAATGAATCCTTCATATTTCTTTCAAAACAACATTTTACATCAGTTTACCATAGTGGGCCAGAATCTGACACACTAAGAACAAGTGTGAATTGACCCTCTTATTGGTTTATGCTTAAGAACATTGTTAGCTTTGACTTTGAAGTCTCAAACAGTGTTTTCTTTTCTACCTTATTATAGAATGCCACGAGAAAAAGTGAGAGGTTGTAGTTAAGAGGCTAAAAGCTTCACTAAACTTAGGCTCTTAGAGATAAGGCTCGTCCCTCAACTCTGTGAACAAGAAACCTGAAACTGTTGATGTCTCACCAACAATTTATTTAAAATTACAAACACTAGTTTCAGGAATTGCATTTTTTTTGTTTGACTAATTTTTTTTAGTTTAATCTATTGTGGAATCCCAGTAGAATACATTAGTGAAAAAGTTAAAGGGTTATGAATACTTGTTAAGCAGTTCTGCCTGTAGGAAGCAGGTGGGAATGTCTTACGGTGATTCCTCGTTTTCATGTGGAAATGACATTTAAAAACTCTATTTCTTTTCACCTACACATTCTCAAACAACCAGCAAATTGCTAGAAAATTATAATTATTGCCATAATATAACCACAGATGAATGGGCTGGGATCAATACATGGCTAATGTACCTGTGTTAATTGTGCAACCTGGACTGCCAGGATAAAATGTCCGTTATTACCAGGTATTGATGGTAGCATGTTAGGTGCATAATTTAAAAGTAGCTCCGCTCTTGTCTGGTGTTGGATTTAAGTGCTTTATCACAACAAGAACAGATATTTTACGTAAGATCTTCCTTCATGTGGTCCATTGAAACAGGCAGGGTTATATGCATAGAGGCAGAGTGTTCAAGACCAATTCTGTTTCACAGCAAGGGTTTAAAAAATATGCAACATTTTGCAGTCTTGATTATGACATCCAGGGCACATTTTCCTCCTTTGTGAAGCACAAAACACCTTGTGCCAATGTAGAGTTGCAGAAAGTCTGAATGCATTGCTGTTGGTGAAAGGAGATTCAAATTGCCTTCTTCTTAGAACCTGTTTTGCAATTTGTCTCATTTAGAAGCTATTGTAAATTTGAGTCTTTCCACATTAACAATATCTAGTGTCTTGTACTGATTATGCAAGTGGAATCCAGTAAATTAAAATATCATATAAAGGTAAATTTACTTTTGGAATTATATTCAAAATGTATGTGAAACACACAACCATACATACAATTGCATCAACAAAATAAAGGCAGAAAATAATACATAGAAGGGCTGACCACAGTAAGCTGTGCAGGACTCTGTGCTTTTGTTTCTATTTATGTTTAAGGCACTTTTTTTTTTACTTTTGAAGTAAAAGCTTTAAAATTGGTTCACTGTTTTATTACTAGTGACAAACTTTTCCAAATCTGGGATTTTGTTTGGACATTATTCTAAATGATTAACACATTAGAAGTTACTTACTGTGTATTATGTCTGATTGTGAAACATGTTGAGGCACTTCTGGTGCAAAGACAGACATTTTACACCATTTCCACCTGTTCAACACTTCCGTATTTTGCTGTAGAGTCTATGTATCTGCACATGACCACATCAACTGCATACATGACATCTTTACTATTTCAATATAATTTGATAGTATATCAGCAGATGAGCTGTGACTTTAAAAAAGGCCTCTGTGGTACACAATTGCACTGCATTGAGCAGTTCTCATACTGAAAACTAACAGTTTGCTGTAAATTTTTTTAAAATAGGAACCAAGTCTCTGAAGACCTTTTGGCTTTTTCAGTTTATGTGAAAGAGCTTCATGATTTACTGCATGCAAAGCCTCTTTCAGGTCTAATAACACTGCAACGACCTTTGCATGAATTACTTCATCAATATGGTGTACCATGGAGCCAATGAGTCTTTTTCATATGACGTGTTAGGTAAGCCCACATTGCTTTTGAAGTGGCCTTCTGCTTACTTGCATAGTTGGAGCTGGTGCCTCTTCTCTTGCTGCTGACAATGCTCCAGAAATTGTCTTTGGGGTGTAAGTTAGTCCAGTTTTATTTATGATGGAATATGGACGAAGGTTTTGCACAAATGTACTTAGTCAGTCCAGTTTTATTTACATAATTATGAACATAATTTATTACCACCATTTAGTTACCCAATTTATTTAGTCCTCTGTTGGTAGAGAGTTCTGATTACAACAATACTCTTTTAGAAATCTGAGTATAACTAAGAGGGGGGAGCTTTTGTGTAGGGTGGTGTTTTTTTTTTACAAGACTATGTGTTTACATAGTGTTTACTGAATTAGAGAAGGAAAAGAAAAATACAAACAGCCTTGCTCTCTTTATAGTCCTAACCTCTTTACTCACATACTGTGCTATAATAAGGACAAGAAAGGGAGAGGTGCATTTTGATTGACAAATTTAGTTCAACTTTCTTCAAAAACTGGGTTAATTTGTTGACCCGGCTTACCTGTATGTCCCAGAAAGCAGATAATCTTTGTGTCCCTCTTGTCCTGTACTCAACCTCCTTGTTTTGACATTCTCTGCCTGAATCCTCAGGTCTCTGCACATCCCTCTAAGTCTCTTTTGGAAAAACAGCCACTGTGGGCACATTTGTCCCTGTTTGTGTGTCTTGCATGTGGTCCATCTCAGTGGCCTTCCTGCTTTAAAATGCTTGGTCTGGGGTAGAGGGCGAAGCATAGCAGCTTATTTTGGTGGCCTCTGAAGGACAATAGATACTTGAGTAGCCATGTTGTCACTCCTGATATACAACTAAAACCTTTTTGAGTCACAACAGCAGTTTTGATGTATAAAGCTGGACTTTTATTGCAACCACAACATAATGTAACAAAACAAGTGAGCAGATAAAGCCATCAAGCTGAAGCGGCTGTGAGTCATTTCCATCATACTTTGGCCTTAGCCATCTTTTGAGGCGTTCCAGTCCACAGGGGGGAGGAGAGGAGGAAACAACCCAGAAAGTTTTATATATTTCTGTCATTAGCTAAATAAAGCATGTTGTGTCTTTTATTTGCAAAAGAGAAATCTGAGTGGGTGTCCTTTCTGAGAAGAATCACGAGCAATATTTCTGGGTATTTAATACCTCTAAGCCGGAAGTTTAGGCTATCCATGGGTGT